>NC_091784.1:26155507-26455988 GCF_029378745.1 Bos indicus | reverse complement strand
TGCTACCCTGGATGAGGCGTCACCAAGCCTAGCCTTCCTGGGATGAGGCAAGGACTACATGAGACATGGGACAGTTGAGTGCTTTACACACGGTAGAGTCCCCAGGGAAGGAAGGTCTGTGCAGAGATTTTGTTCTCTAGAGGTTTTGCAGGAAGGCATCTCACTTTCCTAGCACGAAGGTGGCTTCCTGGGCAATGAAACTAATTGGATGGTATCACAGCATCGCTGTGGGGAAGTTGGAAGCTCAGAGCACTTAAGATCTCACTGGCCAGAAGAATCAGATTTGCATTTCAGTTAATGCGACAGAGGGATGGAAGGGTAGCCCTGGGAGGAATGTTCTTGAGGCTGCTTATGATGGTCTCTGGTCACTCTGTGCTGAGGCGGAGGTGAAACCCAAGTACAGTGAATATTCCTGCTTGTGACTTGGACACATGTAACTAGATATTCCCGGGGCAGTGAGAAAGTGAGTGAGAGAGGGACAACCAGACATAGAGTGAGAGTCAAAGGCAGAGACAGAGGAAACGGAAAGAGGGAGATAGAGTCAGGTGCAGGAAGAGAAAAAAATACCTGGGACTTGCTTGGTGGCCCAGTAGTTCAGACTCCATGCTTCCAATGTAGGGGTGTGGGTTCAGTTCCTGGTCGGGGAGCTAAGATCCTGCATGCCGTGTGATATGGCCCCAAAAAAGAAAGAGAAGAAGCCAAGGGTAGGGGGGCAGGGCTCTGCCCAGTGGCCCCTATGAGCATGTGCCCCAGAGGACAGCGAGATAGGACTGTCCAGTATGCTGGCCCTGGCCCCATCTATTTCAGGGCCCCTAATGCCTTTCACGGCCTTCCCTGGTGGCTCAGACAGTAAAGAATCTGCCTGCAATGCAGGAGACCCAGGTTCGATCCCTGGGTTGGGAAGAGCCTCTGGAGGAAGGGCATGGCAACCCACTGCAGTATTCTTGCCTGGAGAGTTCCAGGACAAGGGAGCTGGCGGGCTAGAGTCCACGGGGTTGCAAAGAACTGGACACAACTGAAGCAACTTAACACACACACGTGGAATCTTTCTTGTGGCAGCGAAGTCTTAGTTGCAGCACGTGGGATCTAGTTCCCTGACCAGGGATCGAACCCAGGCCCCTTGCCCCGGGAACGTGGCGTCCTAGCCACAGGACCACCAGGGAAGTCCCTGACTCAGTATTTCTTACCCCTCAGACCTGTGCATTCTTCCTCCATGACTATAGCCACATCCATGTGCTGTTACATACTTAGCATTTCTTCCCCTCTAAATCACTCTTTTTGAAATTTAAATGTATTCAGAAAGGAAGCTTCTGATCACTATTGGGACTAAAAGTCAGCATCTTTTGTAATAAATAGAAAGGAACTGTAAATCTGTAAAAATGAAAACATTATGATTGTAAAGATGTTTATGTAGCATCTAAAACAGTGGTCTCACCTCGGGGGTAACTTGGCCCTCTCAGACCCTCCCCAGACCCCCAGGGCCACTTGGTTACATCTGGGGACCTTAGGGATGGTCACGACTAGGGGAGGCGGGAGGGAGGCGACTACTCCTGGCATCTAGTGGATAAACATCCTGCAGTGCACAGGGCCGCTCACCCTCAGCAAAGGGTTATCTGGCCCTAGATACCAAGAGTGCTGAGGCTTAGAACTCCTGATCTAAAATAAGCTTGAGCACCCCAGGGAGGCGTGCCCCATACTCGGGCAGCTCTGACCTGGTTAGTTGCGCCTCATCCTTCAGGCTCAGCTGGAACATCCACCCCAGAGATTCCTGCCCTGATCCCCAGAGCCGAGGACCCCAGCCATCAGCTCCTCTGGCCCCTGCCCCTCCCACCTCCCAACACTGATCCTTGGCGGTTGCTTTCTCATGTGTCTGTTTCCCCAGCCAGACCTTCAGGCAGGCAGGCGCCATGTCTGTCTCAGTTCTGTCTTTCTCCAGTCCCTAGCACAGTGCTGGTCTGGAGGAAGTGCTCAGTCGTTACATGTGGAAGGAGGGAGGAGGGAAAGACAGAAGGAAGGAAGAGAGGATGGAAGGAAAGGAAGGAAGAAGGGAGGAAACTTGAGCAAAAAAGTGTTGTGGCTTCTACTCCCGGATTCCCCTTGGTGTGTCAGGCATGTAACCTCTCCTCGGCCCAGTTTTGTTCTCACTTGTGAGAGGGACACCCTAAGAGGACTCTGCACCCATCAGAGAGACAGCAGGTGCAAAAAGTCCCTGGCAGAGGGAAAGTCCTCAGTAAAGTTTAGGGGCATCCACAGGTGGAGGGGGACCCCTGGAGAGATGGGGGCTCATTCCCTCGTTCATTTATCTGCCATCATTGTCAAGAGTCTGTATCCCTCTTGTCCCAGGGTAATTTTTAATTACATCCCCTTTCATCTCACAGGTGTCCTGGCTTGGGCAATCAATGACGTGGTCCCTGTCACTCTCACCCACTGTTTTTAGTAGGTGGAGAGGTGAAAAGGCTTGAGCAGGCTGGCCACCCTGGCTGTCTCCTCTGCCCTATAATCTGCTCCTTGCTCCCACCTCTCTGGATCCTGCTGTAAGTGCCCGGGGATCTCTGGTTAGCAGCAGGGCCTGGAGGTTGCAGAAGGGACTGGCTGGGAGCCTCTGAGAAGGTGCCACATAGCAGATAGGGGAGGGAACATCATGCCCAGGTGAAGCCGAATCCAGCCTCTGTCCCCTGACACCAAATTAAATCTCGGAGATGGAGTTTTGGGTGAAGTAGTAAGTACTCTTGCCTGGAAAATCCCATGGATGGAGGAGCCTGGTAGGCTGCAGTCCATGGGGTCGCTAAGAGTCGGATACGACTGAGCGTCTTCACTTTCACTTTTCACTTTCCTGCATTGGAGAAGGAAATGGCAACTCACTCCAGTGTTCTTGCCTGGAGAATCCCAGGGACGGGGGATCCTGGTGGGCTGCCATCTATGGGGTCGCACAGAGTCAGACACGACTGAAGCGACTAAGCAGCAGCAGCAGCAGTAAAGAACAGCTGCATTGCTTTGCCAGGCAAAGGTGGGTCACAGAGGGCTGTGTGCCCTCAGAACTGTGTGTCCTGACCTGGATGGGGGGCTGTGAGGAGTCTGAGCATGTTCAAGGAGCAGGGTGTGGTTAGCTCATGGACATTCTTCTGATTGGTCGGTGGTGAGTTAAGTGGGAGTCAGCATCATCAACCTTCTGGTTCCAACCTGTCTAGAGTCTATGTGCTTGTGGGCGGCGTTCAGTCAATTTCTCCCACTTGGTCAGGGTTTCAGTATCTGCAAACCAGTTCAAAGATATTGTTATGTGGATCCCTTGATCGGGGAGCAGGACCCTACCCCAAGGATGCACTATGTTTTTTCTTTAATTAGTTAATTCTTTATTTTATTTTTGGTTGTGCTGGGTCTTTGTTGCTGCAGGCGGATTTTCTCTAGTTGCTGCAAGCAGGGGCTACTTTTTGTTGCAGTACCCGGGCTTCTTATTTAGATGACTTGTTGCAAAGCACAGGCTCTAGGACCACAGGCTTCAGCAGCTGTAGCACGAAAACTCAGTAGTTGTGGCTCATAGGCTCAGTAGTTGCAGCTCATGGGCTCTAGAGTGCTGGCTCAGTAGTTAGGGCGCACAGGCTTAGTTGCTCCACAGCATGTGGAACCTTCCCAGGCCAGGGATCGAACCCCTGTCTCCTGCACTGGCAGGCAGACTCTTATCCACTGTACCCCCAGGGAGGTCCCTGCAGGTACAGGGACCTTGGCTCTTCCTCCCGTGTCTCCACCTCTGTCCCTTCCCTAATTAGGAACTGTTTGGACCTGCCCCTTGGGACTCAGGAAAAGTCATGGAGGGTGAATGAATTCTTCTCCTATAACAAGAAATGGGGGACACAGAAAGGCTTTCATGCCCAGGAGGCCCACAGGGTTCTGCTCCGCTTCACAGAGTCAAGGCTGTTCCCCACAGAGGCAGCCCAAGTCCAAGGCTTAGAATGGAATGTCAAGACCACGTGCTGTGGCGTGTGGATTTCCAGGGTGGAGATGTGGGAGAAGGTGGGGAGGGGGCAGGACCGTGACTTGGGCATGTGTGCCTGTGAAGGGGGCCTCCCGTCTCTGCCTGGATCTCTGTGTGATGTTTCCAGCGGACTTTACTGAGTGCCCCCCAAGCACAGGCCAGGGGACTTTCTCCTCTTCCTCCCCCCATTATCCTCTAGGCCAGAGGGCCGGCCTTCCTTCTCGGGGGTCTTAGGAGCATCCGAGGCTGCCACAGTGGGGTTGTCCACGTGAAGAGTCACACGGGAGTCAAGGGCTGGTACCCAGGCTAGCAGCACTCATTCTGAATAGGATGTGCTGGCCCTGTCCGTAAGCGCGTGGATCAACACCCAGGATGTCCCCTGTCCACTGAGATGGGCACAAGACCCTTTGTGGAGGCCTATTCACTCCCATGTGCTCTCGGGGATGAAGTGGAGGCTGGGACCCTGGGGCTGCCCTGCTCATGTCTGCATCATGTCTGGTGAAACTGTGGACCTCAGTCTGGTACTTGAACCCACATGTCCGAGACTCAAACCCGGACAAAACCCATGGTCTTCTAACTGAGATGACAAACCTGCTTTCAGGGCTTACTGAAGCTCAGGTTCTTGGTGTCTCATCACAGAAAGAATTCAGTGAGCGACAAAGTGGTGCGTAAGAAGTGGATTTATTTAGAGAGGAACACACTGCGCAGACAGAGTGTGGGCCATCTTGGAAGGTGAGGATGGCCTCGAAATCTGGGGTGGTTAGTTTTGGGTTTGGGTAATTTCATAGGCGAATGAGTGGGAGGATTACTCCAACTTTTTCAGGTGAGAGGTGGGGATTTCCAGGAGGTGAGCTACGACTCACTCTTTGACCTTTGTGGTCAGCCTTGGGACTATCATGCACCTGTGGGTGTGTCCTTTAGCTTGCTGATGGGTTACAATGAACATATACTGAGACTCAAGGTCTCGTGGAAGGCGACTTGTCTGCCATCTTGGGCCTATTTGGTTCTAATTGGTTTATGTCGTGTCCTTGAGTTCAGGGTTTCCCTGGTAGCTCAGCTGGTAAAGAATCCACCTGCAATGCAGGAGAGCCCAGTTTGATTCCTGGGAAAGATCTGCTGGAGAAGGGATAGGCTTCCCACTCCAGTATTCTTGGGTTTCTGTGCTGGCTCAGTTGGTAAAGAATCTGCCTACAATGCGGGGAGACCTGGGTTCGATCCCTGGGTTGGGAAGATCCCCTGAGAAGGGAAAGGCTACCCACTCCAGTATTCTGGCCTGGAGAATTCCGTGGACTCTGTAGTCCATGAGGTCACAAAGAGGCAGATACGACACAGTGACTTTCACTTTCACTTTTCAGTTCAGTTCAGTTCAGTAGCTCATTTGTGTCCTACTCTTTGCAACTCCATGGACTGCAGCACACCAGGCTTCCTGGTCCATTACCAGCTCTCGGAGCTTGTCATCCAACCATCTCATCCTCTGTTATCCCCTTCTCCTCCTGCCTTCAATCTTTCCCAGCACCAGGGTCTTTTCTAATGAGTCAGTTCTTTGCATCAGGTGGCCAAAGTATTGGAGCTTTAGCTTCAACATCAGTCCTTCCAATGAATAGTCAGGGTTGAATTCCTTTAGGATGGACTGGTTTGATTTCCTTGCAGTCCAAGGGACTCTCAAGAGTCTTCTCCAACACCACAGTTCAAAAGCATCAGTTCTTCGGCACTCTGCTTTCTTTATGGTCCAACTCTCACATCCATACATGACTATTGGAAAAACCATAACTTTGACTAGACGGCCCTTTATTGGCAAAGTAATGTCTCTGCTTTTTAATATGCTGTCTAGGTTGGCCATAGCTTTTCTTCCAAGGAACAAGCGTCTTTTAATTTCATGGCTGCAGTCACTATCTGCAGTGATTTTGGAGCCCAAGAAAATAAAGTCTGTCACTGTTTCTATTGTTTCCCCATCTATTTGCCATGAAGTGATGGGACCAGTTGCCATGATCTTAGTTTTTTGAATGTTGAGTTTTAAGCCAGCTTTTTCACTCTCCTCTTTCAATTTCATCAAGTGGTTCTTTAGTTCTTCTTCGCTTTCTGCCATAAGGGTGGTGTCATTTGCGTATCTGAGGTTATTGATATTTCTCCCGGCAATCTTGATTCCAGCTTGTGCTTCACCCAGCCCGGTATTTTGTATTGATGTACTCTGCATATAAGTTAATAAGCAGGGTGACAATATACAGCCTTTATGTACTCCTTTCCCAATTTGGAACCAGTGCGTTCCAAGACGTGTCCTTGGGCTACGTCATTCTTTCAAAGGTTGTGTCCTGCCAGTTTGTTCCCCTCCTGTTTCACTGGGATCCACTATCCTCTCCTTCTCCTCCTCTTCTTGCCACTTCCTCCAGGCAGACAACTTTACCTGGTCTCCAGGTGGAGTGGGGAGAAACTGGCTCTGCTTGATCATATATGCCTCTAAACCTTTTCATGGAGCACCTGCATGTAGGCTTTAGAAATCCCCAAAGCCAGGGGTTTGATTCTTGTTTTCTCAGTCCTCTGTGATAGCCAAGGCCATGGAGGTCTTAATGTCTAGTTACTCAAATGAAGGAGGGTGTGGGGACATATCCAGTAATATAAAAAAAAAAAAATCATCCACCACCAAATTGCCCTGGGTCACTGGGTGGGAAGAGCCGACTCATTGGAAAAGACCCTGATGCTGGGAAAGATTGAGAGCAGGAGGAGAAGGGGACGACAGAGGATGAGATGGTTGGATGGCATCACCGATTCAATGGACATGAATCTCTGGGAGGAAACTCCGGGAGATAGTGAAGGACAGGGAAGCCTGGCATGCTGCAGGGGGGAAGGGGTTGCAAAGAGTTGGACATCAGCAACAGTAGCAACAACCCCAAGACCCACTGCGGGCATGGCCTCTGGACTCATTCTAGACTCTCACCTGGGGGACGGAGGTGTCTGAGCCTGTTGCAGGAAAGGCAATGCCTTCCAGAGCCCAAGAGTGGGCTCTTGTCTAACACTCAGAAATAAATTGTCGGAGGAGGCACACAGGCTGACAGAGCAAGAGACTGTATTGGGAAGAGGCACTGGTGGAGAGCAGGAGGGTAAGGGAGCCCAGGAGAACTGCTCGGCCACGGGCTCACCATCTTGGGTTTTATGGTGATGAGATTAGTTCCCGGGTTGTCTGTGGCCAGTCATTCTGACTCAGGGTCCTTCCTGGTGGTGTGCACATCGCTCAGCCGAGATGGATTCTGGTGAGGAGGATTCTGGGGTGACATGTGGACTGATATCTCCTCTCTCCTATTGATCTTTCCTGAATTCTTTCAGTTGGTGGTGATTTGTTAGTTCTGTGTTCCTTACCAGGATTTTCTGTCATAAAATAACTCATGCAAATGGTTACCGTGGTGCCTGGCCACCCCTGGCCACAGGGTGAGTGGTTTCAGCCAGTATTTTCCCTAACACCGAGACTCACCAAGAACTGGGGCGTGGCTTCTGGACTCATTCTAGACCTCCACCTCTGGGCTGGGCCGTCTGAGCCCATTTGTTCTCTCGGGGCTGGATGGGGGTAGCTGGGTGACAGAGGCTGGTGGGGATTCAGTAAACCTTACGTGTGTGTGTGCTAAGTTGCTTTAGTCATGTCCGATTCTGTGCGACCCTATGGACTGTAGCCTGCCAGGCTCCTCTGTCCATGGGATTCTCCGGGCAAGAATATTGGAGTGGGTTGCCATGCCCTCCTCCAGGGCATCTTCCCAACCGAGGGATCGAACCTGCATCTCTTATGTCTCCTGCATTGGCAGGAGGGTTCTTTACCTTGATCCCTAGCACCACCTTGATCCCTCCTTAAATGCCAGCTCTGATTTGGGCCACTTCACTTTAAAGGGCAAATAGAGAAATAGGCAGAATCCAAACGAGGGTGATGCTAATGACTCAGGGGGCCTAGAAGGAGACCACTGGAGCAAGGGCAGGATAATTCGAATGATCTAGTGCCAGATGACAGAGTTGAGGGGTGGCTCAGTAATTGCCAAGCTCTGGGAAGGTTCTTCTCAGGAAGATGCCAACCGGCTCACCCCCATCCCCCTTGTCCTCAGAGGGCAGAGCAAAAAATTAGCTTAAATTGGCGCTGGAAAGATTTAGGTTATGTGTAAGGAGGAACTTTTAAAACCTTGAAATATGCTATCAAGAGAGGCTGCGGGTTCTCGGGAGAGTATCTAAAAATAGCCTGTTCTTTAAAAATAGATCTGGGCAAGCTTTAAACATAGCATCAGCTCGGCTTCTCGGGGATGGTTTTAAGTGCAGGCATGCCCGGTATGAGTTCCTCCCTGGGCCAAAGGGCAGGAGGGAGAGTCAGCCTTTAGCCCCCATCAGGGCAAACATCTGGATGTTTTAGATGTGCATAGATAAGGGGCTTCTTTTTCTGTCTGCCCCCATGTTGATTGGTGTCAGAAATACAAACCTTTGGCCCCTCCAAGTTTTCTTTCCGTGGGAGGATGTTATAGGGCTGATGTTGATCGGGTCAGTCCCACCAGCTTCTCCCAGTCCGTTCCCTTTTCTGAGTCAGGGCTCTCCAGGGCCCGAGGCTTTGCTGGGACTCCATCCGTCTCTGCAGTGCCAGACGTAGCTCCTCCAGACACCTGCCCACCCCACTCAGTACCCTCCTCCTGGCCTCATCCTCTCACTCAGCTGCCCCTCCAGGACCTCCCTGCCTGCCACCTTCTTGCCAATCTGTCCTCCATCAGTGGCAAGAGAGGGCTAGAGGGGTAGGGTGTGCAGGGAGGTGGGAGGGGACTTCAGGATGCGGGGGGAATACATGTATACCTATGGCCGATTCATGTTGATGTATGGCAAAAATCATCACAATGTTGTAATTATCCTCAATTAAATAAATTAATCTAAAAAAAAAAAAAAACAGAGAAAAAAAAAAGGCTGCCTGGTTCTCACCCCCGAACTTACAATTATGTAATTCCTGCCCATTGCTCTCAGGAGAAAGCCTGAACTCCCAGCATGGCTTCAAAACTTTCCACACACTGTCTTGTTTATGTCTCCAGCGGCGCGCTCTCCACCCACATGCCCTACCTAACGGCTCATCATGGCCCCACCAAGCCCTGATGCCTGTGGGCTTGGCCAGAGCTGCTCCACTGTCTGGTCCACCCTCCCGCTTCTTCTCTGCTTGGATGTCACCCCCTGTAGAAGCCTTTCCTGACCCCCCCAAACTTGGTCTCAGAGCCCCAGCTCGGGGTCCTGTAGGCCCCCCGCCTTCCCCCATTAACTGCCCTGCTGCACAGGCATCCCATTTTCTCTGTCTTCCCTGAGAGTGTTGAAAGTCAGGTCACTGATCCCCCATCATATTTCCCCAGCTAGAAGGTGGCCTGGAACACAGCAGGTGCTCAATACGTGCTCGGTGACTAATGACTAAAAATCGAGCTGCCCTTGCAGGGGTTTCCCTTTGCCACCTTCCTGCCCCACCTCATCAGATTTCAGCTTCCTCCAGGTCCCCAGGGGCCCCTCTGTCTTACATCTCTGACATGATACGCCCGAGATATTGGCAAGTCCAGATCAGGGCCCACGTACACAGAATACTTGTTTAGACATGAACATCCCCTGAGTGTTCTGAGTAATAACTTGGACAGCGCCTTTAATGGTAAGCTCTATTAAAAATTAATTCATCAGCGGATCCCTCTGATATCTCAATTAAATGGAGCATGCCACTAGCATCATACATCCAAACCCTATGAAAAAGAGGGAGGCTGGAGGCAAGAGGAGGTCTGGAAGTCAGCTGGACATTGTTGCTCTGTATCCTTCCCGAGAGGAGGCATCATGGCTTGGCCCTCCTGTGTGTCCTACAGACCCAGGAGGCACAACTCCACGTGGTCAGGCTGACTCCTATCCCCACCCGCTACCTGCGGCCACACTGCGTGGCCTCACTTTAAATTCCTGACCACAAGCGTCACATGCAAGCAGCACTGCCCGGCTGGCCACACACACTGCCACGGTTTGTCTGCATTTCCCATACTCCGAAAGGACCGTTTCACACCGTCTCCTGGTTCCTCAAACCTCCCCCCATCTGCTGTCTTGCTCTCGGCTGGTGACCTGGCCTCCTGGGAGAGAGGGAGAAGCAGAGCCGTCCCTATCCTGGGACCTGCACCCACCTGCCGGCCTTCTCCTTCCCTTGTGCCAGGAGTCCCAGCGTCCTTCAAAAGCCAGCTCCAGGACCTCTTGGTGGAGCAATGGATAAAAATCTGCCTTGCAATGCAGAGGACACAGGTTTGATCCCTGGTCTGGGAAGATCCCCCATGCCATGGAGCTAACCTCTGGAGCCCACGAGCTCTAGGGCCCATGCTCTACAACAAGAGAAGCCACCACAATGAGAAGCCCGCGCATCACACTCAACTGGGGAGTAGCCCCTGCTTGGCGCAACTAGAGAAAGCCTGCATGCAGCAAGGAAGACTCAGTGCAGTCAAAAACAAATAAATAAACTCGATTTTTAAAAGGCCAGCTTCTTTGTCTTCCAGAACCTTCTCTCTCCCTGGTTTCTATTGCTGTCTGGCTCATCTGTGCTCTCAGGCTCCCTCTGTCTACTTGGAGTGCTCTGGGTAAAGGTGGGAACATCCTGTATCTCTCCTCTTCAGGAACCCTCCCTGAACTCCAGGCCTCCTCTGCCATCACCCCATCTTTTTGCTTCTCCATGCAACAAGTTTGGACGTCTTCTCCCTGTCTGGCTGTTTTCTTTCCTCTTCTCAGCCTGTTCCATGGAGCATCTGCCCCCATGGCCTCCATGTTGGCAAATCCAGCAATCACTTCCGGGTCTTCATCTCTGACCTAACAAACTGCTTCCTCCTCCTCAGTGTGCATCCTTCTCCTGGCCTTGGCAGTGCTGCCTCTGGTTTTCAATGGCAACCCACTCCAGTACTTTTGCCTGGAAAATCCCATGGACAGACAGAGGAGCCTGGTAGGCTACAGTCCATGGGGTTGCAAAGAGTCAGACACGACTGAGCGACTTCACTTTCATTTCCTTCTTTCCCCGTCTCTGGTCCTCACTCTCCTGTGCTGGACCTGCCTACCCTGCTCAGCACTGGACATTGGCCCCATCCTTGACATTTTTTTGCTCTCCCTACCATCTGCGCCCAGGTGGTCTCTTGTAGGCCCATGTCCACATACCAATGACACGTGCATTTAAATCTCCAGCTCTGTTTCCTAGGCCTCAAACTTGTACACCCAAACGCTGGTATGATGTCTCAGCTTGGGTTTAATATAGGCATTTCAAATTAACTTGGCCCAGGTGGGGTTTGACTCACCCAGGCATCTTCCTCCCGCCATCTTCTTCATTTTTGTGATTGGCACCATCATCTATCCAATTGCCCAAATCCAACCCCCACGGTCCTCCCAATCTCTGGGTAGCTCTGGCCCTCCACACCCAGCAGGTCCTGAGTAATCCACCCTCAAAACTCACCTGGGAGCTGGCAACAACTTTAGTTCAAGCAGCAACAGCTGGGCCTGGCCTCCCTTCTCTACCCCCACTTCCTTCATCTGTCTTCACACTGCAACCAGAATGATCTAAAATGTAAATTAGGCCCCTGCTTCAACCCTCTACAATGGCATCCCGGTATACTTAGAAAAAAGTCAGACTCCCCACCGTGATCTACAATGTCCTAGTTCTCACCTGCCTTCCTAACCGCTCTATAATCCCCCCAACCCCCTGTCCCTTTCCCACTCTGCTGCCGAAGGCCAGGCTCTGCTGCCGCCAAGCCTTTGCCCCAGCCAGTCACTCCCTGTGTCTGGAATGCCCTTCCCTAGACCTCTGTGTGGCTGCCTCCAGTTCCCCGCTCAGATCTCTGCTGACTTGAGTCACCTCCTGGGAGAGGCCCTCCCTCCACCCACTCTGGAAAGCCCCCGGCATTTGCCCTATTTTATTTCTCACTCTTCACCGTCTGACGTTTTCTTGTTAATCAATGTTGTGTGGATCTCTCCACTAGAACCTGAGACCCTGAGAGCAGGGTTCCCGCCACCATGTCCCCAGAAACAATGCTTGGCATATGAGAAGCATGGATAAATATTCGATGACTGATTGAGTGAATGAATAATAAATAAACAAACGATGAGTCTGACATTTGTTCATGTCTGTAGACAATTTGCTGTCCAGAGTTTTCAAATCTGGCCCTGTCCTAGCTTATCCCCGTATCCCAGACCCTAAACCTTTACACCAGCCAGCCCACTTCCCCAAAGCACCTTGCACTCAGAATTGAACTGAATAACCATCTATTCATTTAACAAACACGTGTGGCACACTTACTATGTGTGGGGCCCTGGGCTCAGTGTTGGGGAGTCGCTGGAGAGCAAAACAGACCTGGATCCTGGACTAGGGTACAGTCAAGGAGCCTACACAGCGAGTTCTAAGCACTTATTCATTCATGAAACACGTATATAGGGCTTATTATGAGCCAAGCACTGTTCTAAGTGCTTGCTTTACTGTATAAACCACTTAATCCTCATACCAATCTGTGCACGCATGCTCAGTCGCTCACTCGTGTCCGACTCTTTGCAACCCCATGGACTGTAGCCCACCAGACTCCTCTGTCCCTGGGATTCTCCAGCCAAGAATACTGGAGTGAGTTGCCATTTCCTGTTCCAGGGGACTTCACAACTCACGGATCAAACCCGAGTCTTCTGAGTCTACTGCATTGGCAGGCAGATTCTTTACCTCTGAGCCACTGAGGTAGTTGTTGCTGCTGCTGCTAAGTCGCTTCAGTCGTGTCTGACTCTGTGCGACCCATAGACAGCAGCTCCCCCATCCCTGGGATTCTCCAGGCAAGAACACTGGAATGGGTTGCCATTTCCTTCTCCAATGCATGAAAGTGAAAAGTGAAAGTGAAGTCGCTCAGTCGTGTCCGACTCTTAGCGACCCCATGGACTGCAGCCTACCGGGCTCCTCCATCCATGGGATTTTCCAGGCAAGAGTACTGGAGTGGGGTGCCATCGCCTTCTCCGGAGGTAGTTGTTATTATCCCCTTATTATAGCCGAGGAAACTGAGGCACAGACAGGTGAGGTAATCCAGGTCACACAGCTGGTGAAAGAGCTGGAAACCAGCCCCTCCCTCTCCTTTTGTGTTACTCCTGCTTTACTCTGGGTTCACCTCCTGACCCTCCGTGCATGCTAAGTCCCTTCAGTCGTGTCTTAACTCTTTGTGACCCCATGGACTGTAGCCCTCCAGGCTCCTCTGTCCATGGGGATTCTTCATGCTAGAATCCTGGAGTGGGTTGCTGTGCCCTGCTCCAGGGTATCTTCCCGACCCAGGGATCTGACTGTCCTGACCCGTCTCTTTATTCTGGCCCCATACCAGCCCCTCTTGCCTTGACAACAGATTTCGGCTTCTTTGGTCTGACCAGTGGAGGGTGGGCTGGGGGTCATGGCAGCTGTTTTTGTCTTGGGTTCCGGAGGGCACCACACTCAGCCCAGCTCTGAGCCCTTGGCCAGTATCCCCCACCCCATTGCTCTCCCAGGTCTCCCAGAGGACAGGGAGGAGCCATGCCTGCTTCACCGCCCTGGCTGGAAATCCCATTTATGGTGTCAGGAGTTGGGAGAAACCACAGGATGAGAGATTCACAGCTGCGAGTTTCCTGGTGTGGGCCCGCGCCAGGAAGCAGCAGTCGCAGCAGAGAAAGCCACATTCATTTAGTTGCCGCTAATTTATAGGAGGTACCGTAACTCGACAGAAAGTCACTTTTTAACTCAGAATGAATTAGAAACAATTCCTCCTGCTGAAGATTCTTACAGCAGGTGTCGGTGGATCGCACTTCACAGAACAAACATGCTTCCTGAAACTTGATCGAGGGCCCAGTTTTTAAAGCAAGGTCTTTAGAATGCAATCGGGGGCTTCCCTGGTGGCTCAGGCAGTAAAGCGTCTGCCTGCAATGCAGGAGATCCGGGTTCAATTCCTGGGTCGGGAAGATCCCCTGGAGAAGGAAATGGCAATCCACTCCAGCACTCTTGCCTGGAAAAATCCCATGGGTGGAGGAGCCTGATAGGCTACAGTCCACGAGATCCCAAAGAGTTGGACACAACTGAGCGACTTCACTTTCACTTTTCACTTTAGAATGCAATCAGAAAATCTCACCAACCTATCTTTGAATGATTTGTACGCTTCATTTATTGAATTTTCTTAAAGCATGGCCTTTCATATTTGGGAATAAATGGGATTCAATTGAGAAATCAATGCATTTCTAAAGTAACAATTTGGAAAATTGATTATTCTGTCAACAGGCTGGCTTCAGCTTCTGGGTCTAATTGGTAGTTTTTGTATTAAAATACTCTTATGTCCCCACTGTCCTAGTGTGTGGGGTAGTTGTCCTCATGAATATTTTCCTTCTTCAGGGGTTGCTTTCTGACATTGCCTATGTCTGCTACTATCCCCACTTTATAGATGAGAAAACCAAGGCATCGACAGGTCCGATAACTCAGAGAGCATCTGGACTGGCGTGGCGTGTAACTGAAGAAGTTACAACAGCTGAGGGTTTGGAGAGCAAGGTCCAGCCCTCAGAAAAAGACTGGGGAGGGGCCGAGGTTGGGATGGGGCTAAGGAATGAGCCCCGCAGAGGGAGCAGGAATGTGTGTGTGTGTGCGCTCTGCTGCTTCAGTCCCGCGTGACTCTTTGCGACCCTGTGGACGGCAGCCTGCCAGGCTCCTCTGTCCATGGGATTCTCCAGGCAAGAATACTGGAGTGACATTTCCTTCTCCGGGGAATCTTCCCAACCCAGGGATCGAAGCCACGTCTCCTGCTTTGGCAGGTGGATTCTTTACCATTAGCACCATCTGGGAAGCAAGCCTCTGGGTTGGGTAGCACTTCTGGGGGAGTGAGCAATGGGCCAAAATGAACAGAGACCTGTCCTTCGAACCAAAAGCCTCCACTGGAAGTTATAGTGACGAAAACAGTGCAGCATCAACACGGGAACAAAGAAATTCATGGCACAGAATGATGAGCTAGGAGCAGACATGTCACGCGAGACTTGGAATGTGGTACAAAATCATGGTTTAAAATCAGTCGGGATATATGTCTGTGCACAGTTGACTCACTTTGCTGTGCAGGAGAAACTAACACAACATTGTAAAGCAACTCTACTCCAGTGAAAGTTAATTCATTTTTTTTTACAACTCAGAAATAAAATTATAAAATAAAATCAGTGGGGAAAGAACAGTTTGTTCTATAAGGGTTCAAAGCAATTACCTACTCACTAAAAAAAATAAAGTTATATCCTTATCTCACGCCGCTTACCAAGATAAAGTCCAGATGAATCAACATAAATATCTGTAAGTATGTTAGAAAAATATAGGAGAGTGTTGATTTTCTTAAAGCAGACACAGGAAGCAAAAACTAAACATCAAAAGACTGCTAACTTTGATTATAGTAAATAATCAAAATAGATGACAAAAACAGCTTTATTCATAATTGTCAAAACTTCAAAGCAACTAAGAAGTCCTTCAATAAGTGAATGAGTAAATAACCTGTGATACATCTGTACACTGCAATATTATTCAGGAGTAAAAGGAAAAGCGTAATCAAGCCAGGAAACACATGGAGGAACCTGAAATCCATATTGTTAAGTGAAATAAGCCAATCAGAAAATTCTACATACTATGTGATTCCAACTCTATGACATTCTGAGAGCACCCAAGCTCTGGAGACGGTAAAAAGATCACTGGCTGCCAGAGTTTAAGGAGGAGGGATGACTGGGTGGAGCACAGGGGATTTTTCTGAAAGAGATGGGAATACCAGACCACCTGACCTGCCTCTTGAGAAATCTGTATGCAGGTCAGAACTGGACATGGACCAACAGACTGGTTCCAAATAGGAAAAGGAGTACGTCAAGGCTGTATATTGTCACCCTGCTTATTTAACTTATATGCAGAGTACATCATGAGAAACGCTGGACTGGAAGAAGCATAAGCTGGAATCAAGACTGCTGGGAGAAATATCAATAACCTCAGATATGCAGATGACACCACCCTTATGGCAGAAAGTGAAGAGGCACTCAAAAGCCTCTTGACAAAAGTGAAAGTGGAGAGTGAAAAGGTTGGCTTAAAGCTCAACATTCAGAAAACAAAGATCATGGCATCCAGTCCCATCACTTCATGGGAAATAGATGGGGAAACAGTGGAAACAGTGTCAGACTTTATTTTCTTGGGCTCTAAAATCACTGTAGATGGTGACTGCAGCCATGAAATTAAAAGACACTTACTCCTTGGGAGGAAAGTTATGACCAACCTAGATAGCATATTCAAAAGCAGAGACATTACTTTGCCAACAAAGGTCCGTCTAGTCAAGGCTATGGTTTTTCCTGTGGTCATGTATGGATGTGAGAGTTGGACTGTGAAGAAGGCTGAGCACCAAAGAATTGATGCTTTTGAACTGTGTCGTTGGAGAAGACTCTTGAGAGTCCCTTGGACAGCAAGGAGATCCAACCGGTCCATACTGAAGGAGATCAGCCCTGGGATTTCTTTGGAAGGAATGATGCTAAAGCTGAAACTCCAGTACTTTGGCCATCTCATGGGAAGAGTTGACTCATTGGAAAAGACTCTGATGCTGGGAGGGATTGGGGGCAGGAGGATAAGGGGACGACAGAGGATGAGATGGCTGGATGGCATCACTGACTCGATGGACGTGAGTCTGGGTGAACTCTGGGAGTTGGTGATGGACAGGGAGGCCTGGCGTGCTGCGATTCATGGGGTCGCAAAGAGTCGGACACGACTGAGCGACTGAACTGAACTGAACTATTGGACACAATGGTGAATACTTGTCACTTTGCCTTTGTCAGAATCCATAGACTGTACAACACAGAGTGAATCCTAATGTAAACGATGGATTTAGTAATAATGTATCACCGGGGCTCCCCTGGTAGCTCAGCTGGTAAAGAATCTACCTGCCATGCAGGAGACCCTGGTTCGGTTCCTGGGTCAGGAAGATCCCCTGGAGAAGGGATAGGCTATCCGCTCCAGCATTCTTGAGCTTTCCTGGTGGCTCAATCAGGAAAGAATCCACCAGCAACGCAGGAGATCTTGGTTTGATCCCTGGGTTGGGAAGTTCCCCTGGAGGAGGGCATGCAACCCACTCCAGTATTCTTGCCTGGAGAATCCCCATGGACAGAGGAGCCTGGCAGGCTGCAGTCCATGGGGTCACAAAGAGTTGGACATGACTGAGCAACTAAGCACAGCACAGCAGTGTATCCCTACTGTCTCATCAGTTGTAACAAATGTACGCACTATTGAAAGATGTTAATCATAGGAGAAACTGTGGGGGAAGGGGGGGCTGGGAACTGTGGAACTCTCTATTTTCTGATCCTTTTTCTGTAAACTTAAAACTGCTTTAAAAAATAAAACCTATTAATTAAAAAAAGATGTGCTATACATAAGAAAAGACAAACGGTAAACTGTTTGGAGTTGATATAACAATAGGATTAGTATCCAGAAGACAAAAAGAACTTCTATCAATTGATAGAGAAAGATTTTTTTAAAAAATGAAATTGACAAAAGATGCAATCATAGAATAAGAAATATAAATGGTTAATAAACACATGAAAAATGCCCAAGCTTACTAGTAATGCTGCTAAGCTGCTAAGTCACTTCAGTCGAGTAATGAGGGAAATGTAAAATTTAAAACCATGTTGAGGTGTCATTTTTCACCATGCCGTGGATACGATTTGTAATGTTTTATAATATGAAGTATTGGTGAGGATTTGGGTGAGGACTCTCACAGCTAGCAGAAGTTCCACAAAGTTCTGCTTCTCAAGAGAGCAGTTCACTGACATTGATCAAAATTCAAAACGTACACGGCGTTTATGACCCGGCATTTCCTCTTGTTTTTCACGCTGGAGAAATACTTGCTTGTCTGCACAAAGAGACTTGTAGAAATGTGTTTGTTGCAGCATTGCTTAGGGAGTAAAAAAGCTGGAAAGAGTGTCAACTGATTGGATAAATAAAACATGATATATCATTATCAAGAAATCTTATGCATCGGTTCCAAAGAATAAGGTACGTCTTATGTACTTTTTGGAAGTTCACCAAGAATTGTGTCAAGTAAAGAAAAATAAGAGGGACTTCCCTGGTAGTCCAGTGGTTAGGCATACTGCCCGCCAGCGCAGGGAGCTCAGGTTTCCATCCTGAACTGAGATCTCACGTGCCTTGGGGCAGCTGAGCCCCTGCACCCCAACTACTGAGCCTATGTTCTAGCCCATGTTGCAGACCTACAACAACTGAGCCCATACACCGCAACTACTGAAGCCCTGTGCTCCTCAACAAGAGGAACCACTACAATGAGAAGCCCGCACAACACCGCTAAGAGTAGTCCCTGCTTGCTGCAACTGGAGAAAGCCTGCACGCAGCAACAAAGACCCAGCACAGCCAAAAATAAATGAACAAACAGAAAAAGAAAAAGAAAATATCCATATGGCTCAATCCTTGTTTCCTTCCAACAGAGGGAGCCAAGGCAGAGAGGACTGGAGAGGTTTCTAGCCTACCTTTGCTGGGGCATGACTATGAATGAGGTCTAAGCTTGGCAGAGACAGCCTGGGGCAGGCTGAGCCCTTAGGAGTCTTTGGGGGCCTCAGCACCTGTCACAATCACCCCCTTCCTCGATTTCCTGGCTCAAGTGCACCTCACCAGCCCTGGAGAGCACCCCTTATCTGAGGCCAGAGGTCCATGAGAGGCTGGCCTCAGCCCAGAGATACGGGCAACCAGCTCTGAGTCCTCTGTCTCCAGGGGGCCTGGGGTGAGGTGACTGGAAGGAGACCGATGTGCTGGATCCTGCTGGCTCAGCCCCCAAGCCCCAACCATGCCCATCTTTTCTCTGCTGCGCTTTCAGTGACATCACCTTGGTAGCTTGAAACTGACCACAGTGGGATTATTCACACCATGAAAACTGTCAAACACTACAAATCATAGCTTCTTTATTTTTCTCTCTGTCTTCAGAGAACGTGTTGTTAAACCTTTACCTTCAGGGGACTTCCCTGGTGATCCAGTGGTTAAGACTCCATGCTTCCACTGCAGGGGGCACAGGTTTGATCCCTGATTGGGGAACTAAGACCCTGCATGCCAGGCGGCAAAAAAATTTTTTTACCTTCACACCGTGGGAACACAGGATGTCCACCTTCACCCTCACTCCTGCCCCTAAGTCTGGATTCAGGACTCAGAGCCTCACTTCCTCTTTACTTCTGTCTTTTCTTATCTCTGCTGCTGCTGCTGCTGCTGCTAAGTCGCGTCAGTTGTGTCCAACCCTGTGTGACCCCATAGACGGCAGCCCACCAGGCTCCGCCGTCCCTGGGATTCTCCAGGCAAGAACGCTGGAGTGGGTTGCCATTTTCTTCTCCAATACATGAGAATGAAAAGTCAAAGTGAAGACACTCAGTTGTGTCCCACTCTTAGCGACCCCATAGACTGCAGCCTACCAGGCTCCTCCATCCATGGGATTTTCCAGGCAAGAGTACTGGAGTGGGGTGCCATTGCCTTCTCCTTCTTATCTCTATTCCTCTCCTTATCTCCGTCTCTTCTCTTGTATCAGAGGGGAAAGGGTGACTGGGGCAACAAGGGGAGGAGAGATACCTTCTCTGCAGCTTGGGAAGAACCCTGGCTTTAAGGGCATTTGGATCTGGGCCCCAGTCACGACTGACCCATTTACTCTCTTTGTGACTTGGGACAGACTTGACCACTCTGAGCTTCTGTTTTCTCACCTGTGAAATGGGAATAGTCACATTCAGGACTACTATATTAGAGGTGTGGTTTTGCTTTGACTTCAGGGAGTGACGGGCACCTAGACTTTGATGTGAATGGAGCCCTGTGGAATTGTGCAGTGGGCAACCTGAACAATGGTACATGGCCCACATCATCTTACTTACTTCAGAGGGTTGTTGTGAAAGATAATAATGGAGGTGAAAGAGTCTGACGAGTGCCTGGCACACAGTAGGTACACATGCATTATTGGTTTCCTTTCTTCCTCTTGTCATGCACCCCTTCCCTCCTCATCAATACTGTATCACTCCTTTTAAAATTAGGTGTGTGCCAGTTAGCCACATGCTGTGGCACCCACAAGGCTCTAGATGCCATGGTCCACACAGTACAATGTCCCCTGGCTTATAATAACCCTAGTAACTGTATCAATTGCATGCCTGCTAGGCAGCAGACATGGAGGCCACCTTGCTTCATTTCAGTCATTTTTCACCTTATCTGTCATAATCTTCATCTTAGGGTTGAAAGACTTGAGGCTCAGAGGAGTGAGGTACCTCCCCCAGGGCCACATGGTAAAAAAAAGATTCCCACTCAGATCCTTTGGAATCAAAGTTCTCCCAGCCAGTGGGTTCCAAAATTTTTGACATGAGCCACAGAAAAAGATTTCATAATTACAGTCGCTACACACACAGCTGCACACACAGACACATGTGTATAGAACTGAAAGTTTCACAAAGCAATATTTACTCCTGCTACATTTGATGATATCAGATATTTCTATTCCATTCCAATAGGTTTTTAAAATGCTGGTTGCAATCCATGAAGTTGATTTCACAATCCACTTGTCTAGTGCATCAAGACCTGCTGTTTGATAAACATTCTCTAAGCAGTTTCTCCCAAATGACCTTCTTACACAGGTATCGGCAAACTCTGGCCCATTGGCTAAACCTGGCCCAACACTTGCTTTTGTAAATAAAGTTTTATTGGCACACAGTCATGTTCATCCCTTTGTGCACTGTCTGTGGTTCCTTTGTGCTAATACAGTAGAGCTGAATAGTTGCAATAGAGACCACATGGCCCAACCCACAGAGCCTAAAATATTGACTTATCTGGTCCCTAACAGAAAAGCTGCCCATCCAGAAATAGACCTGACTCTGTGTCTCTCTTGCTTAAATTTCTCCAGTGCTGCCCTTTGCCCTCTGGTTGAACTCAAATTTCTTGGTGGGCTTAGAAAACCACCGCCCTCTGATCTTCTGTGCTCTGGTCCCACTGGCTGCCCTTTCCTGGGGGGTTCATGTTCTCCCCAGCACTAACAGGCCTATGGTGGGCTGACAAAGCCCCACCTTGCTTCCTGACACCTTGTCCTGCTCCCCCTCCCAACAGGCCTCCTGGGAATGGTAGCCCACATGATGTACACGCAGGTGTTCCAGGTCACCGTGAGCCTCGGCCCTGAAGACTGGAGACCCCATTCCTGGGACTACGGGTGGTCCTTCTGGTAAGTGGCTTTTGACTTTCAGACACCAGATCCCTGAGGCATGCTGGGACTTTAGTAGCTCAATTCAGCTGGGAAACAGAGGAAGGTGGGAGTGAGGAGGGGAAGGGGGGGGGGGGACTCAGAGTCCAAAGATGCTTTGTGATCCTAGAACTGAGGTTGGCAAACTCTAGTCTCTGGGCCAAATCCAGCCCATCACCTGTTTTTCTGCAACTAGGGATGATTTTTACATTTTTAAATGGTTGAACGTGAATCAAGAGAAGAAGAATATTTTGTGACATGCGAAAACTCTGGAACATTCAGATTTCAGTGTCCATAAATAAAGTTTTATTGGGACATAGCCAGGCTCATCGTTTACATATTGTCCACAGCTGCTTGCAATCTAGAGTAGCAGAACTGAGCAGTTATGACAGAGGCTGAATGGCTCACTGAGCCTAAAATATTTACTATCTGGCCCTTTACGGAGACAGTTGGCCAGCCTCTGCCTTAGAGGCTGCTCCAGAAGTAGAGACAGAAGCTGTCAAGAGCCCAGGGAATGGCGCTGGATGCAGGGAGCAGGGACCAGCATCTTAGAGCATGGTGTGTGAAATAAAGGCAGACTCTGTCGGATTGTTTGGCTTGGGAGTGATGGAATCCCAGGCCTAAGTAAACAAGAGCAGTGTGTTAGTTCATGGAATTGAAAAGTCAGGTGGGTCAGCTGTGGGGGCTGGAGGGAATGGATTGTAACAGAAAAACCCACCCACCTCAGTCCAGTCAAAAAGGGAACACATTGCTTCCTGTAAATGGAAAGCACAGCTTGGCATGGACTTCAGGAAATGTTTGATCCAGAGTTGCTGATGTCATCAGAGCTGAGTTTTCTTCCTCTGTGGTCACCTGAGCATTGCTCACTCCCCATGTGTCCCTGAGTGGGCTTCACTCCTGGTGCTGAGAAAGCTCCTTTGAGGCCGGTGCTCCTTCCTTCACATAGAGAAGGAGAAAGAGCTCTTTCCCTAACACTCACTGACGTCCCCCAACCCTCCCTCTGATGAGCTCAACTTCGGTCATTTTCTCTCTTCTGAATCATCACCATGGCTGGGGGAATGCCATGAGCTGATTGGCTCAGCTGGGCCATTCTTCTGGAACAAGGAATGAGTCCAACACTCCTAAATGGTGAATGAGTGGAACAGATGCTAAGTGAGCTACCACAATGCCTGCTTCAGGCACAGCTTGATCCAGGTGGTCATGTGATTGATCAGGAACCCGGCCATTCTCTCCCCACTTCTGACCCCATTCTCTTTGTGTCAACTTTACTCATAAGCAACTTTTCCCCAGGTGGTAGCAAATTTGGTTACCAAGCCCAGTCCTAGGCTTATGTGCTGTGCTAAATGACTTCAGTCGTGTACAACTCTTTGTGACCCTATGGGCTGTAGCTTGCCAGGCTTCTCTGTCCATGGGATTCTCCAGGCAAAAATACTGGAGTGGGTTGCCATGCTGTCCTCCAGGGGATCTTCCCAACCCGGGGATCTCTTACCTCTCCTGCATGGGCAGGCAGGTTCTTTACCCCTAGCACCATCTGGGGCAAACTAGTTCCAAGCTTACATGTTACAAATGTAGCAATACCAGAAGAGAGACTGGGCCTCTTCCCAATATTGCCAGCCAAAATCCTGGATATAACTTTCACTGGATTAACTTAAGTCACCTGACCGTACTGCAACCAATGGTTTAGCCCCTGAGGGGACTCGACTGTTCTAATTCGGCTGGCATGAGTCACGTGGTGTGGTGGGTGGGGTTGCCCCATCCACACTGTTGGACAGAGAAATGGAGGAGAGATCCTCTAATGGGAAGCCTGGAGTGGGGCATGATTGGAGTGAGCTGTTATCAAGAGGAGGACTATGCCCTAGAAAGACAAGTGACCATAGTCTGTTCCACAGGGTATCCGTGGTCCGGTTCTGGAGCTTAGGGACCATTCATCCACTCAAGCATCTAACACATTAGCTGACTGAGCACTCATTCAGGGGCAGCTGGTGCTGGGGCTCCTAGCTACTGAGGGTACAGCAGTGGCTGAGACAGCGTTGTGACAGGAGTTCTAGACAAGTAGACACGCTATCCACTGAACCATGCTATGATGTGGGTGGTTGGGGGGAATCACAGACAGCCATGAAAGCCATGGAAGAAGGGGTCCCTGACCCAGCTTCCCCTGGGGAAGGTCCTCAGGGAGAATCTGATCAGACAAGCTGGTGGAGGAGGGGATAAGGTAGGTGCTGGACAGGGGGATGGCAGGTGCAAAGACTTGGCAGTGAGAGGGCATCTCTGGTAGAGATGGTCAGAATAGAGCAGAAAGAGCTATGATTAGGACCAGTGGGGACTCCTGCTGTATTTCTGCCCCTTCTCACTCTCTGCTTGGCCCCGCCCCCTTAAAGCTAAAGGCCTGTGCCTTAAAGCAGAAGTCCCCAACCCCTGGGATTGAATGCCTGATGATCTGAGGTGCGGCTGATATAATAATATTGGAAATAAAGTGCACAATAAATGTAATACCCTTGAGTCATCCCCAAACCATCCCCTACCGCCCCAGTCCGTGGAAAAATTGTATTCCACAAAACCAGTCTCTTGTGCCAAGAAGGTTGGGGACCACTGCCTTAAAGGGACCTTGACCGGCCAACAGAGACCCCAATACCTTTAAGTAGAACAGCTGTAGGGAATCGGCAGCAGGGAACCTCACAACAGTGTGTGAGGCAGGTGCTTCATGGAGGGGAAACTGAGGCACAGGGAACTTAAGTAGCCTGTCCAACGTAATCCAGCTTGTGAGCAGCAGAGCTGGGATTTGAACCCAGACAGTCTGGTTCTGCAGTCTATGGTCTCAACCTCTATATTTTGCCTCTCAGAGTGTATGTGTGTCTGTGTGTGTGTGTGTGTGTGAGCTCAGTCATGTCTGACTCTTTGTGACCCCACGGACTGTAGCCCACCAGGTTTCTCTGTCCATGAGATTTCTCAGGTAAGAATACTGGTGTGGGTTGCCATTCCCTTCTCCAGGGGATCTTCCCGACCCAGGGATGGAACCTGCGACTCTTGCATCTCCTGCATTGGCAAATGGATTCTTTGCCACTAGCGCTACCTGGGATTTCAACAACCTCAGATATGCAGATGCTGCCACCCTAATGGTAGAAGGCGAAGAGGAACCAAAGAGCCCCTTGAGGAAGGTGAAAGAGGAGAGTGAAAAAGCTGACTTAAAACTCAACATTTAAGATCATGGCATCCGGTTCCATCACTTCATGACAAATAGACGGGGAGAAAAAATGGAAACAGTGGTAGATTTTATTTTCTTGGGCTCCAGAATCATTGTGGACGGTGACTGCAGCCCTGAAATTAAAAGATGCTTGCTTTGGGGATGAGAGATCGTGTGTGTTTAGCACATGACATACGTAAGTGCTCCGGAAACGCTAGTTTTCCTAATATTACCGATACTGACGTGAAATTTAACACTCACAATAACCCCCTGTTGTATATGTAGACACTGAGACTCAGAAAGGTTGGGTCACTTGCCCAGGATTCAGAATCTCCTCCCCCCACGGGCCTCTCTTTCCAGCATCCGCTGGCCCTCCAACCTGGCAGGGAGCCCAGCCTGCTGTGTTGGCCACAGGAACCTTTCTTCCTCTGGAACCAGACCTCCTGCCCTGTTCCTCAGCTCCCCCTGGGCTGGCCTCCTGGGGGGCACCCAATTCCCATTTAACTTATTTAAGGCCGGGCCCCAGTGTGAGGCCCCTATTAGGGCTGATCCATTTCTCCTTGTCACTGAGGCCTGCAAGATGGATCAGCCCCATTTTTCATCCCTCGCATCTGGGGCCTTGCCAGGGCCGTGCAGTGTCATCTCGCTTGTTTAATATGTGTGAGGCCATTTGTCAAAATTCTGCCCCCACCCCCCGCCAGGGAGGAGGCCAGCTCCACGGTGAGACAGCGCCAGCCTCTGTCTCCTGGCCCAGCTGGGGTGGAATAACCCCTGGGCTTGTAGTCCAGCACGTCTGAGGAGCTCAGCCAATCTTGGGGACCAGCTTTCGAGAGCCACACCTGCCCAGGGAGGTGAAGTTTCTGGGGCTGGGTGTCCGCCAGCCTGGGTTCAGTCCTTACATCGCCGGCAGTGGTGCTGGCTGGAGCTGGGAGCTTAGCTCAGGCTGTCAGCAGGATCTGCTTCTCAGGCATGGTGGTGGGGTCCCTGGAGAGTGTCCCAAGAGCAGACGTTCGCAGAGATTCAAATGGAAGCTGCAAGTGTATTTTCTGAGCCTGCCTCAGAAATCACTCAGTGTCACTTCTGCTGTGTTCTGATGGTCACGAGCAAGGGATGGGGGCCAGAGGCAAGGAGAAAGGGCTGCACAAAGCGTGAACCCCAGGAGGTGTGGCTCGGGGCGGGGGAAGGGGCATCTTTGGCGACTGCGTGAAATAACGCCTGTGAGGCATTAGCACAGAGAAGGTGCTCAGTGCGTGTTTTGTTATGAAAGGCAAGCGCCACATCGTCCCTGAGTCTCAGCGTCTTCCTTTCTAGAGCAGGGATCATAGTACTGCGGGTCTAATGGCGTCCTTGTAAGCACCAGGTGGCACCCAGCTCTCAGAGTGCTTATACACCAGAAGTGCTCTGTAAGTGGCAGTGATTATAAATGGTGATAATGACATGGGGGCCTTTGATAATGCCATGCTGGCTTTTTGAGAGGCATGTGATCCAGATGTCCGAGAGGATGGCATCTGGGGGGCATGCAGGCTATCCCTTGCACTCTGTTCTCGCCAGTCTCCCCGGACGTGGTTCCCCGGACGTGGTTCCCAGGACTTCAGTGTTTCCTCGAGATCCAGCCCTGACTGCACCCTCTCCTTATTCCCCGACTCCCCTCCCTGAGCAGGTCCCCCCACACACACTAAGCGGAAGAATCCCATCCCTGTCCTGTGCCCCAGGCCCTCCAACTCTCCTGCCTGCTACTTTTTTCAGCTCTTTGTCTTAACTCTCTGCAGGTTGTCCTGTGGCAGCGCCAAGGCAAGCCCCTGAGGACTGGGGTCATGGGGACACAGGCAGCTGCTTGGCTTGGGGGGCGGGTGGATGAGGCCAAGGTTGGTCAGCACCTCCTTTGTACCTGGCATGGCGGGAGGCACTTTACAAACCCTGAGCTGTTCATTCTGGCCATTGACTCCCACTTAGTGGGGTTGCCATGCCCACCTGCGGGATGAGGACACATGCTCAGACAGGGCAAAGGTCCAGGTCACATAGCTTCTGTGTGCTGTGCACAGCCTCAGAAGATACCACGTTACATGCAGCCCAGGGCTGAATCCAGCCTGCAGATATTTTGTTTGACCTGCCATGGTGTTTTTTCTTTCTTAATTGCATTTATTTCTAACATGCGAATTCATAAGAATTTGACATAAAAATCCAGGTTTCTGGCTTCTCTTGACTATCGGAAGATATGTCCTTGCCTAAGCCACATTGCCTCATGGCAGCTTCAGCTGAGTAGAGGCTGCCCCTTTAGATGAATCACCAGCTCGCCACTTTACCACAGTCCCCACTGCTCCCCATCGCCTTACCCACACTTTCCTCATTCAGTCATCACCTGACTCTGCAGGAATTGGAGTGCGTGACCCTTACTTGAAATGTCAACATTTCCTGATGATGAAGGGAGAATGGAAAGCTAGGATCAGTTTCTACTTCTGTTTTGCATTTGGTCAAAGTGGAGAGAGATGGGAAAAGGGCCCCTCCTACCCCAGCACACGTAGAGGGAGACCCCAGCCCTGAGCATTGACAGAATGCTTAACAGAATGAGGGCTGGGGAACCTACCATCGTGGAGCTGTATTATAAACACAGGATGCCCAGAGAGGTTAAGCCGTTTGTCCTGGGTCACACAGCAAAGGAGTGGCAAGTTAGGCCAGGTCCCAGGAGGGCGGCGCCTCTCCGTTTGCTTCTGGGGTCCATCTGTATGTCATGTGGCCTCACTACTGTCCTCCTCTCTTCCTCTCCCCTCCTCTTCAATCTCTCTGACCCTGTGGAAACAGTAGTCTAGCCCTTTCCCTCTCTGGGGACCCCAGGCTGCCCTGCCCTCTCTACATTTCAGCAAGTTGATCCCTTGCAGTGGGAGAGGGGGTTTCTGGAAGAGCCTTGGCTACAAAGAACCACTGCATTGGGTGTTTGCTGGTGTTACTGAGAGGCTGTGTTGGTCAGCAGAAAGCTCTTACTCTTACTTATATCCCTGAAGCAGGTGACACTGGCCTTGTTTTCTGCAAGACCAAAGTGGGGAGAGAGCAGTGTGGTGCCCAGGCGTGCCCTGCTGGCATGGTGTGGACCAGCTGGGCCCCCAGAACCTGCCATCATCATCTCTTGGTCTCTTCATTCATGGGCACCAAGGGTGGCCTAAATTAGGAGCATTTGTGCCTTGTCCTGCCCCACATGGTGTCTCTGTGCCCATCTGGCCTGAAGGTAGGCAAGGACTGCCTTCCTCAGTGACCAGGTACAGTCTTTCCGCTGAGCAGGGCCTGGGGTAGATTTCAAGGTGGCATCTAAGTGTCTGAATCTGGTCCCCTAGCGTCCCTCCCATGACCCACCCCTGTAGCTCCCAGAGGACAGAGAGTTTACTGACAGCCACCCCCACTGCCCACCCCCCATCAGTGTCACAGTGGCCACTCTGTCCTTGTCTCCAAAAACCAGGTCAACCACCCACGTACCTCACTGTACCAGTCCAGCCACGTAAGCTGCAAACCCCAGCAGGCCTTCCACCCTCGAGGTTTTCAGCCTGTGCCTAGCGTGTGGGCCTGGGAGCCTTGGGGTTTGGGCAATGGGGAAGTTGAAGACTCACAGATGCAGCCCTGAGCCCCTCACCCACATCAAAACCAGAACACGGGCTTTTACGGTGCTCTAGTGGTTAAAAATCTGCCTGCCAATGCAGGGGACACAGATTCAACTCCTGGTCCGGGAAGATGGCACGTGCCATGAAGCAACTATTACCTGTGCTCCAAAACTACTGAACCCACGAGCTACAACCACTGAAGCCCGTGTGCCTAGAGCCTGTGCTCTGCAACAAGAGAAACCACCACGATGAGAAGTCCGTGCACCACCATGAACAGTAACCCTGCTCACGGCAGCTAGAGAAAGCCCATGCACAGCAATAAAGACCCAGTGCAGCCAAAAACAAATAAAATCAAAAGAAACAAAAAACCATCCTGTGGCTGTACCCTACTTGTGCCGACTTTAGGTTTTACCTTACCGGACTGTAATAAGGCACCCACATCTAGCTGGACTGGAACCAGAGTAGAGAGCTGTGGCTTTCACCCTGCTTGACTCTAATAAGCCCCATGCACCTCTGAGTGTCTATAGAGGTCACATGGGGAGCTCGGACTCCCTCCCAATAGGCAGTTACAAGGTGCCCCTCCCCATCCCTGCTGAGGTGGTATCAGAGAAGTCGTGGAGGGTCAGGCTTGTCACCACTGCTGGGGAGGGGGTGGGATGATGAAGTCATTCCTTCCCCTGTGGTATCAAGTGGAGGCAAACTGGGGAGCCATAATGAGTCACTCCTACCCTTCCTAACCAGAGTGGTAGCTGCAGAGGCTTCAGGGGGTCAGAACTAATCACCCCTGCCCAGCAGTAACCAGGAACCTTTCCGCCTTGAATGTCAGTAGTGGCCCAGTGGGAAACCTGGACTCCTACTCCTGCCTGGCAGTTACGAGGCAGTGTTCCGTCTTCCTTTGTCAGAATGGTGTCAGAGGAAGTCAGCTAAAGCAGAAGGTTTAAACAAGGTCCAGAGTCTCATAAAAAATACCCCAAATCTCAAGGTTGCCACTAAAAATCACTGACCACATGAAAGCCTGGGAAAATCTCAACCTGAAAGTAAAAATATACTCCATAGATCCCAATACTGAGATAACAGAGGTGTTACAATGATCTGAGAAAGATTCTAAAATAATCATTATTAAAATCCTTCAGCAGGCACCCTTGAAACAAATGAAAAAAAAAATAGAAAGTCTTAGGAAAGAACTAGAAGATGTAAAAAAGAAATGAGTGGAATTTTTAAAACTCAAAAACATGATAACTGAAATAAAAAACTTAGTGGGTGGGCACAGCAGTAGACTGGAGAAGACAGAGGAAAGAATCTGTGAACTTGAAGATAGAAGTTACCCAACGTGAACAACAGAGAAAACAGACTTTTGAAAAATGAACAGAGCCTCAAGGATCTCTGGGACTATAGCAGAAGATCTAACATTGAACTGCCAAAAGGGAAGAGGCAAGAGCGTGCTGAAAAAGTGCTCTGAGAAATAATGGCTGGAAAATCCCCCAATTTTGTAAAAGGTATAAACCTACAGAGTCAAACTGAGTGGATAGCCAAACAGGGTAGACTCAGGATACGTTTGTCTATGAACATCATAGATAAACTGTTTTTTTTAAAAAAACTTAAGTCAAAGAAAAAAATATTGAAAGCAGCAAGAGTGAAACAGTACCTTAACTATGCTCCAACGTGTTCGATTATTGGTGACCCCACGGACTGTGGCCTACCAGGCTCCCCTGCCCGTGGAATTTTCCAGGCAAGAATACTGGAGTGGACTGCCATTGTCTACTACAGGGGATCTTCCCAGCCCAGGAATCGAACCTGTGCCTCTTATGCCTCCTGCATTGGCATGTGGATTCTTTACCACTAGCGCCACCTGGGAAGCCCCCCTTAACTGTGTGTGCTCAGTTGCTTAAGTCGTGTCTGACTCTTTGCAATGTTATGGCCTGTAGCCCGCCAGGCTCCTCTGTCCATGGGGATTCTCCAGGCAAGAGTACTGGAGTGGTTTTCCATGTCCTTCTCCAGGGGATCTTCCCAACCCAGGAATTGAACCCACGTCTTTTTACACCCCCTGAATTGGCAGGCAAGTTCTTTACCACTAGCATCACCTGGGAAGTCCTTAACTTAGGGAAAACCAATTTAAACAGGGGGGTTTGCATCAGAAACAATGGAGCTAGAAGGAAGTGACATGATGTTTCAAGTGCTGAAAGAAAAAAAACCCATCAATTTAGAATTCCGTTTCTAGCAAAAATATCCTTTAGGAAAGGGAAGGAGGAATCAAAACATTCTCAGATGGAGGAAAACTAAGAAAAGTTGTTGGCAGACCTATCCTGAAAGAATGGCCAAAAAAAGCTCTCTAAATAGAAAAAAAAATTAAGAAGAAATCTTGGAACATTAGGAAGAAAAGAACATTTTTACTTTTCCTCTTAAGTTTTCTGTCATGCATGATGATTGAAGGAAAAATTACAGCACGGGATATGGTTCTAAATGACTCAGAGGAAATATTTAAGGCAATTATATTATTAATGGTACAAGATTAAGGGGCATAAAGGGAAAACAACATGATCATATCAATCAATGCAGAAAGTTTTTTGACAAAATTCAACATCCATTTATGACTTTTTAAAAACTTGTAGAAAGCTAGGAATAGAGAGAAACTACTTCAACTTGATAAAGAGCATCTACAAACACCTATAGCTAACATTACACTTAATGTTGAAAGACTGAGTGCTTTCTCCCCAAGACTGTAAATACCACTGTTGCTCAGCATAGTGCTAGAAGTTCTTGCTAGTGTCATGAAAAGTAAATCAAAGGCTGCTGCTGCTGCTGCTAAATCGCTTCAGTCATGTCCGACTCTGTGTGACCCCAAAGACGGCAGCCCACCAGGCTCCCCCGTCCCTAGGATTCTCCAGGCAAGAACACTGGAGTGGGTTGCCATTTCCTTCTCCAATGCATGATAGTGAAAAGTGAAAGTGAAGTTGCTCAGTTGTATCTGACTCTTAGCGCCCCTATGGACTGGAGCCCACCAGGCTCCCCCGTCCACGGGATTTTCCAGAGAGTGAAAAGGAAGAAATAACTACACCTATTTGCAGATGACATGATTGTCTATGTGGAAAGATCTAAGAAATCTATGCCTCCCCAAAATGCCTAGACCTAATAAATGAGTTCAGTTTGGTGTCAGGATACAATGTAAAAATAGAAAAAAGTTGCATTTCTGTAAGCTAGCAAAAACAGTTGGACAACAAAAGTAAAAAATGCCATACCCTGTACACTTCAAAAAGTGAGTCATAAAACATCCACAGGATTTGCATGCCCAAACCACAAAATGCTAATGAAAGAAATCAAAGAAGATATAAATAAATGGAGAGATATACTATGTTCGTGGTAAAGATGTTGATTCTCAAGTTGGTATAAAGATCTCAGCAATATTTCATGTAGGTTTAGACAAGATTATTCTAAAATTTGGTAGGAAAGGCAAAAGAACTGGGAGGGCTAAAACAATTTTGAGAGAGAAGAATAAAGTGGGAGGAATCAGTCTACCTAATGTCAAGACTTAACTATTGAGCTACAGTAACCCAGACTGTGTAGTCTTGCTGGAAGGATAGGCATACAGATCAATGGAACAAAATAAGGAACCTAGAAACAGACCCATACAAATATGGCCAACTGATTTTTTACAAAGGTATAAATCCATTCAGTGGAACAGGAAATAACTTTTTCAACAAATGGTACTGGAGCTATTTGATAGACATAGGCAAAAAAAAAAAAAAAATCAATCTTTATTCCTTACCTTATATAAAAAGTAACTCAAAATAGATCACAGTCCTCAATATAAAATGTAAAACTATAAAATTTTTAGAAAAAAATATGAGAAAAATCTTTGGGATTTAGACCTGGCAAAGAGTTTTTAGACTTGACATCAAAAGCATCAAAGGAAAAAATTGATAAAATGGATTTCATCAAAATTAAACACTTTTCCTCTGTGAAAAAATCTTGTTAAGAGGTTGAGAAGATAAGCTACAGACTGAAAGAAACTTTTGGAAACCAGATATTTGACAAAGAACCAGTATCTAGGATATAGAAAAACACTCAAAACTCAACAGTAAATAACAACAACAAAACAATCCAATTAGAAAGTGGGCAAAAAAAAAAAAGTGAGCAGCCATTTTACCAAAGAGGACACACAGATGGCAAATAAGCAAATGAAAAGATGTTCACCACCATTAGCCATTAGGGAAATGCAAATGAAAGCCACAATGAGATATTTCTACATGTCTCTCAGAATAGCTTAACATTAATAAATAGTGACAACACCAAAAGCTGGTGAGGGTGTGGAACAGCTCATACATTACTCTAGGGATTCTGTTCAGCAATATAATACTCACAACTTGGATGAATCTCCAGAGAATTATGCTGAGCAAAAAAAGGCAATCCCAAACACACATATTTTATGGTTCCATGAATATAACATTCCTGATGAGTGGTTGCTGGAGGCTGGGAAGCACGTGGGTGTGTCTGTAAAAATGGCAACAGGAGGGATCACTGTGGTGATGCAGGAAAACTTTTTGTATCTTGATTGTATCAATTTCAGTATCCTGCCTGATACTATATTTGTAAGGTATTACAGATGGACAGGGAGGCCTGGCATGCTGCAATTCATGGGGTCGCAAAGAGTCGGACACTACTGAGCGACTGAACTGCACTGAACTGAACCATGGGTGGCTCAGATGGTAAAGAATCTGCCTGCAATGCAGGAGATGCAGGTTTGATCCCTGGGTTGGGAAGATTCCCCTGGAGGAGGAGATGATAACCCACTCCTGGAGAATCCCGTGGTCAGAGGAGCCTGGAGGCTACAGGCCATGGAGCCACAAAGAGTTGGACATGACTGAGCAACTAACACTTTCACTTTTTCAGTTTTGCCATTGGGGGAAACACGGTAGAGTGCACAAGGCTCTCTCTGAATTATTTCTTACAATTGCATGTGAATTTATGATGATCTTAAAATAAAACATTTAATTAAAAAACAAAGAATAAAAAATAATAGATAAAAAGACACAAGAGAAGTACAGGGTGTTTTGAGGACTGGTGAAATTAAATAGGCATTATGTGGTAGAATCGGGCTTCACTGATGGCTCAGTGGTAAAGAATCGCCTGCCAATGCAGGGGGCTCGGATTTGATCCCTGGGTTGGGAAGACTCCCTGGAGAAGGAAATGGCAACCCACTCCAGTATTCTTGCCTGAGAAATTCCATGGACAGAGGAATTGGGCAGACTATAGTCCATGGGGTCGCAAAAGAGCCTGACATGACTTAGTGACTAAATGTGATATTAATAGAATTCAATGCTGCACCTTGGTCAGGTCATCACAGTTGAGAGTTAGACCTGTTCAGTTAAGATCCCTGGCTATAAAGACTAGAAAGTCACTTCAAAAGGAACTTATGCAAAAGAATGGAATTTATAGAAAGTAATTGTATAAGAACTTTTGTTGCCAATGACAGAAACCCAATTCAAACTGGCTTGAGGGGGAAAAAAAATCCAAAAAAGGAATCTGGGCTCCTACAATATAATTGCAAGTCCAGGAATAATGGCTTCGAAGATCTAGCTCCTTTTTGTGGCTCTGCTTCCTTCTGAGTCAGCTTCATCCTTAGCCTGCGGGGTGGGGCTTTATGGGCTCCAGCAGCTCCTGACTGAAATCTCACCAGCATGGTACCCCAGGAAAAAAGATGAACCCTGTTTTCCAACAGCATAAGCAGAAGTCCTGGGGTCGAGTCTCAATAGGCTGATTTGAGTGTTCCAGGCTTGTCCCTGAATTACTGTGGCCAGAGGGAAATGACACTCATTGGCCAGGCCTGGGTCATGCAGGCACCCCTGAAAGTTGGGGGTGAGGCCAGCCCCACACACATTACATCACCAAAGAGGAGGGGAGTCATGGTCCCTTTACAGAATGGGTGCTAGTCAGGCCAAACCAACAGACGTATACTCATGGAATCCCAGAAACAGCCTGCTTCTTCATTCTCCATCCTCAAGCTTGGGTGTCCATCACTCTAGTTCAAACAGACATCCCAGATTAGGCTGGAGCCTTCAGATTCATTGCTCAGAAGAGAGAGTATCTGGTTGGACCAATGTCGGCCAGATGTTCAGCTCTGCTTCAGTCATCTAAGAACAGTAGGGTGCGGTCACTTACTGGGTCCTTTGATGGACAGGGTAGGTCTTAAAAGGGCCAGACGGATACTCCAAAGCTGCCTATTATAGATGCACAGAGTTTCCGGAGGATCTAAATTAGTTCCTGATGAAAGCATAGGGCAATTTACTAAAGCAGGGCTCCCCAGCTTCCCGGATCTAATGCTTGATGATCTGAGGTAGAGCTGATGTAATAATACAAATAAAGTGTACAGTAAATGTAATGTTCTTGAATCATCCCCAAACCATTCCTCCCACCCTCAGCTGGTGGAAAAATTGTCTTCCATGAAACTGGTCCCTGGTGCCCAAAAGATTGGGGACCGCTGTTAACTAAACAGTTTGGCGATAAGGAGCACATGATGACTTGGGGGGTGGTGGTGGTGGTCCCTGAGAAAAAGGCTGAATCCTCAGGTTCCACCTTGTTTTCCTTCTGGGCATTCCGAGGCTGACAAGGAGAAGTGGGTGTGGGAGGTGGACTGCACTGACCTTGAGGAAGGCAGGGGTGGTCATGTTGAGACACCCAGTGGGTGGCAGGCAAAAGAGGAGGCTGGAGGCCCTGAGACAGTGCAGGCTTGGAAGCAATAAAACTGAACCCTTGATGTGGTGGAAATCAGTTATTAGGGAAGAGACTGGGAACTAGGGACTGGAGGCCACACCAGGTGTGCCTGGAGCAAGGAGGGTACCCCCTCCTTGTTCTGTATGTTACTGCATGGTCTTGATCAGAGGAATCAGGCAGGAAGCCATGTCGAGAATGGGCAGGGGGGCAGAGAAGACCAGCACCCTCACCAGCTGACTCTCCTAGCTCCACACCCCGCTGCCTTTCTTTCCAGATGTGGATAGGACAGGTTCTCTGGCTTTGGTTGGCTCGACATCCACATCCGATGAACGCAGCCAAGAATCCCCGGCTGTGCACAGAGGGAAGTGTGAGCCAAGAGCCTTAATCTAACAGAGAAATAACTTGGAAACCAAGACAGCTAGAATGGGTAGTCAGGATGTTGATAATAGTGATGAAAGTGATGGGGGCAACCCTTTCTTGAGGGCCTACTATTTCCAGACCCTGTTCTAAGACACTTTGAATGGATCCTCTCCTTGAATCCTTGCAACAACCCTGTGACGTGGTACTCTATAGGGCACCACTGTGTGGAATGCTTCCTACTGCCCCTTGTCTCCATACCTTAGCACACGCTCTTCTGTCTTCCTGGAATGCTGTTTCCCCAGCAAACTCTCACTCATCTACCAAGACCCAGTGCAAGCGTGGTTGTGTTCTGGTCACTTTCCCTGATGCCAACCTGTGGATGGAATGACTCTTGCCTCCCAGTAATGAACTCTGTCATGTCTGTATCACAATATCCAGACAGTGCTGCCTCCCAAGCCAGACCGGGAGCGGGGACCAAGGCTTACTTCTCTCTGCGGCAGCCCCTGCTCAGATCTGGCTGTCTGGTGGGTGTGGTTCTCTGTCCCCTGCCCACCCTGACTGTGGCATCTCTCTCCTCGTCTCTTGGCAGCCTGGCGTGGGGCTCCTTTACCTGCTGCATGGCAGCCTCTGTCACCACGCTCAACTCCTACACCAAGACGGTCATTGAGTTCCGGCACAAGCGCAAGGTCTTTGAGCAGGGCTACCGGGAGGAGCCGACCTTCATAGACCCTGAGGCCGTCAAGTACTTCCGGGAGAGGTCAGTGCAACATGGCGTCACCTCTGGCCACCACCGGGAATCGGAAGCCCAAGACCCAGCCTCAGTGGCCACAGGGCTCCACTTGAAAAACTAGAGCGGTTGGACAGAAGTGTACCAAAGGGTCATGGGGTGGAAGGGGCAGGCCGGGGGAGGCAGAGTTTGGACTCCACTGTGTTGAAATTTCTGGGGTATTTTAATATTTTATGGGGCATGAGGTTGCCTTGGTCTGATGTGATCAGAGCTTGAGAAGCTAAGAAGGGAATCAAGTTTGAGTGTTTGCCCTGGCTTCCTGATTTTTGGAACCAAGGTAGGGTCACAGAGATGCTGAACTAAAGTTTCCTTCTTGGGCTCTGTCATAGCACTGAGTGAAAAAAGACTCAGCATGAGATTGGTGATGACTGCCAGAGGAGAAGGGCTCCTCAAAGTCAGGGACCACATCTGATCACCGTGTCCTTATAGACCAGCTGGGAAGAGAGTAGGTGACAGTGAATGGTGGGTGGATGTATGGCTGGATGGATGATTGGGTGGATGGATGATGGAAGGATATACAGATGTATGTGTGTATGTATGGATGGGTGGATGGAAATATAGATGGATGGATGCATGGATGCTGGATGGTTGGATGGATGATGGATGAATGGATGCTAGATGGATGGATGATGGATGGTTGACGGATGAGTGGAAGGACAGGCAAGTTGTTATCACATTTCCTGGGACCACCTCCTTAATAAACTACCTGTACCCCAGTCTGCTTTGGGGGTGCTGATTGGACATGCACTAATGACTTTCAGTGGCAGGGAACAGGATTTCTCAGGACCGATGACAGGGTCTGAGGAGGAAAAGAAGGAGGGAGACTGTGAAGCTGGGCACCACTGAGAAGTTAGACTCCCCGTGGGGCACATGGAAGGGTTTCAAAGCCAAGAAGTCTCAGGGTGGGGGCCCCACAGGGACCACGCTCTGACTGCTACAGACCCCTTCATCTCTCCTTTGCCACCTGAGCCTCCTTTCTGTCTCTGAACACGGCAAGTCCATCCCCACCTCAGGGCCTTGGCACCTGCTGTGCCCTGCCTGGACTCCTCACTGGCTGGCTCGCCAAGGTCTCAGCTCAGATGTTACCTGCTCAGCGTGGCCTTCCTTAATCACTTAGTCTAAACTGCACACACACCCCCACACCCCCACACACCCTGTCCTATCCCTCTTTATCCCATTGCTGTTTTTTCATAGCACCTACATAACCTGACATCATCCTATTTGTTTATCGGGAAGATCCCCTGGAGAAGGGAATGGCGACCCACTCCAGTATTCTTGCCTGGAGAATTCCGTGGACAGGGGAGCCTGGTGGGGCTACAGTTCACGGAGTTGCAAAGAGTCGGACACAACTGAGTGACTCACACATACCCATCGGTTTAATAGTTTGTAGACCGTGAGGTCTGGAGGGTTCTGCTATCTTCTTTCCCACTATATTCTGAGCACCAAGTACTGGACTGGGTACCTAATAGGTGCTCATTTAACATCTGGGGGTTAGTTTGACGTGTGTGTGTGTAATTGACTGACTTCTTTTTGGAGACCTCAGCCTGCCTGCCTCAGCCTGGTACTCTTTCAGCCCAAGCCCCACCATCATCGGGCAGATACAGCATCTTGTTCCTATATCAAAGTCCCAGGTCACGTGTCCAGGTCCAGGCCAATCGATTGTGCCCAGGGAGCTCAGGACAGGTTGGCACACAGGCCCGCCTTACCCATGGCTATGTAGACAGTGTGTCTACTAGGAAGGTGATGATGACTGGCAGAGCACAGGACTCATAGTAGACACTCAGGAAATGTTTACAGCAGCCACATAAGCAGCCTGGTGTTGAAAGTGGCCCCATTATCACCGCCTCTGCTGTCACCTCGGCTATGGGAGAGCCCGGGGCATCCGTAGACGCCCTCGTTTTGCTGAGGTGGAAGACAGGACCTCTATGCACCTCATGAACAAGAAGCTGCCTTTTGCCGGTCCCTCATAGCTTAGGCCCAAACGACATGGGAGAAGATAAATGCTTCCCAGCATATGTGCGGAATATCACTTTACACGTTCATAACTTGAACATTATGCAGAGGTTCATCAAATTTTATTTTCCTTCCTCTCCAAGGAGAACATTTCAGCTTAGCTGGGCTGTTCACTTTTTTTTTTTTTTTTGGTGCCTTCCCTACAAAGAGCTCAGAGCACATAGGCAGATGTCTGCTCAGATCTGCAAGGGGCCCAGCTGCAGGGCTGAACTCCTGCAGGGGCCAGAGTCCTTGAGACCAAAGCCAGGGACACGAGAGAAGAGATCCTTGACCCCACCTGCCCATGTTTCTTGATCCCTGGGCTACAAGGGATGGATGTGGGAAGAACAGGGGTTTGGAAGTCCCCTGACTTGAATTTTCCAGTTCTGTTGCCTGACTGCTGTGTGACTTGGGGCAAGTCACTGAGCCTTTCTGGGCTGGTTTCCTCTCAACCACAGTAGGAGAGAGCCCAGAGCTCTCAGCATCTCGGGAAGCTTCAAATTGGATGGCCCAGGAAAGGTGGCTAGCACAGTGTGTGGCTCAGGCGGGCATTTCATATGTGGATTCCTGTCCCTTCTGCTACTGATACAAAGTATAAAACTCGGCAATGACGAGCTTAGGACAGAGCGATAGACACTGGGCATCTAATAATCATGTTAATAACCACAGCAAACGGGTGGGTGAGGTGTCAGGCGGGCTGTGAATACAGAAGGGTTTGGGGTCAGGGATGTCTGGGAGAGGGTGCAGGTTTTTTCAGATGATGTCCCCACCCCCCGCCCCTGCCATTTCTGCCATCGGGAGGGGAGCCCCTGACTGAGGACAAGATGGGACCCTGTGGGGATTGGGGCAGGAGGGCCTGGATTGCTGCCCCCCACCACCATCACACCCCACCCTTGTCCTGTCGGATTTTTCTTTGCAGGAGCAGAGGTGTGATTGGGCAGATTCTAAACTGTTTTTCAGAGTTTCATAATGTAGTGGTGTGTGGAAGAAAGGTATGTGTGTGTGTGCACACGTGTGTATAGGGGCCAGTGTGTCCCCATGTGTTGGGATTGTCAGGGAGGCTGAACCTGCACGCCCTGACTCTGAGCAGCCTATGCCAACTCTGAGAAACATCTGGGATTAAACCCTCCCAGCCTCACCCTGCCTGTTGTCCCCAAGGAGGGTGCCTTAATGGGGCCTCCCAGGGGAGGGGCGGAAGCTGCAGGATGAAAAGTTAAATATTTGCAGATCGGGGCTTTCCTGGATGCTTGATGTTCAGATCGGGTTTAACAACATGGGAAGGAAATGAGACCCTGTTGGATTGGACTCCAGAGGGAATTCAACTGAGCAAACATCCCACCTTCCTTGGGGAAGCTGTAGTGGGTGGGTTCAGTTCAGTCAGTTCAGTTCAGTCGCTCAGTCGTGTTTGACTCTTTGCGACCCCATGCACTGCGGTACGCCAGGCTTCCCTGTCCAGCACCAACTCCCGGAGCTTACTCACACTCATGTCCATTGAGTCGGTGATGCCATCCAACCATCTCATCCTCTGTCATCCCCTTCTCCTCCCGCCTTCAATCTTTCCCAGCATCAGGGTTTTTTCAAATGAGTCAGTTTTTCTCATCGGGTGGCCAAAATATTGGAGCTTCAGTTTCAGCATCAGTCCTTCCGATGAATATTCAGGACTGATTTCCTTTAGGATGGACTGGTTGGATTTCCTTGCAGTCCAAGGGACTCGAGAGTGGATGGATGGGAGCAAGCAGAAGCCTGGGGCTTCAGGGAAGGCAGCTTTTCCCTCCCTGTGCCCACACTGCCCCACCCCAGGATCAGATCTCCCAGTCATTCCCTTGCCCCCTGCTCCGAGGCACAAGGCACCCATCCCAGTCTCTGAACTTCCAAGTTCCTTCATTTACTGGCCTCCTCCTCCCGCGCATGTGCAAACCGCAGGAGCAGGGTGCTTTCTTGGCTCTCGCTCTGTCCCTGACACCTGGAACCATGGGGGCTCAACAAGTTATTAACTCTCTGGTATAATTATATTGTTAATTATAGTGATGCTGTTCCCCCTCCCCGCCCACCACCCGCCCCCCACATCCCTGTTCGAGGGCCTTGCCAGTACACTCCAACTCAGCCCTGTGGAAGACACGAGGAAATAAATCCAGGCTGGAATAAACCCTGCAATTTATTAGCTGAGGGTCCCCAGGTGAATCACTTCACCTCGGAGACCTCCAGCCTCTTCCGTCACCTGCCCGGCCACCTGGGTCTGGTCTGCAGAGCTTAGCAAAACACCCTGCGTGCCACGATGGGGTTTCCTGGAGGTGACTCCAGGTGGGGAGCTTGGTATCACCCTGGGGGAGGCAGAGGTTAGAAAAGCCTTCACAGGTGAGGTCTCAAACCAAGTTTCTGTTTATTTTTATTACTTCTTATTATTTAGTCTACTCGTGGGATCTTAGTTTCCCGACCAGGGGCTGAACCCAAGCCACCTGCATTGGAAGCACAGAGTCCCAACCACTGGATCAGCAGGGAAGAAGTGCCAAGCCAAGTGTTTAAAGGCATGGCCAGCACTCCTGGCTAGGCGGGTGGGGGGTGGAGGGGCATGCTCCCAGGCAGAGGCAATAGTAACGAACAAAGGTGTTTAGGAAAATGTGAGCAGTTTGGTGTGATTTGAGAGTGGGGAGCTGGTAGGAGTCGGGCCTGGGTGACTCATCTCTCTCACCCTCCTACAGTGTTTGGGGTGGGGCGCTGGCACAGAAGGTGGCATGGGGACCCTCCCCAGACCTCCTTCTTGGGTGCCAGGCCTCATGGGGCTCCCTGTTCCTACCTGGGGAAGCAGGGGGAATAAATCGTTTTTCACAGCAGAGGGCCAACCCCTCTTTACCCATCCCCAGGACCGGTGCAGAAAGGGCCACAAAGACCCCATTCCTCGCTGGCTCTGCTCTGGTTCCTGTACACAGGGAAACTTTTTGAAGGGCTGGTCTCCACCTCTTTACCTCCCACTCATAGCTCGACCCATTGCGAGTTGCTCCCCACCCCCGTCTCTGCAGAAAGAGCTTCCAGCTGCCCGGAGAATGGGTATACCCCCTTCCTCCTGCCCACCCTCTCCGGGCTCCCACCAGCCACTCTTCCAGGCGCTGGGTGCCCTCTCCCACCCCTCCGCCTTGTTCCGTTAGATGGTGATGCTCCCAAGGTCAGTTCCAGGCCCTCTTTTGACATTGGCCTTTGTGGTCATGCATGCACCAGGACTTATGAGTTCCTGGGCCCCTGCAGACCCCCGGCCCCATATCCAGCTGCCTCTTTGGTGTTTCCACTCTGGATTCCCAAAGGCATCAAGAATCAACATGGGACTTCCCTGGCCAGTGGTTAAGACACTCCCAATGCAGGGCGCGTGGGTTCAATCCCTGGTTGGGGAACTAAGATCCCACGTGCCTCATGGCATTGCCAAAAAATGATAAACATGGCCAGGACCCATTTAAGATGGTCTCCCCCAAACTGGGTCCTGTTTCACGTCCCTCTCCTTTACTTCTCTATGTCCTGCCTGAGTAAGCAGACATGTGCACATCTTACTCTTCATATCCAGACACCCCATATCCAGTGCTTTCCCCCTGTGGGTGGGCCACTTCTCTCCATCTCCACTCCTGCCATCCTCATCCAGGGCGGCAGCTCTCACCTACTGGAGGGCGCTTTGCCCCTGGTATCTGTATTCCCCCAGCAACCAAAGTCTCTTCTCTGCTGATGCGATCAGGGTGCCCCCACCCTCATCTGTCTGCTGGAACACCCCAGTGCCTCCCCACAGCCCCAGGACAAAGGCCCAGCTCCTTGTGGTAACTTACAAGCCTCGCCATGGATCGGCCCCCACCCCTCCCTGCTTAAGCCTCCCCTCCTCTGGAAGTTCCCCAGACAGGTCATCCTTCTGCTTCTGTTGTAGCCTCAGGACAGCTGTCCTCTTCACATGGGGTGCCCCTCTTCTTTGCCTTGTCAATTCTGGGCCTGCAGATCTTACTTCAAGTATCGACCTTTAAAAAAATTTTTTTTTATCTTTTTGCCATGCTAAAAGTGGTATTTTAGTTTCCTGACCAGGGATTGAACCCACATCCCCTTCATTGGAAGTACAGAATCCTAACCACTGGACTTCCAGGGAAGTCCCTTAAGCATCGATTCTGAACTGGATGGAATCCCCCATCTTTCAGCACCGGCCACGTGTGCACAGGGCAGGGATGCAGGTCCACTTCCTTTTAAATTCCTGAGTACGGTTTGGATGGAGAGGGTGACAGAGAGCAGAAGGGCAGGAGCCTTTGGGGCAGGTCACTAGCCAGTCTGTTCGCCAAGGTGACCTTCGCCCTCTGGGAGCTGCCTCTGGATTTGCTTGCCCATCCTTTCCCCCCACTGCTGCCGCCATGCTGAACGGCACCCCGCTCAGGTGTGCCCACCTCTGTGACTGCTCACCTGGTCTCTCTCGTTGTCCCCAAGGCTGGGCTGAGGAAGGGATTTTGGAGATAAATCAGGTCTAGAGGTTTCCACGTTGTCGGGGGCCCTTGAAGCTCTTGAAGGCGGGGCTGGGGGTGTGGGGTGGGGGCTCCATTAATGCTAGTGGTTGTTTTTCTGAGTAATAATTTGTAGCCCATGCAGTTCCGAAAATAATCTCAAGGTGCTAATATCTTGAGGTCTCTTTTTAAAACCCAATTTCAGAGAAATGGGAGGTAAAACTGTCAACTGCACACAAAGATCAGGGGAGGGTGCTGGCACTGTGGATATTTATCTTCCCTGTATTTTCCAAATGTTCTGTATCATGAGCTTGCTTACAAAATGGCAAGAGAAAAAGAAAAAACCGGAGAGAGGCTCTTTTAAAAAAAAAATCCATTTATTTCCCCCTGTCTTGGAATGGCACTTCTGATGGGATGTTATAGAATATTAATCTCCTATGCATGGTCATTTATTTGCCAAATTTTCTCTTAATTTTATCCCTCATCCCATCATCAGTGCATCATTTAAAAATCATTGTGTTCTTTGTCCCCTGCGACTGTTTCTTAGCCATTTAGCCTCTGAGACGTGTCCAATCACAGCTCCCTCTTCCCCGTCTTTTTCCACTCTCGCTGCTTGAATATTACTTCTCAGTAGTGCCTCACACCTTATTTGTCTTTATTGGGGTCTTTTGATGCCACTGTTTAGTCTCAAGAGGAATGAGACACCCAGAAATTGGAGATGGCGCTGTGGGAATTTCTGGGCTCTCCCGAGATTCACCTGATAACCAACCCTTTGTGAAAGGAAAGTGAAAGGCACAGAGTGGTCCTTGAGATAGGAACAGCCTCACAGGACAGCTGCTTCCTGACCTACACGTTCTCTCCAAGTGTCAGCCCAGTGGAGAGAAACGCGAGGCGGGGAGGCTCCGGGCGCGCTCCTGCCCGACGGTCACTACTGCCAGTTCTTTAGGTGATTCTCATCTGCAGCTGGCACTCTGGGGAGGGCACGGGAGATCTGCACCCAGACAACAGCCTGGGACGAGGAAGGCGATTGGGCTGACGCTTCCAGGAGGCTCACAGGTGCCCAGAGCCCATGGTCTAATGCCCGATTCCTCAGATGAGATCTGGGGCCAACAGCATCATCCCCGCCTGAGAACCTGTTAGAGTTCAGACTCTCAGGCCCCAACCCCAGACCTATGGAACCAGAATCTGCATTTTAAAAAGCTCCTCGAGTGATCTGTGGTTACTGGCACATTTGGGGAACGTTGGGCTGGAGGACAGAGTGGATGCAACCCCGGTTATAGGTCGGAAGAGGCCTGTGGATAAAGAAGGGGTCTGTACCTCTGTGCTGCTCAAAGTATGGTCCCCAGACCAGGGCCCATTTGCAAACACATCCATGATAAAACGAGAGAAACTGAGACACGTGTTTGGGAACTTTCACGGTGAGTTGACATCACTGGTACACCCAAGCTTGCCTTTTGTGAGTGTGTGTGTGTTCATTTCATTCTCCAGCAATTCATTTTTATTGTATTTTTATTAAAAATTTAGTCCAAGGTAGGTTGAAAATTAAAGGGGGTGTGTGTAAAACCTAGCCCTTTATCAGATGATTTGAGAAGCGCAGTGCATAGACTGCCACCTTATACCAGGAAGTGAGTGGAGATTTGGGAAACAAGCCAGCCTGGGGCAGCGAGAAAGAGGTGGCTTTGAGGATGACACAGAGAAGGCATGGCAGGTGGGGAGCAGGCTGGGCACTCTGTGCTGGGGAGGCTTGGGACTCTTGCCACAGCAGAGGTAAGACCTGCTGGACCCCTTGCCAGGGTCCCCAGCTGCTGTGGCCACACTTCTCCCTGGAATAAGATGTGCAGGTACCGGGAGTCTCCCTGCAGGACGAGACGTGGGTTCAGACTCTCAGATCCTTGAAGCCTCCCTGCTCCATCACTTGCCTGCCTCCTTCTCTCCAAAGAGCAAATTCCCAGATTGCAGATCTTGTGGGTCATCAGAGCAGTGACCATGTAACAGGGTGGTCACACCCCTCACCACCCTTTTACACACCTACTGGCAGTCCTGGGAGGGCCCAGGAGTGCCCAGCCCCACTTTCCATGGGACCTCACCACGCAGGTGTACCCATGGTGGGTCTGGTGGAGCTTCTGACAGCTAGGAATCTGCAGGGCACAACGGAAACACGCTTGAGCTCCAGGGACTGATAGATCTGAGTTCAAATCCCTGCCCTGCCATCAGCCCGCTGCCCCTTCTGAGCACTGCTTCACCCCCAGCGCCCCCACTGACCCTTCAAAGTGCTTATTTAGATTCATGGGTCACCTCTCACACTGCCATCAGAAAAGAAAAAAAAAAAACCTATCTTCAGAAAGCATGTAGTGTTTCCTGCAGGAAGTTGTACTTCAAATGAAAGAAGATAGTCATCTAGGGACATTTGAGTAGTTCCTTTTCTTTTAACGCAAAGCTCAGCCTTCCTGGATGAACCCAGCGGGCTGCTTGTAGCCGCAGCTTGCTTGTGCTCGCGCTTAGTCGCTAAGTTGTGTCCAACTCTTTTGCGACCCCATGGACCCCCCACCCCTACCCCAGGCTTCTCTGTCCCTGGGATTCTCCAGGCAAGAATACTGCAGTGGGTAGCCACTCCCTCCTCCAGGGGATCTTCCCGACCCAGGGAAAAATCAAACCTGTGTCTCCTGCAATGTGCTTCTCCTCAATTCCTTGCCTCCCTCCTTCCCCCTCCTTCCCTCCTTTCTAACATTCCTTGGGATACCTTTTGCCATCGCTGTGTTGGACCCCAACACTACAAGTGAAGGAGATAAACTCCATCCTTTTTCTGAGTTTAAAGTGTTTGCGGGGGGACCAATGATGAAACCGATTGAAAGTCAGTAGGGCTACTCTGTTCTAACCTCCCTCTATGCCGGATCCTGGGCTCCCATCCTCACAGCAACCAGTGCGGCCATGGTGTCTGTCCTTCTGGTCATTCCCACCACCACTGGCCTGCCCATGGCCATGTAGAAAATTCCAGAACACAGAGGTTCAGAGCTTCTGGTGAGCTGCCTGTTCATAGCAGAGCTGGACTCAGCCACGACCCTGCCTCCCTGCAGGGCCCAAGGTCTCAGTCGCACCCAGAGCATCTCTTGTCCTCAGGTGTCTCCTGCTAGGGAGCACGGGGTGGGGCGAAGGGTCAGAGCTCTTGCCGTAACTGACATTGCTGGTACACCCGAGCTTGCTTTTCGTGTGTGCTCGTGTGTTTTCATTTAAGTCTCCAGCAATTCATTTTTATTGTATTTTATTAAAAATGTAGTCCAAGGTAGATTGAAAATTAAGGTGGGAAAACGCAGCCCTTTATCAGATGGTTTGGTTGAGACCTCTCTGAGTTGTCGCCAGCCCAGCAGGTGATTTCTAACTGGCAAGTTTTCTCACATGTTGACTATTGACCTCTGGGCCTCTTAGCAACAAGGTTTGGGTGTCCAGGAAGTGGGGTGCCATGCCAGGCACAGTGGTTCTCTCCTTAAACATCAGTTTGGAGACGGCTGCTGGGACCCTGCAGACCCGTAATTTTCATTGGCGAACCTGATGGAAGGGCCGCGTTTGTGCAAGGACCTAGCTCTTTCCAGAATAGCCTCACAGCACGGCAGAAATCAGGCAGATCCGGGCTGGATCCCAGCTGCCTCTCTGAGAGGCCAGCGTGTCCTGTGACTTCCAGGATGCAGCCCCAGCATCGCTTCCTCCCATGAAGCCTCCACTGGTCCCCACGCAAGTGGATCTCAACCCTCGCTGCATATTGCAATCACCGGGCAATTGAAGACTCCCCTGGTGATGTCAGGGGACCTGCACGTGGAGAACCACTGGCTAGACCAGAGGTTAACACACTATCTCCAAGAAGCTAGTACATAAGAACATGAAAATGTAGTCGCTTAGTCGTGTCCGATTCTTTGCGATCCCATGGACTGTAGCCTGCCAGGCTCCTCTGTCCTTGGGATTTCCCAGGCAAGATTACTAGAGTGAATTGCCGTTCCCTTCTCTAGGGTATCTTCCCAACCCAGGGATTGAACCCAGATCTCCGGCGTTGCTGCAGATTCTTTACTGTCTGAGCCACCAGGGAAGCCCGTAATTATCTGCTGAACAAAACGGCCCTTCATTTACATATTGTCTGCGGCTGCTTCCAACTACAAGGGTGTTTGAGTAGTTGTGACAGAGATCATCTGGCCTATGAAAGCTCATATATTTATCATCCAGACCTTTACGGAAGAAGTTTGTCAGCCACTAACTAGACACCCTATTCAACCTTCGTAATGTCCTCCCTTAAAACTTAACGTGAAGTTGTGATCATCGGTTCATGTGTACAGCAGATAGGAGCATCTCAAGGGCTGGGACCGCTCTGAGTTGTCCCTGTGGTCCCCAGCACAACAGGTGTTTGCTAACTGGCTGGTGTTCTCATATGTTGACTACTGAACTCTGGGCTTCTTAGCAGCAAGATTTGGGTGTCCAGGAAGTGGGGTACCTGCCAGGCACAGTGGTTCTCTCCTGAAACATAAGCTCCGAGGTAACTAAAAGCAAAGTGAAGCACGGAGGGATGATGTCAAGGCGCAGGGCCACAGATAAGGGCTGGGAGGTGCCTGCAGTGTGTGCTTACGACATGCAGTAGTGGTGGGAATTGTTTCTACTTCCGGGGACTAGGTTATATTTGTCTAAAGGCACTGCTCAGCGGTAAAGAATCTGCCTGCAATGCAGGAGACCTAGAAGATGTGGGGTGGAGACCTAGGAGATGTGGGTCCGATCCCTGGGTCAGAAAGGCCCCCTGGAGAAGGAAATGGCAAGCCACTCCAGTATTCTTGCCTGAAAAATCCCATGGACAGAGAAGCCTGGAGGGCGGCAGTCCAAGGGGTTGCAAAGAGTTGAACACACATGTGTGCGTGCGCATGCATGCACACATGCACACACACACAGACAAAGGAACAGCACATGTGGACTGGACCTCGGGAGCTCTGGAATGTGTCTGGGTCACACATGGGTGGGTGCCGTGTGGGCACATGGACCTGCCCATTCTCTGACTCTGCCTTCAGTGGGATGGGGGTGAGGGTCTAGGGCTGGAACCATGTTGGAGAGTCTGCAGTTGCCTCCACTCTGACCCTTGTCACCCTCTGCTCTGTGCTTGTCGCTCATCCCAGCCTTGCCAGTCCCTCCAGAGGAGAAATTCACACAGCTGTTGGGAGGAAAGAGAATTGTGGCAGCTGTTGGAAGACCAGAGCCTTGTTTCTATGTAGAAATATCTATGGGAGTTGTTTTAATTTAGTTAAGAAAAGTGACACAGCTAATCAAAGTCTTTTGCCCAGAAATCAGAAAATAGAGGTAAATTCAAAAAGAAGGCTTTCCAGGAGTGGAGAAAGATTAAAAAAATAAAAGGCTTCAGATTTAATCCCCTTTATTTCATCTGGGGTCAGTCACCTTAACCTTTTGGTATACGTTCTGCCAAGTAATGCTTTGTGCATATCAGTGTGTAATTAAAGTTTTTAAATTAATTAATGCATTTTTTTTACTGCACTGGGTCTTCGTTGCTGTCCGATGGCTTTCGGTAGTTGCGGCACGCAGGGGCTACTCTCCAGGTGCGGTGCGTGGCTTCTCATTGTGGTGGATTCTCCTGGTGCAGAGTGTGGGCTCTAGAGTGCGGACTCAGTAGTCGTGGTGCACCGGTTTGGTTGCCGCGCGGCCTGTGGAATCTTTCTGGACCAGGATTCCATCCTGTGTCCGCTGCATTGGCAGGCAGATTCTTGACCCCTGGACCACCAGGGAAGGCCTAGTGTGTGATTTTTCAAACACACGGCACACTTTCTTTTGTCATATGCCATTTGCACGTGATTGGACATCTTTTTGTGAGAGCGCATAGGTTTGCCTCCCTCTTCTGCCTCCTGTTTATCAGCTGGATGGCACCCGATCGGTCACGTTACCTTTCGATACCTCAGTTTCTTCATCAGTCAAATGGAGGAATGATGCCCATCTCACAGGGCCACGGGAAGGATCCCACGGGGCGATGGTGCCAAATTGCTTTGCCACGTGTTCTCTGGCGGGGGAGGGGCCACACTTTTCCAGGTCCTGGGTCTCTGCCAGCTCAGCCTGATCTTTCTTACGCCAGCTTTTGGCTTCTTTTCTTTCCAGGATGGAGAAGGGGGACGGGCACGAGGAGGAGGACTTTCGCTTGGATTGCCGCCACGAGAGATACCCTGCCCGTAAGTGGCCTCAGCTGCAGGAGCCGGCGCTGCGGATTCGTAGGCCGTCTGAGGAGAGAGGACCCTGGAGACTGTCCAGGCCAACCTCTCCCTGCACCCCTGCATTCTCCCCTAGACATATACTGCAGAGGCCGAAACTGAGGCTGGGGGCAAGAAGAGCAAATCTTCTGCATGCAGCAGCCACAGCCCTTGCAATGGGGTCGGAATGCTAAGGAAGCAAGAGGGACACTGGGTACCTTAAAGACAGGCAGGGGAGCCACAGTTCCATGCAGGCCGGGTTCGCCATGGGCCTGAAGGGACAGGAGCTCTGGGGTGGAACTAGCCAAATCAGGGGGAGTCCCAGGTCCCAAGCTCTGAGCCGTGAATGCTCCCAGAAGCTCAGAAGGCTTCTCTGTACAGAACAGAACCTAGGGCTCCTATGCAGAAAACAAACGTCAGAAAGCAAAAGAGAGGTCAAAAGAGAGGAAGGCTTTGCTCCGGACAGAAAAGAAAGGAGCTGATACAAGATTAAAGGGGCAGAGTCTCATCTGAGCCTGCTGCTTGCCCACCCTGTGCTCCCTGCCCACCCCACTCTGTACTAAGGACTTTTTATGCCTGATCTCCTGTTCTTGCTGACCACCAACCCCAACAGCTGGGATTACTATCCACACTTTGCAGAAAGGAGGGCTCAGAGAGGTGGAGCCACTTGCCAAACGTCACACAGCTTAGCTAGTCAGTGGCAGGACTGTTAGAGCAGATGCTCCTATGTCTCAGACCTGTTAGGAGACTACACTGCCTCCCAGCTGTTTGTATCTGCGTCTCTGTGCCTGGGGGCTTGCTCCACCTCTACCCTCAGAAGGCAGGAAGTGCACAAGGAGGCTGGCATCCTGGCTCCCTTGCCCCTTGAGTAGGATCGCCTGGAGGTGTGTGATTTGCAGGATTACCTAAGTGTTACCAGTCTAGTGGGCTTCCAGGTGGCTCAGTGCTAAAGAATCCACCTACCAGTGCATGAGACGAAGGAGACACAAGTTCTGTCCCTGGCTCGGAAAGATCCCTTGAAGGGGCAACTGACAACCTGCTCCAGTATTCTTGCCTAGGCAGTTTCATGGACAGAGGATCCTGGCCGGCTGCAGTCCATGGGGGTCACAGAGTCACAGACTGAGTGACTAACACACAGCACCATGTCTGGCAGCCACCTAGGCTGACCGCCTTCCCTCCCTGGGCCCGCTCCCCCTCCGCCAAGTTTGGCGGCACCTCTGTAGCGTCTCCCCTTTGCTCTGATTCCTATCTCAGGGTCTGCTTCTGGGGAGCCTGAACAAGATGGCAGAAATTTAAACTCAGGTCTGTCTGACCCCACCCTCCACGATCCTAGTAACTGAGTGAGGAATGGCTCTGATGGGAGAAAGAAGATGGAGGTGGTGAAGGAGCTTGGGAGGAGACCTGGTTGGGGAGGAGGAGAGGGTCTGGTCTCCATGCTGAAGGAAGAGGCTCCTGGGGGAGGCACCAGTCCGGGAAGGTGGTCAGAATGCTAACTGCTTGCTCTAGGAACTGGAGTGCGTGGTGGGCACATATACTGTGGTTTCATGTCAGGTGTCAGGATGGGGGGCTTCCTGGAGGAAGAGGTCAGGAACCAGGGCACGGAGGTGGCTGGGAAGTGTTATCTCCTCTGATAACAGAGGAGAGCAGGAAGCACATGCTAGGGATGGGCTGAGAGCCCTGGTGTGTTCCAGAGCCCCACCCCAGAGCACCACCAACTCCCTCCTTGGACCTAGCATCGCCCCCTCCCAGGGGAGCCCTGCAGAGAGGGCAGGAAGCCCTGGGTGGAAAGAGGTCATGGGGCTTGTCTTGGGGGCAGCTGGGAGACAGGAGGCGGAAAGGCCAGATCCCTGGGGCCTGAGGATGGAAGAAAGAACTGAAGGAGTGTCTGGCCCTGAATGCAAGCCCTGGGATGGAGAGTGGGGACAGCCAGGCTCAGGGGAGCCGCAGAAGCCCTGCACCCCCAGCCCAGCCCCAGCACCCAGTTCACCTCCCAAGCATCAGATGCATTCCCTGGGTCAACAGCCCGTGGAGAATTCCTTCTTTTGTGCCCATAACAAATACTGAGCTGTGCAGGCCCTCCATACTGGTGCTAGAGATGCAACCTGAAGCCAGATCAGACAACACCCCTGCCTGTGAGGCGGGGAGTCTAGAGGAGAGAATCAAGTGAGATGTGAACTCAGAAACAAATAAGACGATCTCAAGAGCTAAGGAACGTGATGATAAAGCGGGATCCAGGAGACCCCTTTAGAGCCACCTCTTTGAGGAGCGACTGGAACGGGGACTTAAGGAGTGAGAAGGAGTCAGCCAAAGAGCCTTCTGGGCAGAGGGGCGGCAGGTGCCAAGTCCCCAGGGCAGGGACAGCCAGCCCTGGAGGCCTTGTGGCTGGGGTGGGGAGAGCAATGGGGAGGTGGGGATGGATGGCGAGCAGGAGGATGGGGCTGGGGGACTCAGGAGGTGGGACCACGCGAAGGAATTGGCTCTGCAGTGAGGAGCCCAGGGGCATTTTGAGCTGGGAAGAGACGTACCCAGGTTATTCTTTTTTTTTTTTTTTTTTTTAGTATTTATTTTTCATTTGGCTGCACCGTGTCTTATTGTGGCACATGGGATCTTAAGTTGTGGCATGCAGACTCTTGGTTGTGTCATCAGGGCTGTTAGTTGCCTCATGTAGAGTCTAGTTCCCTCATCAGGGATTGAACCCAGTCCCCCTGCATTGGGAAATGAGGAGTCTGAGCGAGTGGGCCACCTGGGAAGCCCCTTACCCAGGTTATTTATCTGTATCTGTATCTACATCATCTTTATCCATACCCATGTCTACCCGTCCTCCTTCTATCCATATGCACTTGGGAAAAAGGACAGAAGGGGAGGAAGAGAGAGACCAGGAGAAGAGCTTAGACGCCGTCGCCATCATCCCAGGAGTGATGGTGGCCTAATCTGCCGCAGCAGAGATAAAAGTGGACGAATTCAAAAACCTTTTGCTGGAAGAGTTGTCAGAGTGCCTGTTTGTGTTCCTCCAGAGTGGATCCCGAGATGAAGACTCAACAGCAAGTGCCTTATGTGGGGCATTCCAGAAAGTGCAAATAGGCACCCGGCAGGCGGGCTCCGCAGGGAAAGGCAGTGGCAGGTGAAAGTCACCTTCCAAGTGGTCATCAGCAGAGCCTCCGCTGGGGGACTCGGGGAGCCAGGGCCAAGCACGTGGTCCGAGTTATCCCCCCAACCATGACAGCAACTCTCCTTGGGCCTTGTGTGAGGGCTGCTGGAGTGGGGTGGGGTGGGGTGCATGAATCTCCTGGGGTGGATTGGAGGAAGTCTGCACAGGAGATGAGCAACAGGCTTCACTTGGGGGGATGGGCACCCACAACATCAGCTTGTCTGATTGGAGGTGAGGAGCGGGCCAGGAACCTAGGATATGCTCGGAAGTTTCGAGTCAGCTGTCAAGGGTCAGATGTCACCCACTGATGGAAACGGAGAGGATGAGTTTGAGGGGGATGCAATGATACGGCATCTGTGTAGAGTTTTAGGGGTGTGTAAGGTTGAGAACAGAGGCCGTTGAAGCTGGGGGACTGCTGAGATGGTCTAGGGTCATATAGGGTGGGGAGAGATGGAGAAGCCACGAGGTCCTAACACCCTGGGGCTCAAATAGAACCATGGAAGGGCTTCTCTGGTGGTCCAGTGGTTAAAACTCTGTGCTTCCTATGCAGGGGGCGTAGGTTTGATCCCTGGCTGGGAGACACCCACGTGCTGTGTGGTATGGCCAATAAATAAATAAATGAATAAAATAAAATTACTGTAAAAAATTAGGTAGCTTTTAAAAAGAGAATGAGAAGCAGGGAAGCTGGTGGAGAAGGGGCTGCAGCTCCCAGAGGTTTTTCAAACCCCAGCTTCTCGGGGAAGAAAGGAAGTGTGGACCCCACAGTGCCTCTGCCAGGCCTGCCTTTCATCAGGTAGCCAAGCTAGTGGGTTGGCTGTCTTTCCTCCGGTACCAGTGGAGGCGCTGGGGACTCAGAGTTCGAACAGGGAGGTAGAGAAAGACCCGGTCTGCTGTTGGAGCTGGGGGCAGGGGCAGCAGAGCGTGGGCAGGATGCTGGCTGGAGGGCCCCGGTCACTGTCATTGTCCTGAAGTGGGCTTTGTGTGGCCACGTGAAAGTCATTGATTCACTCACGTATTCAACAAACCTTTGCTAAAGATGCTTCTCTGGGCTGGGCGTTGCATGCAGGGCTCTGGAACATGGAGATGAAGAAGCTGAGTCTGGGCCCGGGAGCTCCCAAAGCGCTTCTGTAGTGTTGGCCAGAGCCACCATGGGGTCAGCGCAGCCACTGTGACAAGAGGCCAGATGCCTCATCCTGCTGAGTGAGGGAGGGGTGGAGAAGAGGAAAGAGAGGGGTACTTCGTCTCCGGGTGTTCCGGCTTGGTTGAATTCGACAGCTATAATGATGATACCTGGACTTAATGAGGAAAACAGCCAACCGGAAGAGCTCCGTCAGCCCCACCAGGTCTGATGGCAATATCTCACCCTTGTGGATGCTCTGAGGACTTTACGTTGATCTTCTCCCTCTCATCTAACCCCAAACATATATGAGAGTTGGGCCATAAAGCTGAGCGCTGAAGAATTGATGCTTTTGAACTGTAGTGTTGGAGAAGACTCTTGACGGTCCCTTGGACTGCAAGGAGATCCAACCAGTCCATCCTAAAGGAAATCAGTCCTGAATATTCATTGGAAGGACTGATGCTGAAGCTGAAGCTCCAATACTTTGGCTACCTGATGTGAAGAACTGACTCACTGGAAAAGACCCTGATTCTGGGAAGGCAGGAGGAGAAGGGCGTGACAGAGGGTGAGTTGGTTGGATGGCATCACCGACTCGATGGAGGTGAGTTTGAGCAAGCTCCAGGAGTTGGTGATGAACAGGGAAGCCCGGTGTGCTGCAGTCCATGGGGTCGCAAACAGTCAGTCACAACTCAGCTACTGAACTGAACTGAACTGATAGACCCATTTTACAGACAGGGAAAGTGAGGCCCAGGCAGGTTATGGTTGTGCCAGGAAGTGGATGTGTGCCCAGCCTGTCTGGTTCCAGAGCCCATACCCCGAGTCGTCAGGGATGGTCTGCCATACCCCATGCATACCCCAGGAAGCCTTTGGGGGTGCAGGGCCCAGCCACAGTGGACTGGGTTCTCACATGGGTCATGGGCTAGAGAGCAGCCTGATACCACCATCCAGGGAAATGACACCATCTGCAGAATATGGCCTCTTAGCTGCTGGTGGAGTTTGGGCCAAGAAAATGTTTTGGAAATGCCTGGATGCGTTTTGCAATATTTCTGTGCTGAGCAACTGTTCAGATCTGGTGGTGGCCTGACTCCCCAGCAGGAGGCACGGGGGAGAAGGAGTGCCAGGGAGCCCGCGTTATTAAACACTTACTGAGTGCAGGTTCTGCTGAGCACTTCATAGCCGCTGGCACAGCCCTGGGAAGGAGGGTAGTTGTTCTTATTGTATAGACAGCGAGACTGAGGCTCTGAGACATGGACTGACTTTGTCAAGATTTCTGGTGGGATCTCTGGGCAGGATGGCTCAGCTTGGCATGTAACTCTTTCCCTTTATCCTGGGAACCAGGCTGTTCCTGCTCTGGCCCCCAAACTCCTCACCTCATCTCTTCCCTCTCTCCCCTGCCTCATTTGGCTCCAACCACCATGGCCTTTCTCTTTCTTGAACAAGTAAAACTCATTCCCCACCCCCCACCCCAGGACCTTTGCACATGTCCTTCTCCCCACCTGGAATGCTCTTTCTCTAAATCTTTGCTTGGCTGGCTCCGTCTCCTCTCTAATCTCAGCTGAAGGCCACTTGCTCAGAGAAGCTCCCCTAACCTGCACCAGCTTCCCCTGTCAACCTCGTATCACTGTTTTCTTCACTGTGTCCATACCTCTTTGAAATTATATTTGCACACCTGGTTTTGGTTTTGTTGCCTTTCTCCGCTGGGTTCCATGAGATTAGGCACCCTGTCTCTTCTTAATTAATAATTTATCAATTAATTAATATTACATATTAATTAATAATACAGTAATGTGTGTGTGCTCAGTCGCTTCGGCTGTGTCCGACTCATTGTGGACACACAATGGACTGTAGCCTGCCAGGCTCCTCTGTCCATGGTACCCTCCAGGCAAGAATACTGGAGTGGGTTGCCGTGCCCTTCTCCAGGGGATCTTCCCAACCCAGGGATCAAACCTGCGTCTCTTGTGTCTCCTGCATTGCAGGCAGATTCTTTACCCACTGAGCCACCTGGGAAGCCCAATATATAATAATATAATAATTAATTTATCACTTCTTTTTGGCTGTGCTGGGTCTTTGTTGCTGCACACAAGCTTTCTCTAGCTGTGGCGAGCAGGGGCTACTCTCTAATTGCATTGTGCAGGCTTCTCTGCGATGACTTCTCTTGTCGCAGAGCACAAACTCGGCGCGCGGGCTTCGGTATTTGCAGCTCGAGGGCTCTAGAGCACAGGCTCAGTAGTTGTGGCTTTATTTGCCCCGAGGCATGTGGGATTTTCCCAGACCAGGGATTGAAACCCATGTCCTTTGCATTGGCAGGTAGATTCGTAATCACTGGACCACCAGGGAAATCCTAGGCGCCTTATCTTCTGTTTTGTTCACACCTGTATCCTGAGAGCCTAGAACAGTGCATGGCACACAGTAGGTGCTCAATTACTGCTTTAAACTTCTCATTTTCTCACACTGTATCCCCCTTGAGAACTCACTTTTATATAAACAGTTACATGAGCTTTTGCTTTTCTTAACTGTTCTAAAAGTTGCTATTTTTTTTCTGGGGCTACTGTGATATAGATTCTGCCACTTATTTTTATTTTTTTTTCTGAGCAAAGCGTTTGGTTTTGAAACCTACCTTTGGGGCTCTGCAGTGACACCAGCTAGCTCAGGAGCTCCTCAGATGTGACATTTCATGGAGGCGATGCTGCCATATGGTCCAGGTGTTTGAGTCTTCCTTTTAGGGGCAACTGGGGTTTGCAGCTGATTGCAGCTGTCAAGTTCAATGCCCAAGACAAGCTTCTGACTTTGCCAGGTGTGTCTGTGAGGCTGGGCTGGCTGAGAGGCTGTCACTCGCCGGGTACAGAGGTGGCTTCTGAGAGCTCTGTCTAGACGTGTCTCTGCCGCTGCTGCCCTCAGAATAGCAGAGGGAATTTCAAGGAAGACTTTTCTGGGCTCGGAGCAACTTGGCATTTTTATTAGACCAAAATCAGATCCAATATAGTACTGCCTGAGTTGGCTTCCTTTATTAAAATGGAACCAGACAATATTTCTGAAATAAATATCAATGCCAGCTTGCTGGGCACACAGCTTGCAGATTTCTGAGACCCTGGCACTGAGGTAGAGAGAGCCAAGCCAGCGTCAGTATCAGAATTCCCTGGAAGACTCCTTGAAACACGGATTTCCCAGTCCCACCCCAGAGTTTCCAGCTTCTTGGAACACAGATTCCCGGGCCCCGCTGGAGTTTCTGGCTGAGGAGGGTGGAGCCTGGGATCCTGCATTTCCAGGGCTGCTGCTTCTGCTGCTCCATGGACCAGACTCTGAGCAACACCTGGCCCCAGGCTCCTGCCAGGAGGGAGTCTTCATTTTGTCACCTGCTCTGCTTCCCTGGTGGCTCAGATGGTAAAGAATCTCTGCAATGCAGGAGACCCATGTTCGATCCCTGGGTTGGGAAGATTCCCTGGAGAAGGGAATGGCACCCCACTCCAGTACTCTTGCCTGGAAAATCCCATGGACAGAGGAGCCTGGTAGGCTGCAGTCAATGGGGTCACTAAGAGTTGGACACAACTGAGCGACTTCACTTTCACTTTTCACTTTCATGCATTGGAGAAGGAAATGGCAACCCACTCTAGTGTTCTTGCCTGGAGAATCCCAGGGACGGGGGAGCCTGGTGGGCTGCCATTTCTGGGGTTGCACAGAGTTGGACACGACTGAAGCGACTTAGCAGCAGCAGCAGCAGACTTCCCTGGTAGCTTAGATGGTAAAGAATCTCTGCAATGCAGAAGACCCATGTTCGATCCCTGGGTTGGGAAGATTCCCTGGAGAAGGGAATGGCAGCCCACTCCAGTATTCTTGCCTGGAGAATCCCATGGACAGAGGAGCCTGGCGGGCTACAGTCCACAGCATTGCAGAGTCAGACATGACCAAAAGGACTATCACTCACTCACTGGGCTATTCAGCAGCTTCTGGGTGGAAATCGCTGCTTCTGGAGTCATGACTCTTCCCATCCATCCCCCAAAGATACCACCTGAATCATATCTTCTTCACCCCCTCCCAGCCCAAACCCTCCCATGAGAGCATCCTTGGTGGGGTAGGTATGAGGTCTGTGCCGACTCCTCCCGGACATTCCCCAAGAAGCCTTCTCCCACCATCCCACCCCTGCTTCAGCTTTCTTTCAGTCACTCAGCACTCTCGGAATCCTTCTCTGCTAACTCTCTCCCCACTGGAATGGAAATGTCAGGAGGACGGGGACCTTGTCACCACATTCGTGCCTGGAACAGGGTTGCTCCTCAGGACCTTTCCAGTGAATGGTCCAGCTCACTTCATCCTCATATAAGTTCCTTGGATTTCGAGCAACAACGTTATTTTTCTTGGCTCACAAGTCTGGGTGACTCCAAGCTCAAGCTGGGTCATTGTTCTTCTTTATGTCCCTTTTTGCCCCCCTTAGTTCGGGGCAGGCCAGGAATCTGCATCAGGTAAGTCTGATGACGCAGAAGAAACCCCAGGTACAGGAGGAACCCTGTACTCCCTGGGGGGCTGCCGGGTCGCTTACACCTGGCACCCAGCATCTTTGCAGTTGCAGCCTTCTGCTCCTTACCCCTCCAGCCCTGTGTGCCGGGCTTTCCAGCCTTACAGACCATCTTGCCTTCCTCCAGCCACCATTGCTATGTTTTTCACACCTCCAAAAAGCCTCATTTACCTGCCAAGGACCTATTTCACAGTCTGTTCCTTCTGCCTGAAGTGACCTGCTCCCCGCCTCCGTTTGGCAAAAAAAAAAAAAAAAAAAAACTATCGGTGGAATTTTGATCTTCATGGGGCTTTCCAAGTCTAGCTCAGATGTCCAGGAGTAGCTAGCAATCAACCCCCTCTCCGGTCCCAACAGAGGAGGTTGTGTTCACCTCTGCATTTCCCTGCCCTGACATTTGAATAGATGAGAGAGAGAGGTTTACAGTGTTTCCAAGCCCAGCCTTTAGAGTGAAGCTGCTTAGGTTCAAATTCCAGGGGTGAAACCTCAAGGATGTAACCTGTCTGGACCTGGGTTTCTTCATCTGTATGATGGGCATAGTGATGGCACCTAACTTCCATTTTTGAGGATTGCATGAGTCAATGAACGCAGGGCACAGTGAGAACTGGAGGAATGTTTTCTCCTGTCATCTCTCTCTCTTTTTAAATTTATTTCTGGCTGCACTGGGTCTTCGTTGCTTCACTCGGGTTTTTCTCTATTTGTGGTGAGCAGGAGCTGCTTTCTAGCTGCGGGGCACAGGCCTCTCATTGCAGTGGCTTCTCTTGTTACAAAGCACAGGCTCCAGAGCTTGGGCTCAGTAGCTGTGTTGCATGGGCTTAATTGCTCCTCGGCATGTGGGATCTTCCCAGACCAGGAATCAAACCTGTGTCCCCTGCACTGGCAGACGGATTCTTATCCACTGCACCACCAGGGCAGTCCTGCTTTTGTCGTCTCTTCCCCCTCACTAGGCTGTGAGCATTCAGAGGACAGGTCTGCATCTCACTCATGTCTCCAGACCCAGCACCCAGTGGGGAGGCTGACACAGAGTAGGTGCTCAGCAAACAAAGAAACGAAGGAATCAGTGGCTCTGGGGAAAGGTGGCAGGTCCCGTGGACTCAGCCTGATCCCAAGTGTGGAAAAGAGATGAAGAGAATGTAAAACGGTCAGTCCCCAGAAGCTAGACTTGAATGAAGAGAGGGATGGAATTCCATTTGATCTCCTAGGACAAGCCACCCCCAAAGCAGGCTGGAAAACTCAGCCTTCCCCCTAGCAGGAATCCCACACAAACCTGCTCTTCTTCCCTAGTCCTCCATCGTTTATTCTTTCAACAAATCTATGCTCTCAACACTGTGTGTGAAATTGTGCTGAGTGCTGGGGACACAGTGATGAATAAAAGCAGAGCTAGTCTGTGTCCTTGGGTTGTATACAGCCTAGAAAAGGAAAATGGAAGGAAACAAGTGACCAGATATTACCAAATATGAGAGTCTCAGAAGCACCCTCAGGGTAGAGATTGACAGAGCAGGGTTGACCTGGAGAGGCAGTCAGGTAGCCGTGGAAGAGGAGTGATGACGTCACTAGCTGGAAGGGTATCCAAAGCCAGACAGCTCAGTGCCAACCTTGATCCATCTCCCTATCTCTCTCCCACATCCTATATCTGTCTGGAGGTAAGAGTTCCAGATTGGGCAGCCGGGACAGTAGGCTCTGGATATGACCCATGAGTCCTGGGGAGAGTAAGTCAGCACCTTGGACAGTGGATGGTGCAGTCCATCTGGCTCTTCTGTATCAGGCGCGGCTCCTACGGGGTCAAGAATGCCAACACCAGACATCTCCCCACCCTCACTGATTGCTCTACCAGCTTCAGAGCACCTTGGACATGTCACTTCCCCTCTGATTGTCCCCATTTCCTTTTCTGCGCATTGGTGATGCCATTCTTGGTCTCGACGGGCCCTTCCAACCCAGTGAATTTGTTTTGGAACAGTGATTGTAATTTCATACATTTCAACAGAGCTAAGAGCTGATCTCTTGGGATCTCAGTGCCTTGGGGAATTTCAAGATGGTGATTCTCCACTAAGGGATTGAGATATTAGGACTGGAAGAGACCGAATGTTAAAAAAAAACTTCATGTTTAATATCTCGACTAAAAAGAGAAGATAAATCACAACTTCTGAGAACCTCCTATGGGTTGACTACTCTGCTATGCTGGGAGGTGCCAAGGGGATTTAAAACACAGTACTTGCAGCCAACCGTCTGGGTGAGGCCTTGGACAAATCTCTTCCCACCTATGGACCTTGGCCTGCTCATCTGTGAAGAAAGGTGGCTGAACCTCAACCTCCTCTACCCTGAGCATTTTGTTATTTTTACATCTCTCTGAGGTTGCATAATGGAGGGCTTCTAGCAGGGGGGCTTGCTGGGTCTGCTGATGCCTTTACAACTAACATCCATTTGCAGGCCCAGAGAGATGAAGCCACTTGTCAAAAGTCAAACAGCTTAAAAAAAAAAAAAAAAAAAAGTCGCTCAGCTTGTTATTGGCAGAGCCTGGATTTGAACCTTTGATGATTGGACTCCAAGTACAGTTCACCCCCAACCCACAAGCCTGTACCCAAAGGAGGAGAGGCTGAGCGAAGAGCCTCTCAAATGTACAGAGAATATGTCCATTTGATCCAGGAAGATGGGGGGTTGCCTAGGCCTCCAGTGCAGGGATCACTCCATCCTCCTCCTGAGTGGTTTCTTCATTTATGAGTTCAGGGCTTGCTCTGGGCCCAGCCAGCTGCTGGGGGCTGCAGGCTCCAGGATGGAGCAGACTCAGTCCCCGCCAGCACTGAGTCTCTCCAGGTTAGTGGCAGGGATCTTGACAACAGAAAGTGACAGTCACGGGAGAGAACGACGTGCAGCTTGGTGTACGGGTGCAGAGGTCCATGGAGTGCTTTGCAGGGGAGGGAGCATTTGGGTGAGGACCCGGGGGCTCAACAGCCAGAGGACAGCAGGGAAGAGCACATGGCCCAGGGACCAGAATGTGCAAACCATGGAACAGAGTCAGGGGACAAAGATGCAGGCCAGGGAGAAGTCAGAGGTCAGAAGTGGCTCCTGCAGGCTGAGTCCAGCCTGGGAGATGCTGCTTGGCCCACCGGTGGTTTTAAATGCTTTAAAAGCCTTGTGTGCGTGCTAAGTCGCTTCAGTCGTGTTCGACTTTTTGCGACTCTATGGACTGCAGTCCACCAGGCTCCTCTGTCCATGGGATTCTCCAGGCAAGAACACTAGAGGGGGTTGCAATGCCCTCCTCCAGGGGATCTTCCCAACCCAGGGGGAAGAAACTGTAACTCCTGTTGCAGGCAAATTCTTTACCGCTGAGCCACCAGGAAGCCCTTGAAAAGCCCTTTAAAATCACTTAGAAGCCAGGAGATTTGATTTCAAAATCCGGATTGTCAGTCTCTCTGAGCGTTTTGGAAGATCGGAGCCCACATTCCCTGGGGCAACAGTTGGCCAGAGCTAAGGAAAGGCTGCTTCTGACCGCTTCACCCTGTTATGTCATTGGTTTGGGCCCAGTGGACATGTTAAGGTGGGATTCCCTGATCTGTACCATAAGGATTTTTTTCCCCCCTGGCTGGTGATTGACCCCAATGTAAAGGGCCCCAGAGAAGGGAAGTGAGTGGGGAGTCGTGGTAGGCCAGTGGGGTACATGGGAGGACAGGGCTCCTCCCACTGTAAATGACTCTGGATCCCAAACCTCTCCTGGGATCCAGGGAACAGGAAGCTTGATTTTTGTTTTGGCCTCGCTGTGTGGCTTGCAGCCCTGAGCAGTGAGGGTGCAGAGCTCTAACCATTGGACAGCCAGAGAATCCCCTGTATTTGATTTTTTTTAAAGATATGTATTTACTTTGGTCTGCATCAGGTCTTGGCCGCAGCATGTGAGATCTTCCGGTTGCGGCGCTCAGGTTTCTCTCCAGTTGTGGCTCGGGCTCCAGGCTGCACGAGCTCTGCCGTTTACTTGCTCAGTGGTTTCTGACTCTTTGCGACCCCATGGACTATAGCCCGCCAGGCTCTTCTGTCCATGGGATTCTCCAGGCAAGAATACTGGAGAGGGTTGTCATGCCCTCCTCCTGGGGATCTTCCCAACCCAGGGGTTGAACTTTGCGACCCCATGGACTATAGCCCGCCAGGCTCTTCTGTCCATGGGATTCTCCAGGCAAGAATACTGGAGAGGGTTGTCATGCCCTCCTCCTGGGGATCTTCCCGACCCAGGGATTGAACCCCAGTCTCCTGCTTGTGGCAGGCGGGCTTAGTTGTCCTGTGGCACCTGGGATCTCAGTTCCTCGGCCAAGGATCGAACCCACGTCCCCTGCGCTGGAAGGCAAATTCTTAAGACCAGCGAAGAGGTCCTAGGAAGCCTGATTTTTACTCAAAGAAGGATAAGGATCACGGCCCCTCCTTTCCCCTAAAAACACATGATCACTTTCCCTCTGTTCCATCAAACTCTCCAAGGTTCTGCTAGTTGGCAACGGTAAGAGCAACTACAATCATTTCTAAATACTCATTTAGAAAAACAATCAAACCTTTCTGTACACCAAATATTTGCTTTTCGATTAAAAAAAAAAATCCCAACACCTATATCTTGGCAGCAAGCACTTTCAAAGAATGCAACTGTTTCAGCGACTGGGGCCAAAACAAATGTTTTTCCTAAGGCCAAACGATTCCAGAATGTTTGCTGAATGTTTGCCAAATGTTTTCCACCCCTTTTAAAAAATCTAGTAAAATTAGCAAAGCACCAACATTAAAGAATATTAAAAACAGAAGAAAAGCCAAAGGGGAAAAAAAAATGACGTGTGCACACTCCCCAGCATTGGCACAATCTTCCTCATCTTTGCCTGTTCCCTTCCTGCCTTTGTTATGAGGAAGAATCTCCCAATAGTCAGAGCTGCTTTGGGCATGGAGGAAGAATAATGAGCTGCCCGCCCTTGGAGGTGTGCAAGCAAGAACTCTTGGCTTCAGCAGGAATTTCCACCTCAAGGGGCTTGCTCTGAGGGATGTCTGACCCTAAAGGATGAGAAGTTATCTGAGCAGAACACATTAAAAAAAAAATGCTGAAGTTTGGAATCAAGAAGAAATTAATTCAACCCAGCAGCAGTGTAGCTGTGAATCCTAAGGCAGCTGCTTATGCTGGCTGAGCCTCAGTTTCCTCATCTGTAAAATGGGTTCAGGCTTTTCGGGACAACCTAGCATGGTGTGTGGACTCTAAGTGCTCCTTTGCAGCTAGTTTGCTTCCTCGCCCTTCACACCCATCCCACTCCCCATTCCAGGCAGTCTCTCCTCCCCACGTTCCTCTTTGTTCTCATCTTTCTGGCTCCAAGGAGTCACCATGGAATGTTCTCCAGGGGTTGAGCCATCTCTCTCCTGGGTTAATGGTCTCATAGTGAAAAGGCTGGTGGAGCACCATTCAGGGTGGGTGCTCTTAAGAGGAGACCCCTGAGGTCAGAGAGTGGATGTCTGGAGGGCTTCCTATAGGAGGAGAGATTTGAGCTGCGCTTTGAGGGTTCAGTTTGATAGTGGGTACAAGGACATTTGAAGCAGGTCCCAACTTGGAGATGGGAATGGTCTAGTGAGATAGGAAGACATGAAGGTGGTGCTTGGGTGAAGGCAGGGGAGCGAGCTTCCGAGAATCAAGAAAAACAGAAGAGTGAGCGTGCACGTTGGATCAGATGAGCCTCCCAGCCCCTCTGCTTGCCCAGGCGGAGCAGAGGCTGTGGTCATAGAGGCTGCCGCCTGCCTTGGCCCAGGGAGCAGCTCAGGGCTGGCTTTCGGATGTCCACATACTCGCTCGCTCAAGTAAGCATCAAGTAAGGGTCAAGTAAGGTCACAGCTCTGGAGTCATCTACACAATTCTCCTTCTAACCCTCCCATAGCGCCTTGAGCATATTGGGAGCACGCAGTGGACCCCAGGGAAGCCTGATGGGGTTGAGGGGTGGTGGGAGACAGGGGAAGCCTTTGGGTGGGTGAAGGGTGGAAAGAGGGTGGGTGGATGGCTTGAGTGGGGTGGATGAAGTGAGGGCAGGTGCGTGTGCAGGGTTGGTGGTTGGGCAGTGGGCAATAGTTGGATGAGAATGTCTGTGAGTTAAGGGCTGGAGACTTGACATGTGGGTGTGGATGTGTTGGTAGGTTGGGAAGCAGACAAGTAGGTGGGTGAGGTGAAAAGTGGCCGGGCGGGTGGATGGGTGGGTGTTTTGGGTGATGGGTAGATGTGTGTGTGGAGAGCAGGGCTGGTGGGAGTGTTCTGGGCTGCTGCGAGGATGGATGGGATGTTGGCGGGTGTGTGATGTGTTGACAGGTGGGAGATGCTTGACTGGGTTTTAAGGCTTGGGGAGTCATGGTGGGGATAGTGTGTGAGCGGAATGGTGGGTATTTTGGTGGGTTGGTGAGTGGATGGCAGCGGGTGTTGGCAGGCGGATGTCTAGGTGTTGGTGGATGGGTGGGCAGAGAGTGGCTGATGGGGGCGTGGCAGAGACGGAGAGTTGGGTAAGTGGACAGTGAGATGCTGAATGGAACAGTGAGTGGGTGGAGAGTTGCGTGTGGGTGGACAGATGGGTGGATGGGGAGTGGGAGGGGGCGGTGGCGCATAGGTGGAGGAAGGCAGCTGTCAGCACTGACCACCCTGTCCCCTTGGCAGGACACCAGCCACACATGGGAGATTCCTGGCCCCGGAGCTCTGCACACGAGGCAGCAGAGCTGAACCGCCAGTGCTGGGTCCTGGGGCACTGGGTGTGACCGTGAACAGCCTGGTTCCAGACCTCGGGCCATCATCAGCACCAGCCCCTTGCCGCAGGATCACTGGTCTGGCGCCTTTGGAACCTGGCCTGTGTGCTGTGAACTCAGCCAGCCTGCGTGGGAGACACGTGGGCTGCCCTGCCCACGGCTGCCTGGGTCTCAGCGTCCTGGAATTGGGGCCAGGGCGTCTGAGGGGCTGCACAGGGCTGCACAGTATGACTTGGGGACAGCCACTCCTGACTCCTGCCTCCGTCACGTGCAGAGCCCTGCTGGGTGCGGCTGGGATGCTGAGAAGGACACGGACCTTGGCCGCTAAAGGGCTGGGACCCACAAGCCAGCCAGGAAGTCTCGGAGGTCCCCTGTTGGGGACAGGGAATGAGTGGGGTTTCTTGAAAGAGGGGCTGTGGCCTTGGCCCCGCAGCGGGGGAGGGTCCCACTGCAGGCACACAGCAGGGACTCAATAAATGCTTGTTGGATCTGTTTTCTTGCTGCGTGTGGAGGCCAGTTGCTCTCTGGGCTGTGGCTGCCCCTTCGTGGCCCCACCCTATCAGGTCTCTAAGGAGCCTGAAGATAAGACAGCCCTGAGTGTGCTGGTCAGGGTTAGATGCTGAAGTGTGGGTGGGTGGGAGGAAAGGGGGGTGGTCCTGTAGCTGAGACTGGGTCGGGGGGGTGGGGTCAGGATAGAGCCAGGCTGGCAGGCTCTCTTGGATTCCAGAGGGTGGGGAGGTGGGTGCCAGGCAGGCAGGACACTGGAGAGGGCCATAGATAGGCCCTCAAACCCAGGCCCTCAGCCACCCTGACCCCCATGGGGACCCTTTACCCTGTGTCTAGAGTCACATTTATATCAAACCTTAGGGCTTAGATGCCTGAAGAAACAGATTCCTATTATGAAGATGAGGGAACTTAGGGTCACAGAGATGAAGCATCTTGCCCAAGATCACAGAGCTAGCAAAAGCAGGGTTAAGGGTTTGAATTAGGACTCCTGACTCCAAGAGGCCTTGTCCCTTCCCAAAGGATTCCTAGAAATTTCCCTCAAGGAGAGAATGTTGTTCTTCATTCTTCTATAAACACATCATCCAACCAATCATTCATCGATCCATCCATCCATCCATCCATCCATCATCCACCCATCTATCCTTCCATCCATTCATCATCCATCCATCCATCCATAACCCATCCCCACATCCATTCATCCATCCATCTATCCATTTGTCCATCCATTCATCCACCCATCTATCCATCCATCACCCATCCCCCATCCATTCATCCGTCCATCTATCCATTTGTCTGTCCATTCATCCTCCCATCTATCCATCCATCCATCCATAACCCATCCCCGCATCCATTCATTCATCCATCTATCCATTTGTCCGTCCATTCATCCACCCATCTATCCATCAATCCATTCATCATCCATCCATAACCATCCATCTATCCATTTGTCCGTCCCATTATCCACCCATCAGTGGTCATTCTTCCTTTTACCAGACATCCATCCATCCATCCTTTCACGTATCACCTGCCCTCATTATTCAGCCATCCATCTGTGTATCCATCTACTCAATGATACAATTCCTTGTGTTCCTACTGTGTGCCAAACACTGTGGCAGGCACTTGAGATAGGATGCTAATTCAGAGACAGTGTCTGTCCTCAGAGAGCTCACAGATGGGCAGGACACAAACTAGACAGGTGAAGACAGAACAGTGTGTGGAGTGCTCTGGGACCAGGCAGCCTGGGTGCCGATTCCAGCTCCTCTACTTGAGATCGGGGGCACGTTACCTGACCTCTCTGTGCCTCACCCCTGTGGGCACGTGGGGATTATCAGTACACATACTTCTTAAAGTTCTTCTGAGGGTTAAAGGAGCTAATATACGTGCCTTTAGAACAGAGCCTGGCACATAAACGCTCTGTCGGTCTTTGCTGTTTTCTCAATGAGAGGAAGTTGGCGGGGGTGGGAGTGTGTGTGCTGCAGAAGCCCATAGGCAGCACCTGCTTGTAGGAGGGAGTGGGGCTCGTGGGAGGCTCCTTTGGGAAAATGACATTTAAGCTGAGATATGACGTTGTCTAGATGTCAGGCAGGCAAGAGTGTAGAGGGAAAGAAAGTTGGGAACATCATAGGAACTTTGGGATAGTCTAGATGGCAGATATGTAGAGAGAAAGAAGGGCAGCGGATGAGAAATCAGGCCACAGATGTTAGTGGAGCCAGAGGGACTGAAGCCTCTTTAGGAAGGATCCACGGGAGATGCTTTCAGGCAAAGCAGGGAGTGCCCAGCTGAGCATCCCAGGAAGGTCTCTGCAGCTTGGGCAGAGAATAGACGTGGGGGGGATGGCCCCTGTCCTTGTCCTCACCACATGTGAAAGGAGGGGAAAGGGTGAACTGGTTCAGAGTGGAGTTCCTGGGACAGCACGGTGAGGGCAGATTCAGGAGGCAGGCAGGAGGGAAAATGAGCTGATGTGGGAGGGTGGGAGGGTGGGAGGGGAAAGTCAGCAATGACACTCAGGTTAGGGGCTGGGGGGAGGTGGGGGCAGGTTCAGATGTCTTGAGTCTCAGGTGCCTGGGAGACACCCAGGTGGAGATGTGTGTTTATTCACCCATTCATTCATGCATTTGTTAATCAAGTCAGTGATTCATTCATCTAGTAACTATTGTGGATCTACTGTGTGGGGCAGGAGCTGGGTCTGGGAGAGAGACTGCGACTCAAAGAAAAAGGCTTTGAATATCAGGGTGAGGAGGTCAGCTGGGCAAGAAGAAACCGCTGCAGCAGCTCCAGCTTCAGACTGGGCAGGGGCGTGTCCAATGGGAATCTGGCCCTGGGTACCTTGGAGCTCTTTATTCTCTTCTAGGATCCTTTTGAAGTTGCCAAGTGGATCACAGAGGTCCGGGAGATGATTTTTTGTTGAAACATGGGCAAAGTTTTTATCTATTTTAATAGTTGTGTTTATGTAAATTGTGTATTAGGAAAAAAATGTATAACGGGCACGCGAGTGCTGTGATTTCACAGACGTTATTGCTTAGGATGAAGCCAAAATAGGCATTTAAGTTAAAAGGCAAAAAAGTTGGCTTAAAGAAAAATATTAAATAAATAATCGTGCAAGTGGTATGTGATGATGGAATGCGGACGCCTCAAGCAAGGGCCATTCTTACCCTCTGCTCAGCCCAGAGAGGGATGGGGAGGACAGAGGAGGCTCACGGGACCACTCACTCAGGCTTCAAGTCCTTTTGGGTGCCTGCTGGGCAGGGGGAGAGAAGTAACTACCATTCAGTCCCATGGAGGCTGCAGCAAGAAGGCTGCAGGTTAGACAAAAGGAAGCACTTCCAGGCAGGCCAGGTGAGCGATCCCAAGGGGTCCCTACGGGGAGTTACTGGGAGGGCTGTCTTCATGCCACACTGTCTGCCTGCACCTGGGAGCGGGGAGGACCACCTGGTTTGAAAGCAGGGGTCCTGGGTGAGCACACAGAGACCTGGATGGGGAGGCAAAGCCCCCTCCTCCCACTCCTGCACAACTTTTCCTGCCCATCCCCTGCACCAAGCAGACCATCCCTCTCCACAGATAGAATGGCTGTTGGCCTTGGATGCTGACCTTGACCCCCATAGGCTGGCTTGACCCACAGCCCAGAGTAGCTCTTACACAGCCTGTTCTGCCCTGGACACCTGCTCCCAGCCTCCCTGTGGCCACACACCTGGGCTTGTGTGGACACACCCACCTCAACATTGTACAAACTTGAGTGAGCAATTGTTCGTGCACACGTGCTAACCCACCCATGTCTGTGTGCGCCCGCTGATGCTGAGCACACACTCCTGTGTGCACGAGCTGGTGCTGGATACACACCAGCCCTGGACCTGGGTCTGCACGTGCCCACCACCCTGAATGGGGCTCTGTCGTGTTTGCTTAGGTGTGTGTGTGTGTGTGCGCGCGTGCTAATTCGCTTCAGTCGTGTCCGACTCTGCGACTCTATGGATTGTGGCCCACCAGGGTCCTCTGTTCATGGAATTCCCCAGGCAAGGATACTGAAGTGGGTTGCTAGGTCGTCTTCCACGGTATCTTCCTGACCGTGGGATCAAACCCGCGTCTCATTGTCTCCTGTGTTGGCAGGCAGGTTACCACTAGGCCGCCTGGGAAGCCAGCCTGTGCTAGGTTCAGTCTCTCAGTAGCGTCCAACTCTTCACCCCCTTTCTCCTCAGGTGCCTCAGGGCCCTGGTCCTTCCCCTGCCTGGGGGCTAACTGGCAGGTCCAGGCCGCTGGAGGTCCCTGGGCCGACTGCCCTTTTGGGCTGGTGGCTGTGACGAGCCATCTTCCCTGCAGCCTCCACCAAAGCCCACCCATCCAGCCACACACTCCCTCGGGTAATGGTAATGTCAACTTGATTCACGGCCATTCATCCGCCGGCAGCTGGGCCTGAGGGCGCAGTGTGCTGGGAAGCTCATCCCTGGGGGAAGCTGCTGCCACCAGGGTGCGGACCCCTCCTTTGGGAGGAAGTGGGGACAGAGGAAAGCACCCAGGGCTGAGGAGTTAGTTAAAATCCCGAGGCTATTGCTGACCTGTGTGGGTCTTCATTCATCGAGAACTATTTGCCAAGGGGCTTCCGTGTGGCAGGCGCTGAGTGTGCACTGGAGCTGCCACGGCGAGTCAGAAAGGCACCGATTCCATCCTCGTGGAGGGAGTATTCCAGGGAGGAAACAGAGATGACTCCGATAATTCCAACAGCAAAAGTTTTCAGTTCAGACTGTGAGAAGTGCTGTGTAGGCGAACCACAGAAAGTCCGGATTTAAACTGCAGGGGTGAGGGTGGGCCTCTCAGAGGAAGGGCCGTGGCAGCAGGCTCTGAGGGATGAGGAAGGAGGCGGTGAGATGGTGTGGGCAGAAGTCAGAGCATGTGTAAAGGCCCTGGGGCTGACAGAATGCCGTGTGCCTGGGTGCAGCCCTGGGGCAGGACACGGTGCCTGGAGCCCCAGGTGAGGGCATGAGGGTTGCTGCTGAGTGTGCATCTGGGGTCAGCTGGTGTGGGGCCTCATGGTGATGGGAAGTTTGACCTTCACCTGAAGGCTGCAGAGAACCACTGACAGGAGGGTGTTAAGAGGTGGACACATCGGCTTTTCATTTTGGGAAGTGCGTCCAGGTCTGGGAGATGGGGTGAAGGGCTGAGGCAAGGTGACCAGAGAGGGACTGCTGTGGGTCCTGCTGGGAGGTGGGGAGGGAGTGAGTGGGTAGGGAGCGCTGGGCCTGGACCAGCCTTTCTCTGAGCCTCCCTCCTGGGCTTCGATGCTATGCAGGCAGGGATGCTGCAGGCCACGCGGGGCCTTGGTGAAAACCAGGAAAGACTGTTCTCCAAGTGGATGACTTAGAAAAGCCCCTGTCCCCAAGCCAGGAGAGATGGAGCCCTGGAGCACACAGCCTGGGGGGCCTGGAGTCTTGCCCCCTCGCCTCTCACCCGGGGGCTGTGGGCGATGAGCATGTTACACCGCCCCACCGGAGGACAGCCCCGCCGCGGGACTGAAGACAACGACCATCAGTCATGAGGAAAAACCAATCTCTTCCACGTGGAGATTTATTGCGTAGACAGACAGGAAATCACAGCGCGAGACCTCTGCCCCGTGCCCACGCGGCCCGGCCCACCATACCCTGGTAATTGCTTCTTGGGCCATAATTCATCTTGGACGGATGCTGTCTGAGCCTCGGCCTGCAGGGAGGCCGGAGGCTGGGGAATGGCCAGAGGCCTGGCAAGGGAGTGGGCAGCGGGCAGAGGCCAGGACTGGCCAGGACGTGGGGGAGGGAGGGGGCCTGGAGCTCTGGGGGAGCAGTAAGGGGCCTTTGCTCAGGACAAGTTCCATGCCAGGAGGCCAAGATGGTGCGTCAGGGCACCAAGCCCCCTTCTACATACACTCCTGACCCTCCCTCCCCTGGAACTTCCAGGGTGGGTGGGTGGCTGTCAAGTGGAGGGGTGCACGCAGGGTGGGTTAGGGAGAGGAGGCAAGAGAGGGGCTCCACAGGTCAAGAGCTGGCATGGGAGGGGAGACAGCACTCATTCTGTAAGGCCGACGCCCTTCGTGGACCAACCAGCCCAGGCTGGGGGGAATCCAGGAAAATCAGGAGGGCCATGCTGCCCTTTTGAGCAGCCTCCCATCTCAGCCCCCAGGCCACTCTTGCTGTGAAAGCCTCAGTTTGTACACCTGTAAGATGAAGATTCATGAGGTTCTCACGGCAAGTACACTGGGGTGGTTTGCCATTCCCTCCTCCCCTGTCGAAAAGCATAGACATCACTCTGCCGACAAAGGTCTGTACAGTCAAGGCTATGGTCTTTCCAGTGGTCACGTATGGTTGTGAGAGCTGGACTGTAAAGAAGGCAGGGTGCTGAAGAATTGATGCCTTCACACTGTGGTGCTGAGAAGACTCTTGAGAGTCCCTTGGACAGCAAAGAGATCAAGCCAGTCAATCTTAAGGGAGATCAACCCTGAATATTCACTGGAAGGACTGATGCTGAAGCTGAAGCTCCAGTATTTTGGTTATCTGATGCAAACAGATGGCTCATTGGAAAAGTCCCTGATGCTGGGAAAGATTGAGGGCCAAAGAAGAAGGCGTCAGAGAATGAGATGGCTAGACAGCATCACTGATGCAATGAACAAGAACTTGGGCAAACTCTGGGAGATGGTGAGGAATAGGGAGGCCTGGCATGCTGCCATCCATGGGGTCGCAAAGAGTCAGACACGACTGGGCGACTGAACAAGAAGAAGATGAGGGCCATTGTGGAACTCAGCCAGTGTGCCCTGCCTCCCAGGAGATGCTCCTAAGGATGCCCAGAGTGACTCTGAGGAGCAGGTGTAGCATCCTGAGGCCTGGGTAAGGAAGCCGAGGAGGCATGGGCGTAAGGTTGCTCACAGCTACGAGGTAGTGGGGTCTGGACTTGAACCCTGGCCAGGCAGCCCCAGGTTGCTCTCCATCACCAACTCGCTGGGAAATGGGTACCTGCAGCATGAGGTCTCAGCGTCTAACCGTGATACACAGCTTCAGTGACGAACCCATAGAGCATCCAGGTCAGGTGAGAGCTTACTTAGTATGTACTGACTGACATTTATTTGGCTTCACTGGGTCTTAGTCACTGCATTCTGGATCTTTAGTTGCAAAGTGTGGGCTCTTAGGTGCGGCATGTGAGATCTAGTTCCTGACCAGGGATCGAACCCAGGCCCTCTGCATTGAGAGCGCAGTCTTAGCCACTGGGCCACCAGGGAAGTCCCTGTACTGACAGTTACGACTTTGGTTGTTATTATTACAGAAGATGACTGCTAAAGCCTGCCCCTGTGTCAGGAGTGTGTGTGAGTGGAACAGCTTCCCAGAGGCTGGGAGCCGGGAAGTGGTGTCATGACTGCCATGTACAGGTCCAGGCACATGCCTGACCACCAGCCCCAAGCACCCAGGGACACACAGCCCATTTGGCAGGGGCCCCCGTACCTCCCCCCGGCACCTGTCCGGGGCCTGTTCCCTGACTGGACACCAGAAGCTTGAGTCGTTGGGCCCCACGAGAGCCTCTGCGTGCGCAGGAGGGTGAGGCCCCATCACTGTCACCCCATCCCCTCCTGCTCCTCCATGTAAATGACCTGCCTCTGTCTCCAGGTGTGAATTCAGATGCCTGTAGGGCTGTGAAGCGCGAAGCGATGCGGGGAGGGCAGCAGGCCGAGCGCGAGACGACAGGGGCGGGTGGCGAGTGTGGTGACTGGGGAGCCGCTGCCCGGGCTCAGGGCCAGCTCTGGCTTTTGGGACCATCTGGTAACATGGGACCAGAGCTGCCACGGCTTCCAGTTTTTTTAGAGAAGCAAGGAACTGGCAGACCAGTGCAGCCAGCCAATCCCGAGGAGGCTGAGGGTGAGGCTGAGTGATGGGGAAGGGGAGGTGCTGGGGCCTCAGGAAGGGACCATGCTGCTTCAGGCGGGGGTGGGAGGTGAGGTCTGGGGAGGGACTCAGGACATCTCAGCAAACAAGCCCGAGTGTGGGGGCAGCGGCCACTGGTCTGGCTACAGAAACGGCCTTGGCAGGCTCTGAGGGGCCCTCTGAGGTCGCGGTGCCAGTGCTGGAACCAAAGAAACAGACAGACAGAAGCGGGTCCTTCCCTCTGTGGGTCAGAGAAGGCGGGTCCCCAGGGGATGGGGCCTGAGGGGAGGCTCCCCTGGGAGACTCTGCCTGCTCTTCCTTAACCCTCTTGTCAGCTGTGGCCAAGATTCATTCCCTGCAGCCATGCCTGGGTGCCAACCAGCCCCCGTGCCCCTGACAGCTGCAGCTCGGGGCTGATTTACAGCCCTGTAGATTACAGGGTGGGGGTGGGACCCAGGGAATGGGCAGGGAAGCGGGATGTGGAGGGAGAGGAAGGCCTCTGCTCCCCAGAAAGCCTGGGGGTGGAAACTGCAGCTTCAGTCCGCTGAGGTCACTCCACTGACCCCCTGGGCAAGAGGGGCGGGGCCAGGAATAGTCTCCTCCCTCTCTTTACCTCCCTGGAAAGGTGAGGAGGACTGGGGTGAACCAGCCCTGGGCATTCATGGAGCCTTGCATCAGGGACTACGGGCCTCCCTGCTGGCTCAGATGGTAAAGAATTTGCCTGCAATGCAGGAGACCCAGGTTCAATCCCTCGGTTGGGAAGATGCCCTGGAGAAGGGAGGGGAACCCAGTCCAATTTTCTTGCCTGGAGAATCCCATGGACAGAGGAGCCTGGCGGGCTATACAGTCCATGGGGTTGAAAACAGTGGGACCCGACTGAGTGACTAATACTTTGACTTTCAGGTCAGGGACTGCAGGCTCCAGGGAGCCAGGAAGGAAGTGGGGGCCGATGTTCATGCTGAGCTAGGATGGGAGCTGTGGTGGAGGGTCAGCTACATAGGACCTGTAACTGGATTTACTTGGCTCACTCGATGTTTGTTAACTTAGAGCCAACATTTAAAAGTTAGATTTCACATTAAAAATAAATACAACACCTGGATTCCTGGCTTCTTTCAAACCCCCTGAAGACCTGGTGTGGCGGGACCCTGGGCTCTGAGCCGCAGAAGGTGCCTGGGCTGCTCTGTTGACCAGGTCCTGCAAGGCCAGCTTTGCCCCCTGGTGTTGCTTGCCTGGCCCTTGAACAATAGGGACCCAGGCCCAGCGCTCTGGCTGGTGGTTGGAAAGGCTTAGAAGCTGGGATGCTCGGCCGGCCTCCCAGCCCACGGCTGGAATGCAGGGAGGGCTGGCCTGCGTTCACAGTCTCCCGGCCTGGCCCAGAGACACAAGCCCCGGTAGTACCAGGCCCTGGCAGGGCAGGGCCCCTCTGTCTTCACAGGAACTCAGAGGGGAGCCGGGGGCGGGGTTGGCCCAGTAGAGGCCCAGCCATTATCCCTACATGCTGGCAGGACAGAAGCCCTCTCCCCTCTGGCCAGTTTAATAGATGGAGGGAGGGTCTCCAGAGGGCCCCCTTACCCAGCCCCCAATACAACTGCTGGCAACTGAGCTGCAGTCTAGACCGCTAGCCCCTTCAACTGAACCTTCTTCCTCCTCAAAGCCTGCTTTATCCGGACGCTGATACTCACCCCTAAAGGAAGCAGGGGTGGGGAACCGCAGGAGGAGCCAGCAATCAATTTGGGGGCTGTGCTTTCAGGATCCACTCATGCTGAAGGGAAACCCCAGGGTCCAGGAAATTTCACCCCAGTTCTCCCGTGGTTATCTCAGGATTTGTATACTAATAGCTCCCCAAGCTGAGTGTCTCGGGCAAGTTACTCAGCCTCTCTGTGCCTTAGTTCCTGTATCTGTAAAAGGAGGATTGTAATCACACCTACCCTCCAAGGCTGAACTCGGGTGAAACGAGTCAGTTCCAGGCATATGTGCTAAGTCACTTCAGTTGTGTCCGACTCTGCGACCCTACCACCAGGCTCCTCAGTCCATGGGATTCGCCAGGCAAGAATACTGGAGTGGGTTGCCAGGCCCTCCTCCAGGGGATCTTCCTGACCCAGGGATCGAACCTGAGTTCCTTATGTCTCCTGCTTTGGCAGGCATGTTCTTTACCACTAGCGCCACCTGGGAATAACAGCCGCTGTAAACCATATGCTGCTGCGGCTAAGTCGCTTCAGTCGTGTCCGACTCTGTGTGACCCCAGAGACGGCAGCCCACCAGGCGCCCCCGTCTCTGGGATTCTCCAGGCAAGAACACTGGAGTGGGTTGCCATTTCCTTCTCCAATGCATGAACATGAAAAGTGAAAGTCACTTAGTCGTGTCCAACTCTTAGCGACCCCATGGCCTGCAGCCCGCCAGGCTCCTCCGCCCATGGGATTTTCCAGGCAAGAGTACTGGAGTGGGGTGCCATCGCCTTCTCTGGTAAACCGTATGGGCTTCTATTATCTGGCCAGGATCACGACCTCATTCGCAGGTGGGAAGAGGGAGTGGTTGGCCTCCAGTGGACTCAGTCCATTCTTGGAGGCAGCACAGTCTCCCTCTTGTCTGACCCCAAATCTAGCACATCAGACCATATTCTTAATAACATCTTTTATTGATCTTGCAAGAGAAAAAATAGAAATTTATTTTAGAGTTAATGCCTGTACAGCTTTTTTTTTCCCTCCCCTCCTAACTTGCATGGTACATACAATTATTATAAATATCAACTGAGATCCTGGGAGCAAGTGAGTGTGGTACTTGTGTGATCTCCCAAACATATCTGACCTGTTACAAATGCCTCAGGCGGGAATAGAAGGCTGGGCTCCCTTTAAAGCCAAGGTACTGGTTTTGGTTACTAAAAGTCGATCAACTCTCCCCTCTCTGCTGCACCACCCCCGATTCTCCTGGGAGTCTGGAGGCCCAGAGGTGGAGGTGCTTGCCACATCCGGGAGGGTGAGGTGAGCCTAGAAACTGGGGGCTTGGAAGCTACCAAAATTATGGATCTTCTCTGGGAGAAACAATTCCTTATCTTCACGTCTGGCCCCATGCTCCTAATGAAAAACGCATTTGCATAGCTGCTCGGCTGAAGCTGCAAAGCTCATAAAGTATTTGCTGGGGCTTTTGGTTGCATAGGAACCTTCTTGGAGTACAGTACGGCGGCAGTGGGGCCGGGCTGGGAGCCAGGAAAACAATGGATTAATATTTGGAACGAGAAATTACCCACCACTGGGAAACCAATGAGGTCCCTGATCTGAGCTTGTTACACAGATGAAAATAGATGTGATCTGGGCTTCACGTGGCTGGTGGGGCAAGGCACATGTCCAGCTTGCCCAGAAGCTGCTGGAAGAGGGCAAAGGTGTGGGGACCCCTGGGCAACAAGAACCTCACCGCCTGGGGCCCAGGATGCAGAGGGACAAGAACGGATGGAAAGGGAGAAAAGCCTGGATCAGACAGAGGGAGTGCGCCCCCCACCCCCAGGCTAGTTCAAGTGGCAGGGGGCGTGGCCTGCGGGGCTGAGGGTGCGGCTGTGGCACTGGTCTTCTGTCTCCCGGCCTGGCATCTAGAGGGCATCTGGATGGGCCCTCCTGGCCCCCTGGGGTAGGACGCTGCCTGCCTGTCCTGTCTGGGCCTGGCAGCACTGCAGGGAGGGCCTGCATGCCGGATGGGGGTACAGGGCTGACTCAGGGCGGCAGGTGGGTTCAGCTGCCTCAGTTCCACAGTTCCCGATCCCTTCTCGGGCTTAACCAGAGGACAGAGATACAGCATGACCAGGGACCCTCACGGGATCCCTCCTTCTCCACCAGGCCTGGGTGGGACCCCCCGGCCCCGGGATGAGTGAAGGGATGGTAGCAGTCCAGGAGGGGTCCAGGGGAGAACCCCACCCTCTCGGCCAGCTCTGCCAGCCCCCAGATGAGGCAGGGATGCAGTGGGGGTGGGGGCCTCGGAAGGCAGGGCCCCACGCCCGTTGGTGTTGGTATCTGAGGCCTGGTCTCCTCCACCCGGCTCAGCCATGCCCCAGGCCCTGGGGTGGCTGGCTGGGAGGCCTCACCAGGCCACGTCACTGTGTTACCTCGAGTCAGGCAGATCCCACGGATCCCATGACGGGCCTGCTTTGCGGGATCTCACCAGAAAGTCACGGAGCCAGGAGTCCCTGGGCTCCCTGTGCTGACCCCAGGACCGCAGGGGCCAGTGGAAGACCACACACCCCTTCTTCCCCCTGAACTCCTGTGTTTCCCAGGGCGGTTCACCCCTCGAGTTCCTTCTTCCCACTGGGCCCCTCTGTACTGCAGCTCCCTTCCGCCCTGTGGGGTCTGGGGTCTGGGCGGGCCAGAACGAATTCCTGAGGGCCGGGGACGCAGATGCTGCGTGGGGGCTGGTGATGGAGCCCCGTCCTGGCTGAGAGGACCAGCCCGCTCCTTCGCCGGTCAGCACCACCACGGTCTCGCTGTCTCCTTCTCGCTGATGCAGGTTTTGGGGCGTAAGGCTGTGGAGGGGGAGCACAAGAGGAAGCAGTGTTACCCAGCCTCCATCCCCAAGGGCTGCCTCCTGCCCTGGGGGTGAAACCCACACCGCCCGGGGTCTCAGCACTCAAGGCCCCTGGAGACCTGGCCTCCGCCCCCAGCAGCCTCCAGCTCGGAGCAGGCTCGCCCACACTGTTCCCTCTGCCTGCCCAGCCCTGTGTATCTTTTAGGATCGAGTTCAAGCATCCCCTCTCCGGGAAGCCCTCACCCTTCGCATCCTCTCTGGGTTTCCCATGGTCCAAGGCCACCCTCTCTATATAGCGCTTCTGCTCTCAATGGCCCTCTCTTCTCTGTATCCACAAGACCTGGCTTCCGGGAAGCATACCATGTTACTCCCAGGGTTCTGACCCCATCACCCATTTCACAGCCCCCCAGGCAGGCTCCTGGGTGGAGAAGAGGGGGCTGGGGGCTGAGGGCTGGCAGGGATGACAGACAGTGTCTGATGCTGCCAGCTCCTTCTCTGTTCCAACCAGACCCTGGAAGCGGGGTGGGAGGGGTGCCGTGAGCAGAGAAGGAAACTGACCTGGGTCAACTGCATTCTGCTTCCTCTTCGAGTTGGTAATGATTTGGTTTTCATTCATCATCTGCACATCCTGGTCCTCTACCTGATTGCTGCGGAGAGGGAAAAACCAGAAGGTGCCTTCCGGCTCCAGACGGCAGGTCCCTGCCATCCTCCACCGTTAGGGCTGGCGGGGGGAGATCAGAGAGGAGGGGAGGTCATGGGGCCAGCTCGGTGTGGGAGGGGGTGCACCTGATGGCGGTGTGCTTCTCCTGGTTACAGATGTCCGCGTCCTCGGTGAAAAGGATGGTGTGGTAGGGCACCGTGGGCTCGCACGTGGGCAAGATGCCCCCGACCAGGTGGCCCACCATGGCCAGGATCCCGTTGTACACGAGCAAGTCATCCACCAGGAGCTGGACAGGCAGAAGAGGGGCTGCGGCCCAGCGCTGCCCTCCCCCTTCCCATGTGTGACCGCGCGTGAAGGGCATCACTGCCCAGGGGCTCGGCTACTACGTACTCAGCCCGTGCTGTGATTTCAGATCTTCACGATGGCCAGGAAAGGCGCCTGGACCAGCCCCACGTTGCCGATGAGGATACTGAGGCTCCGAGGGCTCAAATCTTAAACCCACGTGGCAGAGCTCAGAGGCAAACTCGGGTCTCTGACCCCCAGGACCCCCCACTCTCCTGAGTTGCCCCCTGGCAGGAAGAACTCCCCACACCACTGTGATTCGAGGAGAAAAGATTAAAGAAAAGCAGCGTTCTGTTTTTTCGGGGTGATGACTCAAATCACTCAGAGAAAGCCTTTGAATTCATGGACGGATGGCATAGATCCCTGCCTCTGAGGACCCAGCATTTGTGTCTAAGGTTGCAGCCGACAGAAGTAAATCAAAGTGTGACAAATGATAATTGCCGGTGGCCTAATTACCAACGGGCATAATTATCTCCCAAAACCCAGCTAATAAGTACTTACGCCAAACTCCTTCACCCCTCGATGTGGTGTTTTTGCGTAATTCCACAGTTTGATCATTGACACCGTAGTGGGCAAGTCGAAAATCACATAAACCCGGTTCACCTGTCAGAGTGAAGAACTAATTCAAACAGGCGTGTTTGGGAACAGAGGCAAGGGGCTGGGCCGGGGGGGTGCCAGGCGTGGGCCCGTGTCAGCCGGCTGGGCTTCTCTGGGGCTGTCGGGCGTGGGGTTCTCACTGCCTCTCATCTCCCTGAAGCCCATCTTGAGTCAGGTCACGTGTGGCTGCGTTTGCAACAAACCGCTGAGCTAGCTGTTGAAGGGCCTGTTTTCTGGGCCTGGCGTGGCTCTCATTTAAATGCCCGCGGAGAATCGGGGACACCCTTCCTTTTCCTCCAGGCCAGGCCCAGAAACACAGTCTGGGGCTCCCGGGGCCAAGGGCGATGGCCCCCGGCTCCAGAGTCAAGAGGCACACCCCCCCCCCCACCCTCGGGGAGCAATCAGCACAGCTATGACCCCTGTTTGTCCTTTCCCTGAATCACAAATGCAAAGCATCGCTGACTGCCCAGGAAGGTGGTGCTGGTTAATTTCAGCAGAGATCTTTGAACCTCTGGTGTGGGGTAGTGGGGGCGGGGTGGGGGGGGGTGTTCCAATCAGTGGCAAAAATCAGCTAGTAAAGTGGGACCCAAGAGCCCCCCCCCCAGCTCCCCACCCCCAACACAGACTCTCAAATATCAGTGCGGGAGCCCTTGCAAGATAGGATAAAGCAAACAGAATTCACTGTTGGCCACAGGCTGCAGGCTTAGCTTTGACCCAGGCCCAGGGTTTCAGCCCCAAGAGGACATAGCAGGGTACAGAAAAAGTCAGCCTTCTCTGCTTGTACCATGGAAACAATTTAGATGAGGGGCCTCCAAGTGAGTGCCCATGGGACTCAACTGGATACAAATACTTGAGTCCAGCTGAGAGAGGACAAACGGGGAGACTGCCCCACACCCGAAAGTCTTTGTGTGAAAGAATGGCAAATGCCTGCTGGTCAAGGTCAAGACGGCCGAAGGCTAGACTGGCTAGGGGCCACCAGCTTGCGGCCCCAGGTGTGAAAGGTGACAGATCGATGCACTTCCCGTCTGCAGTGGTGCGGCTGGGGCCGGGGGGGTCGGCCTCTGCGCAAGGGAATCTGATGGAACATCGCAGGGGTGCTGCCCCTTCCTGGGAGGATTTTGAGAGGAGAATGTATCCCTTGTCTTCCCTCCGGGGTCACGGGGGTGGGCACCCTAGCCCCTGCTGCACATCTACCCAGGCATCTGGGCCCGTGGCTGAGAGGCTGGGGGGCTGCGATCAGCCCCATCCCATCCCGAGTGGCCCCTCGCCTCCCTTGCCACCACCATCGGCCAGGCCCAGATGAGCAAAGGCCCACCCCCAGGTTCGCCATCAGGCTTGCAGCAAAAAGACGAGTGCGACACTTGTAGAGTCTGTGATCTGGGAGACTGAGTCGGTGGGTTGGAAGAGCTTACCCGGCAAGTCTGAGGACAGAGAGAGGCAAGGTGGGGATCAAGTACCCGGTGACATAAAGAAGGAGCAGAAATCAGGAATGTGGAGAGGCTGGGGCTAGAGGGAAGAGGAGAGCGAAGCAGAGACAGGAAAGAGAACTGGAGAGGGAGGCTCACAGGGACCGAGGGCTGCCCACGCCCCCAGGCCTGCTGTGCTGGGATCCTGGCCTCAGAGGCCCACCTGATAATCAGCACCCCCAGAGCAAAGGGAAAGACCTCTGGCTGGGAAGATGTGTTAGCAAAGACCTGAGCCTTCCTGGCAGCCCGTGGGCATTCTGACTTGTTTCGAGGTTAACTTGGCCTGGAAGGAAGATGTGTCGCTGAGACTGGGGACAGAAAGTGCCACACACACCCCCCGCCCCGCCAGCCCCCCATCCACCCCAGGGCTGGGAGCCTCCGGAACCCACCAGGCCGGGCAGGATGGGGGCCAGCCACATGTGTCTGCCATCGCTGGTGTTGTTCACTTGGTCGATGAGCTTGTCAGGGGTCCGGACGTCCCCGCACACGCCCTCCAGGGAGTTGACGCTGTCAGGGAAGGCGGCGATATCTGAGGACATCTCTAAGCTGTCATAACCCAAAGCAGTGTGTTCGGCTCCAGGCACTGTGGGCCCCTCTTGCGGCCGCCAGCCCCCATCACACTGATGGCGTGGCCTGGGGGGGATGCCGGGGTGGGCTGAGCCGCTGTCTGCTGCTCAGGGCTGCTGGAGGAGTGTCAGCCAAATTAGACATGTTCTGGGGGAAAAGGAAGGTGAGGAGGCTGAGGGGAGTGGGGGTAAGAGTGGAGGGGTGGCCGGTTTCAAGGAAAGGAGAGGGAAGTATGCAGAGAGCAGGCTGGAAAACATGGGTACGTGGAGCTGCTAGAGGCCCGAATAAAAGGGGTTGCTGGGCTTCCCTAGTGGCTCAGTTGGTAAAGAATCTGCCTGCAATGCAGGAGACCTGGGTTCAATCCCTAGGTCGGGAAGATCCCCGTGGAGAAAGGAGAGGCTACCCACTCCAATATTCATAGGCTTCCCTGGTGGCTCAGCTGGTCAAGAATCCGCCTATAAAGTGGGAGACCTGGGTTTGAACCCTGAGTTGGGAAGATCCCCTGGAAGAGAGCATGGCAACCCACTCCAGTATTCTTGCCTGGAGAATTCCATGGACAGAGGAGCCAGGCAGGCTACAGCCCATAGGGTCATAAAGAGTCAGATACAACTGAAGTGATTGAGCAGCAGCAGCCCTGGCATTTTTTTCCAGGTCTGGTTCCTCCAGGGACATTTCCCTCTACATTCAAGGATTCTGTTCCTTCCCCCGGGCCCTCCTGTGCTCCCTGCAGTCTGGCTGGAGCCCCGCTTCTGCCTAGAAAGGATACTGTTCTCTGAAAGAGGGATTTTTTCTCCCCTTTCGTCATACAGCTCCAGGCCGGTAAGACCGATGTAATAGGGGTCACCCCAGCTGGTCAGGAGCTGAAACTGGAAAATGACTGGAACATGTTATTAAGGAAAAAACAGGCTTAATTTTCTGGAGAACAGAGGGAAACAATTACAAAGATAACAGGGATATATATATATGTGTGTGTGTGTGTATATATATATATATATATGGGTTTAAAGAGATGAACGAGAGAAAAAAATGATTTTTTTCCCCTCCGAGACTGAAGTCAATCAAAATGTATGTGGCATGAAATTTTCTTTCATTTAAACAGCAATATGAATGTGTGTATGTGTGTTTGAAGAATTCAGAAGCTTTCTCCAGGCCCCGGGAGACAGGGCAACGGGCAGGGAGGGTGTCCTTCAGGGAGCTGGCAGGATGGAGAAGCATCTGTCACAAACTCAGTGTATAGGACTGAACAGTGACCTGACCTCAAAAAAAAAAAAACAAACCACCTCTTGCCTCAGTTTCCCTGATTGTAAAATGACAAGAACAGAGTACCTGTTCCCTCCTCCACCCATTTCAAGTGTGGAGGGCGTGAACGGCAAGGCAGGTTGTGGGAGTGTCACAGCTCTGGGGGGATGGGCTGTGCCAGGGTGACCCCCTCCTGTTGCTGACTGCATCCCAGGTGCCAGCCCTTCCGCAGCCCTGTCCTCCACTGGCTCCCAGCATCCCCAGGAGCAGGTGGGCCAAGGAGCCTGCGAAGTGGGAGGGTGATCCCGAGGGGGTTAAGTCAGAGGTGGTCCTCGGGGGAGAACAGGCAAGAGAGTGCCAGGCTGTCTGTGCTCACTAGACCTGACTCTGCCTCTTCCCAGCTGTGTGAGCCGGCAAATTACTTAACCATCCTGGGCCTCAGTGTTCTCTGCTGTGAAATGGGCGTGCTAGCAGTGCCCGCCTCACAGGGCTAACCAGAGGGTTCACACAGGCGACCCACTGCCGACAGTGCCAGGCAGCAGGAGGGTCCAGCACGTCTGAGCTACGACTCCTTCCCTTTTCACCTCCTCCCTGTCTGGTTCCAAGGAGAGCCCCCAGCCCCATCCCCAGGTGGGTTCCCACTTCTCCAGCCCCTCCCAGCGACAGTCCTTGGCGCTGCCTTCTGAACCTCAGTCCAGCAGGGGGGTGGGGTCTAGAACTTGTGTTGCCCACCCCCGTCCCAGAAGCACCGTCTCCGTGAGGACCTGGGAGCCCGCCCAACCTCTCCGCAGTTGCCCTGCATGGGCTCCGCTGCCTCGGCTGCGGCCTGGCTGAGACCCAGTGCCGCAGCGAACACCCAGATCCCGCCCCAGGGCCAGCAAGGAGCTACAAGGGCCTGGCCCTCTCCCTGGGTTCTGGGTGTGGCCCCGAAGGCCTTCGCTGTGCAACGTGTGGGTGGCAGGAGGAGGAGTCCCCGGATGACTCAGCAGTAAAGAATCCTCCTGCTGTGCGGGCGACTCGGGAGACTTGGGTTCGATCCCTCAGTGGGGAAGATGCCCTGGAGGAAGAAATGGCAACCCACTCCAGTATTCTTGCCTGGGAAATCCCATGGACAGAGGAGCCTGGTGGGCTGCAGGCCACGGGGTCTTAAAAGAGTCAGACACGACTGAGTGACTAAACACCAACAGGAGGAGGATACAGCCGCAGGGCATCGGGGGCGCCTCGTAGTCCATGCTCGCCCGCTCCAGGCGCTTCGTGTCCAGCCTGCAAACACAGAAGCAGAGGATTGTAGTGGCCCGAGTCGCTGGTCAGTTATTCCCGCTGGGAGGCGGTGGGGGAGGGACAGACAAGCTTCTGCTCACACGGAGTTCCCATCCACCGGGAGAGGCTCGTCGCCTCGGGTTTGACTCATAATCCTCACAACAACCCTGGGAGCTGAGTTCTCTCATGTCCCTGGAGCACAAGGAAGTGAAGTCACTTGCTCAAGGTCACACAGCTGGGAGGTGGCAGAAGTGGGATGTGACCCGAGGTCATCTGGTTTCAGGGTCCACACTTTGAACCATTCCATTCGACCTCAGTCCCTTCATGAACAAGGTTAAGTCCACTCAATGCTAAGAGCTGAGACCCATGATGGACCCACGGATTGTGGTGCTGGGAGCGGGCAGGTTACTACCCCAGGCGGTGGTCAGGGACGTGATGTCTGAGCTAAGGAGAAAGCAGCCATGGGAAGAGTCAGAGCTGAGCCTTCCAAGACGAACAGCACCCAGAGCAAAGGCTGGTGGGAAGGAGCTGGGCAGTTGGTATTTGCTCCAAAAAGCAGCCAGTCGGGGGTGTGGGCTGGGATAGGAGACAGGCAGGGAGAAGAGGCTGGGAGGTGGGGAGAGCCCTGCAGGCTTTGGCTTCGTGGATCCTGAGCAAGTGGTTTCACTAGCCTGGGCCTCAGTTCCCACATCTGTGAAATGGGCATAACAACCCCTGCTTCAAAGATGGTTGAAAGGATTATCTGAAGGATGAATACAAAGCATCTGGCTCAGAGCAGGCACCCAGGAGGGAGCCTCTCTCCTCCCCCAGATTCCTCCCTGCAGGGCTTCTCTCCCTGGCCTACCGCCAGTGACTTCTGGCTCTGGCCTGCTTTCTTCAATTTCAAGGGCAATGTTGTAATTAAGTGACTATTTCCAGTATCTGGCCCCAGGAGTGATGCCAGCTACAGTAGAGGGAAACTCATTTTGTTTCGAGAGCTTGGCCTCTGGTATTTGGACATCAGGGGGTTTAAATGAGTAAACTTAACGTGGCATTTACAAATTGTTAGCAACTTAAAGCAGCTGAGACTGGGGCCAAGCAATCCCAGTGAATCCATGAAATGTTAGGCTCCGTTTTCCTCTCTGAGTCTTTCTAAATCAGGAACACAGAAACGAGACGAAGGAGGCCCCTCGACGAATGGGCCAGCGGGCGTTTCTGGAATCTAGGCAGCCTGGAGCCTCTTTCCCCAGCAGGAAGCCCAATGAAGCATTTAAAATCTCAAACACCCAAGACTGTGAGAAACCCAAACATCCCCAGACAAGGTGGGTACATCCCCAGGCTTCCGGAGAGGCTTGGCTAAGCTTTAGAAAACTGGCCAAGTTGAAAAGCAATGTGTTTGATCATCACTTCAAAGCGCTTTAGGTACACGCTTCAGAGCCTGATGCAAAGCCAGGGCCCGTAGGCTGGGAAGGACCGTCTGGGGAGCCGCTCCACTCACCTCTGGGCTGGCGGGGGCAACGGTCGGGCCTGCAGGTAGTCCACAAAGAGGATTTCTTGAGCAAAGTCAAAGTGGCAGTTGCCCGGTCCCTTCCGGATGAGGAAGCCCTCGGGAGGGGAGACGCACAGGCCATCCAGGGAGACGTGGACGATCTTGGCCTAGCAAACGAAAAAAAAAAAAAAAAACAAGGCTGAAGAGAAGGAGCCGGTGTGAGGAGGGTGGTGAGCGCTGATGTGGCTGGAGGTCCTGGTGGCTGCCATTTACGACCGAGGGCCTTCACAGAACCCCCCAGGCTTTCCTCCCAGACCAGACCCCACCTGGTCAGGGGGCTCCTTGCCAATTGCCATCCCTACTCTGTGCCAGGCGCCTGGGCAGACAGCAGAGGAGCAGGTGGGTGAGGCCCCTGCCACGGAGGACACATATGGGCCTTCTCTGGTCTACTCAGCTGCAGAGGGCTGGGGTCGTCAAGGGCATGGACTCAGCTGCTCTGGGATCCACCGTGAGTAGCTGTGCAAGTTATTTGACCCCTCTGCCTCAATTTTCCTCATCTGTTAAATGGGCTCAGTGAGGAGCTAACTTACATAAAGTCTCCAGAACAGAACAGTGCCTGGCACACAGTGGGCCAGTATTTTCCTAGATCATCCTTCTCCACCCCCGATTCACACCTCCTCTCCTCTCCTAGCCCTTTCCCTCGGAACAGAAGTGGACTCCTTCCTGATTTTCCTTCTTGAGCCCTTGGCCCATCCTGTTAAGGGCATGCACCCCATAGCTATGTCCTGGGTGGTTTCTGGGCTCCCTGATGGCAGACCCTGGCTGGATTATCTCTACATCCACCTTAGGGCCCGGCACACAGTAGGTGTTTACTGAGACCTGGCTGAATTGATTGGATGTGGGCTAACACGTCCCCCTGTTCTAGGCCAGATCTTGCCAGCCGGATGGCTGCAACCAGCCATTCAATGTCAGAGCCTAACAGCCAGGTCTGAGGTGGCTCAGCTCTGGTCCCCTGGGCAGCAGTAATAATACGTGAGCAGAGAAGGGGAGTCAGGGCTCCTTCATGGTTAGCAGAACGGACCACTGCCGACCAAACTGATGGCGTTTCACCCCTGGGAGACACAGAGAGGCTTCTCTGTGCAGAAAGAAAGGGGCCCTGACTTGGGTCTCATGATTACAATGTACCTGGGGGCCCTTCATTCCTTCAGCAGTTAGGGGGTCTCCATAGTCAGTCAGGGCTTCCCTGGTAGCTCAGCTTGTAAAGAATCTGCCTACAATGCAGGAGACTCTGTTTGACTGCTGGGTTGGGAAGATCCCCTGGAGAAGGGAAAGGCTACCCACTCCAGTATTCTGGCCTCGAGAATTCCATGCTGTATAGTCCATGGGGTCGCAAAGAGTCGGACACAACTGAGTGACTTTCACTTTCCCTTCCTAGTCAGTCACAGGGTGCATACACCTAGAAGGTGTTAGAGGGGCTCTAGCTCCAGGCACGGCTGGATGTGGCAACCCCAAAGCTGTCACTCTACCTCCACTCTGCTTTCCTCAAGGTTCCTGCCCAGGCCCCAGGCCTGGCCGGATGGAGAATTGTCACCCCTTAGCCATGTGATTGGTTCAGAGAGATGGAACTCGACTAGAACAATCGGCATGGCTCCTGGGGTTTTGCTGGCTTGCTTGCAAAGAGGAGTTCTCTCTTCTGCTGGACTTGGAGCAGGCAGGATGTAGTCTAGCACTGCCAGGGTTTGCCCGGTGGAGAAAGCCACCTGAAGTGAAGCCGAGGCCCAGGAAGCCCTTGTCCTTCTTCTAGAACCACCACCTCCTCCAGGAAGCATCCCTGACTTCTCCAGCCCCCCATTCGTTCCTTCAGGGGGAGCTTTAATTATCATCTCCATCTTACAGTGAAGGAACCTAGAGTTCAGAGAGGCCAACGATTTGCCCAAGGACACACTGGAGGGGTGTGGAGCCCACCTCCCGGAGTGCCAGGCTTGGCTCTAACCTCATGCCAGGGGCCCGGAGCCAGGGTGCCCAGGAGTGCCTTGTGGGGTAGGCATCTGAGGCACCCTTTCCTAGGGAGGGAGGGAGGGGGCCAGAGTTTCCATCCCACTGCGGCCCGGTTGCACCCTCTCAGATGGTGCCCACCCCCCAACGGTGGCCACTCGTCACTGGTACTGCAGCTGGTGGGGGCCACACCTGGGAAGAGGGGCCCCAGGCCCAGCATTTCCAGGCGGTAAATCTAGCATCGTGGAAGCTCAACTGGACCGATGGATTCACTCAAGGGAAGAGCAAGGCCCAGAGGCACAAGTTGAGGCAGAAGAATGTTTTTTAATGCCAATATAGCTGACATTTTATACGCGCTTGACCTGAGAGCATGCTTACAAAGACACCAGGGCAGCCTCAGGCGGGGGGTTTATAAATTGCATGCTCAGGGGAGCCAAGGCTCCTGAAGGAGGTTAGGGGCGGGGTGGGCATGGTGGAAGGGGAACTGATCATTCTGCTGTGATAAATGACCAGCATCTTGAGGACCTGGAAGTGGTGAGGAGCCCACACCTGGGCTCAGGGCAGCCTCACAGGCCAGGTCCTGGCCTTGTCAACCTCTGTGGGGTAGAGGCAGGTGTCCTTCTCCTCTTCCTTTCACAGACAAGGAAACTGAGGTCCAGAGAAGGCAGGCCACGCGCCAATGGTCACACAGACTCAGACGCAGCGCCTGGTGACTTTAGGGTCTTAACTGCATTGCCGACCTTTAGGTGACCTGGTCATCATCACGTCTATGTAGTGGGAGGGGACAACTGTCTCACGGTTCATGGGCACACCGGGCAGAAAAGCCCATGAAAGGGGGCACCTCCTGGTAACTCTTTTCCACAAGCCAACAGAGGCCTCTGCTTTTCCACCCTGTGGAAATCAGAGTGTGGGCAACCAAGCCGGGCACACGGGGACGGGGCCTCTAGCTGTGTGACCTTGGGTGAGTGCCTGGGCCTTTCTGAACCTCAGTTTTCAATATCCTGAAAGACGGGGGTAGTAACACCTGCCTCCCAGAGGCTGGGATGCGGGTCCAGTGAAATGACAAAGGTGTGAGAAGCCCTCAGCCCAGACGTGGTTCCCAAAGCTCTCAGGGAACCAGGGCTCTGCAACTAGGCACTGTGGACGGGGGGGCCGCTGAGGACCCCTGAGTCCCCAGAGGCCACGAGGCGCTGCAGTTCCCCGAGTCTGCCCTGGGCTCTTTCGCCTGCATTTGCTGTTTGCAGAAGAAGGAAACGGCAGCAGCTCTCTCGCTCCCCGGCGGTAACCTCCCCCAGCTCCATGTGGAAAGTTCTGGAGGATTTACGCTCCTCTCCGGCAGCCACACCAGCCATTCATCAAGGCGCTGTTTCCCTGACAGGGGACCGAGCGCGGCCGCTGTTCCCCGGCTTACCCCTCGATAGGTGTCCTCGGGAGATTTATTGTAGTTCCAGAAGCGAAGGCCTGCGATGCTTTCGGCTCTGTCGAAGCGGATCGTGACCACGTGGTCCAGCCCCGGCGAGAAGGGGATCAGCCACATATGCTCATCCTCCATCGTGATGTTGGCTCCATCAATTAACCTGCGTTCAGTGGGGAGGGCAGGGAGAGCTGAGGGCAGTCCGGTCAGCAGGGAGAACTCACAGCGTGGGGTTGGCACCCACTCCTCTCCCCACCACGACGGCCGCCCCTACCTGGCATGAGCCTGGCTGGATCAGGCTCATGAAGGGGAGGTGAGACTAATCAAAGCAACAGTGAGGAGTCATCACTTATCTGTGAAGTTAGACAAAACAAGAAACTGGGGGAGACAACAGCCTGTGCTATTAAAGGGATTCTCTGGTGGCTCAGATGGTAAAGAATCTGCCTGCAATGTGGGAGACTGGGTTGGATCCCTGGATCGGGAAGATCCCCTGGAGAAGGAAATGGCAACCCACTCCAGTATTCTTGCCTGGGAAATCCCATGGACCAAGGATCCTGGTGGGCTACAGGCCACCAGGTCGCAAAGAGTTGGAAATGACCGAGCGACTAACACTTAGATGCTGTTAAAGGTACAGTGAAGCGATCATCAAGGTTTTAAAAAAGGATGGGGGTGGGGCATGTATTATTTTTCAGGACTCTTTAACCCAGTGGTCCCACTTCTAGAATTTTTCCTCCTAAGAAAAGTTTATTCAGCATGTCAGAAAGCCATCTGTACCTAGATATTACTTACATTAGCAACAAACAAACCAACCCTGAAAGATCTCAAAAGAGGGAAACGTTCAGTACATCAAACAGTAGTGAAGATGATCATCACGAGGATAATGGGAAAAGGATAAAGCGAAAGGGCAGGCTGTGGGATGGCAGGAGCACTGGCTTTAATGTTGTAAAATGAGGCCAAGGACCAAGAGAGATGACCAAAAATGAAAAATATGTTTCTGTCAGAGGGGATGGGAAGTGACAATTTCTATTTCCCCAGCTTTCTGTAAAATACTGTATTGACTCTATGGTACATTTGGAAAGAACTCTATTCCTTCTTCCTTGTGCTGGAGGAGAAAGATACTAAAGCACCAGGGAGAACTTGGGAGCTCCCGCCGTGGGACAAGTACGAGAAGGGGCAGGTGCCTCTGGAGGGAGGTGGTCTGGCCTGTGGTCACTCAGCCTGGGTGGCCCAGGGCAGCCTGCCCACCACTGGGCGGGAGTCCCCAGCACCCTCACGTTCTTTTTTTAAAAATTAATTTTATTTTCGGCTGTGCTGAGTCTCCGTTGCTATGCGGGCTTTTCTCTAGTTGCGGAGAGCGGGGGCTACTCTCTAGTTGCAGTGGGCGGGATTCTCACTGTGGTGCCTTCTCTTGTTGCAGAGCACAGGCTCTAAGAGGTGCAGGCTTCAGTAATTGTGGCTTGTGGGCTTGCTAGTTGCAGCTCCCGGGCTCCAGAGCACAGGCTTAGTAGCCGTGGCACACCGACTTAGCTCCTCCTTGGTATGTGGGATCTTCCCGGACCAGGGATCTAACCTGTGTCCCCTGCATTGGCAGGTGGGTTCTCTACCACTGAGCCACTGGGGAAGCCCCATCATGTTCTAAGAGAGCTCGCCAGCTGGCCCATACTGCACTTCCACCCAGGCCAGTTTCTGGTTCTCCTGCCTCATCCTTCCGATTCTGTCCAGCATACCTCAGCCCTGACCCCAGCCCTGGTCTCTCTTCCACTGAGAGGCCTGGCCCTGGAGATAGGAACCCACCTCTCAGCCTCTTGGGTGGCCCCCCTCCCCGCGCTATCCCATTTTCCAGGTGACTTTGAAGCTTTGAGGCCCCTGGTAGGGCCTCAGGCTGCTGCCATGTTTCCTAGATCTAATTTATTATTATTAATTGTTTTAAGTTTTTATTGAATTTGTTACAATATTGCTTGTTTTACATTTTGGTTTTTTAGTTGAGAGGCATGTGGGCTCTTAGATCCCCAACCAGGGATCGAACTCATACCTCCTAGACTGGAAGGTGAAGTCTTAACCACTGGACTGCCACGTAAGTCCCTCCTAGATTTTAAGATAAACTTTGCTTTTCCTTTTAACATTTTAAAGTTTTGGACTTGGAATAAATCTTACAAGCAAAGTGTTCATCCAAGAAGGTAATGTTTCTTTTTTTTCCTCTAAAAGGTTGTTATTAAATTGATGGATGGTATGTCTTACAACTGCTGGCATCTTAGAACTGAGAAAATTCAGCAGTTTAACCCTGGGGTGTTTGTGGAATTAAGCTGGCTGAGGTCTACCACTAGAGAACCTTCTGTTTCCTTCCAAAAGCAATTACCTCCCTGTCCTAGAAATGGGGCCACTTCCAAAGAACTACTGCCCAGTTCTGAGTGTGGAGAGACCTGCTGAAGTGCTTAGAGCTGACAGTGAAGGGAATTCCCTAACGGACACTCTCAAGAATATAGAAATGGTACTTCCTAGCTCTGTCCACAAAAAAGCCTAGAAACAAGGACTGACCCAGTAACAATGAGCATCCCTAGTGGCTACACTATGGTCTCTAAATACCATTTCCCACTAGAAGGAACCTGGGCTTCTAGGAGAAATGGCTGATCCCATACCGGGGATAATACGCATACAAGAGGAATCTGGGATTTCTTGTCATATCAGAAAGGAAGGCAGCTATGAGAGACTGTTTTACAGAAGGATTCGGGAGCCCCCAGTGTCCAAAGAGGGATCAGTTTGAGCATCCATAGGATAAAAACTGCAGTAGATTGAAACCCTTCAGACACAGGAGATTTAAATCCATGAGTTTATGGTAGTCAAAAGCAAACAAATGTTTTAAAGGATTCTAGAGAAACAATTTTGCTCTTTTGAAAACTGAAGAAATAAAGGGAAAGAATCAAGCATCAAACTGTCTTTCCTGTTTGAACTGTACCTCAAAGTAACCAAGTAATTGAGGCAAATTTTCCCTTTACTGACAAAAACAAACAAAAAGAATGATAGGATCAGTCTATCACCGTGCCACAACCCCTGAAAGAGCAGGAGATCTAACCTCCAAATGTCGGCTAACAGCGTCACGGAAAGCCTGACCACCAGATGTCCCACGAGTCCGAAGGAAGTGCGCACTAACATACACGACCTGATAGCTACGGCTTCCCTAATGGCCAAATCTCAATATGATCTAGTGAACAGTTTACAGGAAATACAGGAGCTTGAGGAACAAGTTAAACAATACTACAGTGATGCAGTAAAATCTGGATTTTACTGATGCAGTAATCTGGATTTTAAATCCAGTAATATTTTAAATATTAATTAATCCAGTAATATTTTATAATTAGTATAATGTTAGTATAATAGAATAGTATAGTATAGTATATAGTATATATAATAAATATATATAATTATTATAATAATATATAATTATAATAATATAGATAACTAATATATAATAAGGAGAAGGCAATGGCACCCCACTCCAGTACTATTGCCTGGACAATCCCATGGACAGAGGAGCCTGGTGGGCTGCAGTCCATGGGGTCGCCGGGAGTCGGACAGCGACTTCCCTTTCCCTTTTCACTTTCATGCATTGGAGAAGGAAATGGCAACCCACTCCAGCGTTCTTGCCTGGAGAATCCCAGGGATGGGGGAGCCTGGTGGGCTTCCATCTATGGGGTTGCACAGAGTCAGACATGACTGAAGCGACTTAGCAGCATATATACTATATATGATATATTATGTTATATTATATATCTATTATATTATATTTATTAATTATATATAATAATTATATATAATATATATAACATAATACCATACTATACTATTATAGTATATTATATAATATATTAATATAATTATTATATATGATACAATAATATTTTATATATTAATGTAATTATTATACACAATATATTAATGTATTATATAATATATAATTAATATAATAGATTATATAATATATTATATATTGTATTATGCATATTATACTATAATATGGTATAATATAGTATAATATTAATCCAGTAATATTTAAATACTGGATTTTAAATCCAGTAATATTTAAATTTTAAAATCCAGTAATCTGGATTTTACTGATCTAGTAAAATCCAGACTCAACAGAGCAAAAACCCTGGTTTCTTCTACAGATCATTTATAAGCAAAAAGTGAAAAAAGATGGAAGGGAACCCAGAGATTACGAGAGGTTTAGGTGATCTATCAACCATCAAAGGACTTATTAACACATAGAAATAGACTCACAGTCATAGAAAACAAACTTACGGTTACCAAAGAAGAAAGAGGCAGGGGAGAAATAAATTAGGAGTTTGGGATTAACATATACACACTGCTGATGACTTCAGTCGTGTCCGACTCTGTGTGACCCCATAGACGGCAGCCCACCAGGCTCCCCCGTCCCTGGGATTCTCCAGGCAAGAACACTGGAGCCGGTTGCCCTTTCCTACTACATATAAAACAGATAAACAACAAGGACCTACTGTATAGTATAGGGAACTCTACTCAATATTTTGTTTAATAGCCTCTAACAGAAAAGAGTGTAAAACAAAATGTGAATATACATATACATATTTTATACACATATACATGCATATGTGTGTGTTAGTTGTGCAGTTGTGTCTGACCCTTTGAGACCCCATGGACTACAGCCCACCAGACTCCTCTGTCCATGGAATTCTCTAGGCAAGAATACTGGGGTGGGTAGCCATTCCCTTCTCCAGGGGATCTTCCCAACCCGGGATCAAACCCAGGTCTCCTGCATTGCAGGCAGATTCTTTATCATGTGAGCCACCAAGGAAGCCCATATATGCATAAATTTATATATATATACATATACATATGCATATATGTGTGTGCATATGCATATATGTATATGCTTATACAGGCATCCCAGGTGGCGCGAGTGGTAAATAGTCTGCCTGCCAATGCAGGAGACATAAAAGACATGGCTTTGATCCCTGGGTCAGGAAGATCCCCTGGAGGAGGGCTGGCAACCCACTCCAGTATTCTTGCCTGGAGAATCTCATGGACAGAGGAGCCTGGTGGGCTACAGTCCATAGTCATGCAGTCAGACAAGAAATGACTTAGCACAGCACATATACATATGCATATATTTACATATATATGTATACATATCTGGATCACTTTGCCATATACCAGAAACTAACACAATACTGTAAATCAACTATATGTCAATAGTATTTTTTAATAAATTTTAAAAATAAAAAATTTGTTTTTTCCCTATGGCACTCAGCTTGCAGGATTTTAGTTCCCTATCAACTAGGAATCAAACCCAGGCCCCCAGCAGTGGAAATACAGACTCCTAACCATTGGACCGCCAGGGAATTATAAAAAACAATTTTTAAAGAGACACAGTAAGCAATCACAATGTATAGACCATATCTGGATGTCAATTCAAGGAACAAATTGATATAAAAGGGGGAAAAAAGATGATGAGGGAAAGAGAAATATGCTAGATATCTAGTAATTTAAAAGAGTGCTCAGTCACTCAGTCATGTCCAACTCTTTGTGACCCCACCAGCATCCTCTGTCCATGGGATTCTCTAGACAAGAATGCTGGAATGGGTTGCCATTTCCTTCTCCAAATTTAAAGGAAGGACTGTTAATCATTTAGGTGGAATAATGATACTTGGATCAGGTTTAAGTCCTTATTGTTTAGCGATACATACCCAGAGATGAAATACTTTCAGACCTGGGATTTGCTGCAACATAGTCTGGGCGGAGGGGAAGGAACTGGGTGGGTGTGGATGAACAAGCGAGGCCAGGCCAGCTATGAGCAGATCACTTTTACAATTGGCAGCAGGGACCACAGGCTCCCAGTCTAAGTTTGTGAGAGTGTGACTCACCAAGATGGCCCCTGATTGGGCAATGCAGCAGCCGCGATGGCCCCGGTTAAGGAGCACCTTGGAGGAAGGCAGGTAGGAGGCCACCACTGATCCCACACACTCTGGGCCAGGCAGTGGGTGCAGTGGTGACGTGGTAACCCCCCTTCTGCCCAATAGCCAGATTACTGTCCCATTCTACTGATAAGGAAACTGAGGCAGGGGAAGACAGTATAACTTTGTGGTTAAATGCACAGGTGTTGGTCTTCCTCGTGCCTATATTCAAATCATGACTGCCACTCAGCTCATGTGGGTGACCTTTGAGGTACCTCTCTGTACCTCAGTTTCTCCATCTGTAGAGTGGGGGCCTCTTAGGGCTGTTTGAGATTTAGATGAATGAATATCTATAACCTGCTTAGCACAGCCCAGTGTCTGGCATTTAATAAGTGCTCCCAAAATGGCAATTATAATTTCAGTTATTATTATGATTATTATAACAGGAGAAGTTAAGAAACTAGCTGGCAAGGGGCAGAGACAGGATTTGAATTCTCATCCCTCTGGCTCCCCTAGACTCTTCTTGTTCACACCTGCAGGCAGGCCCCAAGCCTGACAGCTGTTCTGGTTCAGGGGTGCCTGAACGCTGTGGATCAATGCTGTGTCCAGGCTTGTCCTCTTACTGACTTGACTCAACCTGGGCTTATGAAATTGGACAAATGCAGAGGAAAGTGCAGCTTCAGCCATCATCTCCAGCCTCAGGGAGGGGAAAGTTTTCAGCCCCCGAGAGGTTGGGTCCCTCATGCCTAAACACAGAGCCAAAGGCTTACCAAGCAGTTACCGTGTTTGGGGCCCCATGCTAAGCACCATGAAAGTGTAAAGTGAAAGTCACAAACACTCTTTGTGACTCCACGGACTGTACCCCACCAGGTGCCTCTGCCCATGGGATTTTCCAGGCAAGAATACTGGAGTGGATAGCCACTCCCCTCTCCAGGGGATCTTCCTAGCTGAGGGATTGAACCCACATCTCCTGCACCTCCTGCATTGCAGGCATATTCTTTACTGTCGGAGCCACCAGGGACTTCAAGCACCATGGAGGAAACACAAAGCCCAGCTGGGTCTGGAAACAGGAGAGCCTGGCTTCTAATCCTGTCTACCTCTTCCAGCTGTGTGGCCCTTTCCTGGGCCTCAGTTTCCCTTGACTATAAAATGGGCAGACCCCAGACCTTGGGGTGGCTGGAAGAAGGTGGAATAGGGGATGCCAGGGGATGCCAGTTGATGGTTAAGTCTGAAATTTACAACGCATATCCGGTCCCCAAGCCCCTGCTGTCATGAACCTTGTGCTTCTTACAGACACTCACTTGTCCAGGGTCCGGGAGTCGTCTGTGTACTCAGGGAGGTCATTTAAGTCTCTGGGGGAGGCAGAGATCTGGTGCGGGTTGATGGGCAGTGCCTGGCCATCCTGCCCCACCACCTCCAGGCCGGTGAGCCCCAGGTAGTGTAGGTCACCCCAGGAGGCAGTAAAATTCAGTTGCAGGCCTGCAGCAGGAAGAGAAGTGTCCAGTGAGCACCAGAGATTCTGCAGGAGGTACCCAATCCTAAAGGAAATCAACTCTGAATATTCACTGAAAGGACTGATGCTGAAGCTTCAATACTCTGGCCACCTGATGTGAAGAGCTGACTCACTGGAGAAGACCCTGATGCTGGGAAAGATTGAAGGTGAGAAGAGAAGTGAACGACAGAGGATGAGATGGCTGGATGGCATCACTGACTCATGGACATGAGTTTGAGTCAGCTCCGGGAGATAGTGAGGGACAGGGAAGCCTGGCGTGCTGTAGTCCATGGGCTTGCAAAGCACTGGACACGACTGAGCGATTGAACAAAGACAACCTAAGACGGAGGTGGCAAGAGAACTGATTTCAGACTCCGTATTCTACCAGCTGGAAAACTCAGACTTGAATGAAAGGGCCTTCAGGGTAGGCTCTGCCTTTCTTCTCAGTAGCCCTTGGGCCTGGGTCACTGCTGATACTCAAGAAATGTCTGCAGGATGAATGGACCTGTGTGGGTTAGCCCTGCACACAGCCTTAGGTCCTTTCTCCACTCATCAGTCACGTTGCCCACCCCATGATTAGCACCCTAGCATAGCTTCCCATGCTGCTCAACCAGCATCCCTGCCATCTGGATTCTGTCTACTTCTTTAATCTCATCTTGTGCCCAGGATCCCTGGGGCCACCCTGATGGCCTTTCCATCCCTCACGTTCACAATGCTGTCTCTCACCACAGGGCCTTTGCACATGCTGTTTCCTCACTCCTGAACTCACACGGCCTAGGCTAACTTGTGCCCATCCCTCAGATCCCAGCTTACTTCCTCAGGTAAGCCCTCCCAACTTCTCTGACCACATCAAGCCTCCATTCTCAGCCTGCATGCCACTGTGAATGTCCCCTTCTGTGCCCTGATCACCATGGTGAGCTTGGGACTCTTTGGTAAATTTCCATCTGGCCTGTCAGATGGTGAGTTCCTTGAGGGCAGAAATCCCATCAGTTTTGTTAGATCATGGTGCCCCCAGAGCCAGGCACAGTACCTGCCACATAGTAGGATCCCAGTACAGGTGGAAAGATTAAATAACTAACTACATGGAGGTGGCTGCACCAGTAAGCCATAAGGTCGGAAATGGATACTTTATGCAAATTGGCCACTATCACGAGGATTCACATGGATTCAAGGGAAAGGAAGTGATCCAAAGTGACACCCCCATTCTTTTGCCCTTGTTCCACCCCTGCTCCATCAGGGAGCATTTCTTAAAAAGCATATTTATTTATTTGGCTGTGTCGGGTCTTGGTTGGAGCACGCAGGATCTTCATTGCATCATGCGGGATCTTTCATTGCAGTGCACAAACTCTAGCTGTGGCATGTGGGCTTAGCTGTTCCATGGCATGTGGGATCAAACCCGAGTCTCCTGCATTGCAGGGCGGATTCTTAACCATGGGATCATCAGGGAGCATTTAGGAGTGAATTTCTGTGGTCCCAAGGCAAAACTTCCCAGGTAAGTCATTCATTTGCCCAGAAAGCTCAAAGTGAATGAATCTCTGTCTGATACCTGGCTGGAACTTCTCTTCCCTAATGGTCTCCCATCAGCAGGCCCAAGTCCAGTGACCTCTTCTACCCTTGGAGAATTGGGGGCCTACTTTAGAGCTCTTCTGGGTGGCTGTGTTCCAAAGAGTCACACTTGTTGCAACTGTTACAGAATGCCAGCACCGTAGCACTGGAAGAAGGAAGCCTGGATTCATGGCATTCCACGCACATCAGCTCAGATGAGGAGGCAGAAGCTCAGGGAGGTTGAAGATATCTCTGTGGCCAGGAAGTGAGGCCAAAGCAGAAAACCACCCTGGAATATGGCTTTCTCTCTTGTCATTTCCAACATACGTTTCATAACTCGGCCTCAGATCCCTCTGCTCTTCATGATGCCAAGGTAGCTCTGAGCATCTTGGGGGCAGATGAAACAGATGGGTGACCAGAGTGGTTCTGGATGCATCACAGCCTCTCACAGCATCAGTAGCCTGCAATACAGCCACAGATGCCTCCCTCTGAGTCCTTGCCTCTGTGTCACGTCATCTTGCTGCTTCTCTCATACAGAAGTGGAGTCTATTTCTCCACTCTCTGAGTCTGGGCAATGTGATTTGTTTTGGCCAATGGAACAGAAGCAAAAGTGAGTGAAACCAGCAGAATCTGTAAAGTGTGTGTGCAGGGAGCTCTGGCCCATCTTTCTACACTTGAGAGTCTTGCCACGGGAAAGAGCCGGGCCAGCCTCCCAATTGCCGGCTGTGTAATTGAAGACATCCTAGTTGTTCAGCTGCCAGTGCATCTGCCAGCTGAGCAGACACAAGGGCAGACACCACAGAGGCCAGCTACGCTTAGATGTGAAGAAACGCCCAAGCAAGCTATTGAAGTATGATGAATCATGATTAATGGTGATTATGTTAGGCCACTAAATTGGGGGCTGGTTTGTTTAGCAGCAGAAGCTAACTGATACATTCATGTTCAATTATCTCCTCAGAGAAAGAGAGTGTTAGTTGCATCCAACTCTTTGTGACACCACAGGACTGTAGCCTGCCAGTTTCCTTTCTTCATGGAATTCTCCAGGCAAGAATACTAGAGCGGGTAGCCATTGCCGTCTCCAGGGGGTCTTCCTGACCCAGGGATGGAGTCTGGGTCTCTTGCAGGGGAGGCACATTCTCTACCATCTGAGCCACCAGGGAAGCCCAGGGGCCCTGCCTAACCGCCTGAACTCAAATAGCTCCCTCCCCCGTCTCTCTCAAAACCCTTAGCTGCTGTTGGTCAGTTGCCAAGTCGTGCCCGACTCTTTGTGACCCATGAACTGCAGCACACAAGGTTTCCCTGTCTTTCACTATCTCCTGGAGTTTGCTCAAACTCATGTCCATTGAGTCGGTGATGCCATCCAACCGTTTCATCCTCTGTTGCCCCCTTCTCCTCCTGCCCTCCATCTTTCCCAGCATCGGGGTCTTCTTCCATCACTCAGCTCTTCGAATCAGGTGGCCAAAGGACTGGAGCTTCAGCTTCAGCATCAGTCCTTCCAATGAATATTCATTGTTCAATTGTCATCTCCTCAGAGAGGCCCTGCCTAATCATCTGAGCTCAAATAGCACCCTCCCCATCGCTCTCAAAACTCTTATTCTGCTTTATTTTCTGTCATCCAACGAGATGTTCTACATTGATTTGCTTCTTTATTTTCATTGATTTGCTTATTATTTTGCTTATTTATTTTCATCAGTCTTTCCCACTTAGACGGAAGCTCCCTGAGGGCAGGAACTCTGTTGACAGTGTTCACTGTTTTATTCCCAGATCCTAGAACAGTATCTGAAAACAGATGGTCATTTAAGGCTTTAAAAAAAAAAAAATGATTGAAGAGTACATGTTTAGTAGATACCTGGAGGTAAATGAATCAAAATACAATCGTTTGAGTTTCACCAAAATCACAGCCAATGGTAAACAAATATTTATTGCCACTAATGTAACAAGTGCTTTGCATACTGTTCATGGGGTTCTCATGAATATTCATTGGAAGGATGGATGCTGAAGCTGAAGCTCCAATACTCTGGCCACCTGATGTGAAAAACTGACTCCTTGGGAAAGACCCAGATGCTGGGAAGGATTAAAGGCAGGATGAGAAGGGGACAACAGAGGATGAGATGGTTGGCTGGCATCACCAGCTCAATGGACCTAAGTGTGAGCAAGCTCCTGGCGTTGGTGATGGACAGGGAAGCCTGGCATGCTGCAGTCTATGGGGTCTGTACAGCAACGGAACCGAGCCCTGTTCTTGGCACTGGAGATTCAGGGCTAAATATCAATACACAGCAAAATCTCTCTAAGAGCTTCCATTGCAGTGAAGACAGACAATGAACACATAACAACAACAACAACAACAAAAATAAATTAGATAGTTGCACAGAGCGATGAATACCATGGAAAAAAGTGGATGGGATGGGATAGGGAGTGACTAGGCAGGGGTGGGGGGGGTAGTCACGAGGACCTCTCGGAGGAGGTGACGTTCAAACTGAGACCTGGGTGATGAGAAGGAGGCCGCTATCCTGTAGCATTTCTGGAAGAACATTCTAGGCTGAGAGGACAGAAACGGTAAAGGCCCTGGGATGGGAACACATTTGATTTGTGGTTGGAACTAAGTGACCGAGGGAGAAGGTGGAGGAAAATGAGATCAGAAGGGCAGGTGGGGGGCTAGATCACGTCAGGAGGTCTGGATTTTCTTCTCTTCAATGGGGAGGCTTAGATCTGGGAGCAGAGAGGTGCCACGATCTGACCAGTGTCTTGGAAAGCTCACTGGGGCTGGACTCCATAAGGAGGCCAGGGAGGACGCTGTTGTGATCCCTGTGGCCGGGACAAGGTGGACAGACTGACAGACAGCAGTGCCAGGACTCTCAATGGCCTGGATGGAATTGAGGGAAAGAGAAAACGTTCCTGACCCAAGGGGCAGAGCAGCTGCGGGCACCACATTCCTTAGATGGAGAAGGCCTGGAGGGCAGCAGGGAGCCGACTTAGATCAGGGGGCTCCCTGTGAGGGAGAAAGGCCACCTCCCTCTTGAAACAAGTGCCCGGACTCTCCCAAGCCGCCCTGACTTTGTTTGCCTGGCAAGAGGCACTGCTGTCGTTCCACTGCTAAGTCGTACCCGACTCTGCAACTCCACGGACTGCAGCATGCCAGGCTCCCCTGTCCTTCACTATCTCCCGGTGTTTGTTCAGATTCATGCCCACTGAGTCAGTGATGCTCCCTAACCATCTCATCCTCTGCCGCCTCCTTCTCCTGAATCAGGGTCTTTTCTGATGAGTCGGCTCTGAGATGCACTCAGATACCATCTAATCTAGGTTTGCTGCGAAAGCGATTACTCTCCTCTTTGAGCTAATATCCATGTTCCATATTCATTTTCCTCTGGTGTATCAATTAGTATTTATATAAATGGAAATTAATTTTGTTATTTCTCTCCCATGTTTCAACTCTCTCAGCTCCTTTCCTATTCATCACTGCTGATATTTGCAAAACTTCTAAAATTAGTGTCATCTGCAAATTAGCAAGTCATATATCTCCTTTCAAAACATTAATAGGATGGGCCGTATTTACCAACCCCAATGCACCCCCCGGGTCACTTTATCAAAGCACTCTTCATTTGCACGGGCTAGGAGAGCACATTTAGGATTTGGGATACAGGGAGGAAAAAGCCAAAGGTTCAGAGAAGGCAGCTTTGGAAATCACAGGTCTCAAAGTGGGCAGAGGGTCCTTGGGCAGCAGGTTCTTCTGCCATCCTGCTGAGTAGAGACACAGAGAAATTACGCTTTTCTTGTAGCAAAAAGGTCTGGGAGCTCTACTCCAGGGCAAAACTCCCAGGGCACTGAAATAACATTTCTGAGAAAGGTCAGAAGCTGGTTCAGCAGGAAAAACATTTACAGACAGCATCTTTGGAGGAAATCATCAGATGGAGGGGACACTGGATGCTTCTGGCTGGCCTTCCTTCCTTCCTTCTTCTGGTTACGGCACTCTAGCCTCCTCTGAAGCACCATCAGGGTGGCTGACTCCCAACTCTTGGCTCTAAAGATGGGCCTCTGACCCAGGCCAGGCCAATCCATGTTTTCCATCCCATTCTTTCCCTTCCCACCGAGGTAAGCCACAGTGATTGGTTAAGCATGGGCACGTGAGCCAGGTCAGCAGACATTCCAGGAACACTGTTGGACTTGCGGGGAAACAAAAGCTCTTTTACCTGGGATTACAGGGTGGAGCTTCAAGGAGCTCCCACGTGGATAGGGTCTGAATGGGAGACAGACGAGAGACCGAGAAATGGGGCAGAAATGACATCATTTGCACACCTGGATCCAACAGTGTGGAAAACTAGCAACCCCTGACCTTCCTGGTTACATGCACGAGTGTGTGCTCTGTTACAGCCGATGCTTTGCGACCCCATGGACTGTAGCCTGCCGGGCTCCTCTGTCCATGCGATTCTTCAGGCAAGAATACTGGAGTGGGTTGTCATTTCCTTCTCCGGGGATCTTCCCGACCCACAGATTGTCTCCTCCGCCTCCTGTACTGCAGGCAAATTCTTTATCACTAAGCCACCGGGAAGCCCTTTTAGCTACATAAGCTAAGAAATTTCCTGTTTTGCTTAACTCAGTTTGAATTCAATTTCCCTTATCCCCAGCTCCCCACCCCGAATCCTGACCAACCTAGGGGAGCCCAGACTAAACCAGAAATGACTGCTGTCTCCCAGTTTCATGAGATGCTGACTCTTCCCAAAAACCTCTCTGGAGTGTATTGAGTGGTGAGGACCTGGACTGTGGATTCAGATAGACTCAGTCCCGTCCTTGACCTCATACTAGCTGTGTGACCCCAGGTGGCTTTCTCCATCTCTTGGAGCCTCAGTTTCCTAACTTCATCTGGAAAATGGGGAGAATAAGAGCTGGAAGTGAGAGAAGGCAGGGAAAGCCCCAACACAGGGCCTGGATGGGGGATGAAACCAAGCCTCAAACTGGGCCTTGGCTTACATTGGGTTGGCTTTCAAATTACTCGGTTGTCCCTAAGTCCCAAAGTAATTGAGAGAGAGTTCTGGAAAGTAAGGGGCTGAGGATTCAAAGGGAAGGCTTCTTCTTCTCTTCTCAGTGGTGATTTGTGCTTGTGGAATGAAGGAGGGGGAGCTGAATTCTCACTGGGCACCACGGAGATGGGAGCGGGTCACAGCAAGGCCTTAAGAAGGGGGTGTGGTGGGCAGTGTGGGACACCCCCCAGATCCCGCCTCCCACCCCCAGGGGTGACACTTCAGGACTGGGAGTGTTGCCGACCCCCCACTGTGCCTACACTTGGCGTTGCCCCTCCCCAGCCTGTATAAGGTGGCCTATTAACACAGGTGTGTAAAGGCCCAGCCCCCTTACTCAAGATGACTCCAAGGGGCCTTTGAGCTCCCTGCAGGCTGGCAGAGGCCTTGGTGTGATTGCCCCGTGGCCCAGTTCTCTGTGCCCAGCCCTGCTTCCTACCCTCCCCCAAGAGCACGCCCCAGTAAACTCCATCATCTCAGAGGCTGCTTCTTGGGGACCCAGACAGTGGCAGTCGACATCCTTTTAAAGGGCAGAGACGGAGAGCAAGGGCACACCAGGTGGGCATGGCCTGCACGGAAGCTTGCGGGGGCAGGGGCTCAGGAGATGGGGCGGGGAGGAGCGGAGCAAAGAGGAGGCTAAACTCTGACACCTTAAGGCTCCGTTCTGGAGATGATGGTGGGGAGGTGGGGAGGGGGCGTGACGATGGCATGGCGCATCTCTTCCTCTCAGAAGATGACTGGAGGTGGATGGCGGGCACAGGGGGCAAGAAAGAGCAGGAGGGGAGGTGGCAGCGAGCAAGCTGGCAGAGCCTTGTGAACAGGGAACGGGAGGCAGAGACCACAGACAGTGGGACCGGGGCCCAAGGGTCCCCGAGGACTCAGGCAGAGGTGGGGGACATGTGCCGAGTCAGAGAGGACCTGGCCCGAGGGGCACACGGGCCGAGGACAGAGAACAGACACAGCAAAACCCATACGGGATCTGCCCGGAGACCACCAGCCAGCAGCCGGCTGGGCAAACACATGTGTGTTATGTTTGGCTCATAGGCTGTTTTTACATTTTTATAAAATTAGTCACCAACATTTAAAAACCTGGAAACTTCACATAAAAAATCCAGATTTCTGACTTTTTAGAAGAGTGGGCACCTGGGCCGGTACTCCTGATGCCCCACCCCAGCTGGAGCTAGGAGGATGCAGGCTTCCTCTGCTCCAGCATCTGCTCTGCAGCCCAGTCTGAAGGGGCAACTTGAACCCTGGATGGACAGATGCCCAGGTCTCTCCAGCTCTTATGTCTTCTTGCTCTATAACTCTGGGGCTCCCACTGACTCTGGGGTCAGGGCTGCAGCTAACACATCAGATGTCTGTGTGTGGCCCTCTGGGAGGGCACACTGCCAGGAGGACCCCTCCTCTGAAGGGCTGCAGCCCTGCCAAAGCCAATGAGCCCAGCACCAGCTGGTTTCAGCCCTGACTTGTCCCAGGGCCTGGTGTCTCTGAACACAGTACAATCTCCTCCACTGTCCCGGGAAACCCTGTCCCAAGCTGCCATGACTACCTCCCCACCCCCGACCCCCGAAGGTCCTCCTTCTTGCAACACTGCCCCAGGTACTCACAGATGCCGTGGTAGATGCCCGGCTCTGGTGTGGTGACATCAGGGACAGGGGGACTGGGGGGCAGCTCTGGCTCCAGGCCCTGCACACAGGGTGGGGGAGAAGCAGAGGGAAGGGGTGATTCTAGTGATACCCACTGGCCATTCTTCCAGCTACTGCTGCCCACTCCATGCCCCAGGTAAGTCCCGGTGTCTTTTCCAGTGTTTTGTTTTCTGCCTTGGTGGGAGCCCCGTGACTGGCCCAGAAACCCTCCTGCATTTGATGTCTTTGCCAGAAGCTCTTAACTGTTAGGGGAGGTGTTGGACACTAATCAGCTCAGGTGATCAGATTTTCTGGACCAGGGAAGGACTGTATCTAGTTTATCCAGTGAGCTGGAAGAAGGAGGGAGAGAGAGAGAGATCGGGAGGGAGGGATGGAGGGAAGGAGGAGAAAGAATTCAAACATACAGAACGGTTCTCAACCCTGGGGACTGTGCATCTGCATTAAAAAAAAATCTTTTGGCTGCTCCGCATGGCATGCAGGATCCTAGTTCTCCAACTAGGGATCGAACTCATGCCTCCTGCATTTTCAGTGTGGAGTCTTAACCACGGGACCGCCAGGGAAGTCCTCCTGCATCTGCATTTTTTAAACCTTCCCACGATTCCCATGGGCAGGCAGATAAAGAACCCCTGGTCTACAGACAGAGTGGGCCACCACAATCCTGCTCCTTGGTCTCTGTGTAATCGTAAACTTCTCGCATTAGATCTCTGCACTGTAAATCAGGGTAGAAGAGCCCATAGTTCTTCACAGACGGGAAGGTGTTAGTCGCTCAGTCATTTCTGACTCTTTGTGACCCCGTGGTCTGTAGCCCACCAGGTTCCTCTGTCCATGGGATTCTCCAGGCAAGAATACTGGAGTGGGTAGCTATTCCCTTTTCCAGGAGATCTTCCTGACCTAGACAGGAAAGCTGAGATGCAAAGAGAGGTGGAGCCACTTGTCCGGATCTTAGAGTTTTAGTGGGGACAGTGTTTGGGTACCTGATGACACCCTAATGACCCCTCAGTCCAGCCCCTTCAGGCCCCTGCCTGGCTATGGGGAGGAGCAAGAGGAAGGCTGTCTGCGGAAGTTGTCCTCTGATGCCTTGGGCCGCCGGGAACACTGCTGCCCTAAAGCCCACGTGCCTTCTCTTGCCTTCCCCGATCCCCTGACCTCCCTGAGCCTCCTAGGAAGCCCCCTGGTGGATGGACAGACCTGGACACTAGGTGAGCCCCCTGCTAGGGGTGTGACCCTGACATGACCTCCCTGAGCTCGCTGTCCTTATCCCCTAGGCAGAGAGTGATCCCTCTCTGCCCCTCCCAGGACTCCATTGGATCAGAGTCCCTGAGCAGGGACTTCACCATGTGGAAAATGGTGGGTGAGTGAAAGGCTTCGAGACCCTCTCTTCTGGAGGCCCGCACAGCAAAGCCGGACCGCAGACATGTTCTGCGGCCTGCAGAAGGTTTGAAAATACTATGAATTGGTGGCCAACATTTTTTTTACTGGGGAGATTTTACGTAACAATCCAGATTTCTGGCTTTCTATGAAAGAATCAGGACAATCACTGGCAATGAGCTAGCTTGTCTGGTGAGGGGAGGACAGGGTCTCTCCTCGCCCCTTCCCCATCTCACGTGGTGCTCTGCGGGCCCCTGCAGGCTGCAACCTGTGAACACGGTGCGGTCGACAGCCGTATCACTGCCCTGTCTTGGTCGTGACGTTCCTGTAGCTGAACCTTTTGTCTTTGGTTCCTGGTTGGTTGATTGCACTCTTCTCCCCACCCTCTTTAACTATGTCCTCTTTCTCCTATGGCCTCAAGAACATCCCTGGAGACCCTGGCATCTCTTCACCATGACCACTGGTCTTTGACTTGGGCTGACCATTGTCCTGAAGGTCATCTTTCATTTTCAATTAGTCCATTAAAAGCACAGACTTGGGACTTCTCTGGTGGTCCAGTGTCTAGGACTCTGCACTCCCAATGCAGGGGGCCCAGGTTCGATCCCTGGTTGGGGAACTAGATCCCGCATGCAGCAACTAAGACCCAGTCTGGCCAAATAAAATAAGTAAATATTTGAAAAAAGAAAAGCACAGACTTGGTAGAGTCTTGCATTCAAGTTCGAGCCTTGTTACTCCCCTACGAGGTGTCCCTGGATAGGTCCCTTAGCCTGTCTGAGCCTTGGTTTCTTCAATAGGGATATTATTAATCATCTCTACTCCAAGGGCTGTGAGGAGGGTTAAACACCAAGACAAGTGCTCCACGACTGATCACGATATGTGCCCAAGAAGTGACTGCCAGGATCGTCATTATTTTAATTCTCAAGTCTGCCTATTAAAAGCATTTGCAGCCCTTCCATCAAAAACAACAGTGAGTGATCAAAACACAACCCAAAGCAAAAACTCCCCTGAGACTGCCAACCTCTAAATTACAGAGATGACACAGAACTGATTTCCCCAGCTTTGATTAAAATTTGAATACTTTCTTCACTTTGGTTAAAAAAAAAAAAAATTAGAGAATGAAATACGACACACAGCACAAAAAATGAAGCAGAAAAATGGGAAATGTCAAAACAGGAGTGCCAGCAGCTTACGGGACATCCATCTTCATCCCTCCTGCTCTACTCTGAGTCAGGAGCAGAAATCTATCTGGGTGCCGTCCCCGCTGCTCCCACACCGCTCCCCTCACCACCAGTCCTACCTGGTCGTCAGCCCACGAGCCGGCCTGGGTGTGCGGCCTCTCCTCCCCCTGGCCATCGGCCGTGCTGGGCCTCTGCAGGGCCTCCTCGCTCTGCAGGCTGCACAGGCTCTCCACGTCCAGGTCAAACGTCTCATCAGAGCAGAATATGGCCTCAAGGATATCATCGTCGGTCGTGAATAAGATCGTGTCGCCAAAGTGCTCTGGAGCTGACAGGGGGACCGGGAAGATGCAAGAGTCAGCTCATCCCACATCGCAACGAGGAGCAGATTGGGAACCTAAATCCATCAATCTTTGGGCTAGGAAAATTCCAACCTACTAACAGGTTTTGATTTGAGTAACTGAGCCTTATTCTTCTTTACATCTTTGCAAATGGAATTCAGGGATTGTAAGAACCATACAGATTTAATGAAGGCACCTAATCTAATGAGGGTGGCTTCCCTGGGGGTTCAGACAGTAAAGAATCTGCCTGCAATGCGGGAGACCCGGGTTCCATCCCTGGGTTGGGAAGATTCCCTGGAGAAGGGCATGGCAACCCACTCGAGTATTCTTGCTTGGAGAATCCCATGGACCGAGGAGCCTGGCGGGCTATGGTCCAGGGAGTCCTAAAGAGTCAGACACGGCTGAGCGCCTTAGCACAATCTAATGAGGATCACTGTGATCTGTCATGAAATAAGGGATGTTGCACAGGCACCCACGAGGCGCGGAAGCTGATCCTGCTGGTGCTCCACACAGATCTTTCGCTGGTCCTTGCAGGGGGCCTTGCCTGAAGGGTGTGGGAGTTATGTCCCCCGCCAGGGGAGCCTGGGGGTTCCAAAGCCTTGCTGCTTTGCCATAAGGCAGGACAAATGCTGAAATTTACACTCCTGAGCTCCCCTTGGGATCAGGCTGAGGCTGGGCTTCCCCCGAAAAAGCTTCCTTCCTAGCTTCTCTTCCAACCCTTCCACATCCTACATCCCTCCCTGTCCTACAGGTTCTCCCAAGAACACTCTCTCCATCAGTCACTTATGGAAGGAATCCCCTGGTCAGACTCAGGCCCTAGGAAGCTGAGCAAGGCTGGTACCCAGAGCAGGCATCGCAGTAAGACCAGCTCTTGCACACCCCTCTGCAAAAGGCAAGGAGAGGGCCGGGTCTAGGAAAGCAGAGGGATCTATCTGTCACTGGCCAGACACTAAGTTAGTTTCTCCTCAGAGCCTCAGCGAGTAGTGGGTAGGAGCTTCAAGAACACTCTTACAGCCATACCATACCTCCCGTCAGGGTTCCAGAGGCCTTGGCAATTTCTCCCTTAAAGATGCATTGCGCGTCTAACAGCATCGTGATGTCCTTCACGCCCCGGAAAGAATGGATCCGTGATTTATTGTAATTCCAGATCCTGATCAGGGCGACCTGGCAAGGCTGCAGGAAGTCCATGGAGATGGAGTGGGACTTGCCAGGCGTGAAGGGGGCCAGCCAGACGTGCATGTCGTCCTGGGTCCTGTTTACCCCATCGATGAGGTTGCTGACCACACGGGGGTCTCTCCCGTAGGCTGGTAAGATATTGATGTCCGGGGGGTCGGCTTGAATGTTCTCGATTCTCACCGGCTCCCCCTTGGAACTGAATATTTCTATCCCGTTGAGGCCAACGTAGTGCCTGTCCCCCCACGTGGACTTGATGTCGATGACCAGGTGCTGTCCATAGGGCAGGACGGGGATTTTGAAGTCACCCCCGTCGTCTGCCTCAGGGGAGCCGTGGTCCTGCCCTTTCACGGGCTCCGGCTTCTCCTCCTTCCAGGGGGGTGGCTGGTCGCTCTGCCGGCTGCTTTTCTGCTGCTGTAGGAACTCGTCCAGGATATCGCCCTGGAATTCCATGTTAGAGATGCGTCCCCGGTGGGAGCGGTCGAAGGCCGTGAGGGAGTCCCACGATTCGTGCAAGGTGTGCTCCGGCTCGCTGTGCCACCGGGGCCGTGGCGGCATCCGGGTGGACCAGGCGCCTTCTGGAAGGAAGGACACAGGAGGGGTGAAACTCCATTAGTGGTGCAGGAGGCAGTGGGGACCCTTACACATCATCTCATCTGGTGGCTCTCAGCTGGGTGGGGTCACCCTCAGGGGCATATTCTAGAAACCGTGGGTATTTTTTTTTAAACTTTTTTATATTGGAGTATAGCCAATTCCCAGGTGGTGCTAGCGGTAAGAACCCACCCACCAATGCAGAAGATGTAACAGATGAGGGTTCGACCTCTGGGTCAGGAAGATCGCTTGGAGGACGGCATGGCAACCCACTCTAGTATTCTTGCCTAGAGAATCCCCATGGACAGAGGAGCCTGGCGGCTACAGTCAGACATGAGTCAGACATGAGATAAGATCAGATACGACTGAATTGACTTAGCATGGACACATAGCCAATTAACATAGGGTCAGTGGTAAAGAATCCACCTGCAATGCGGGAGACACAGGTTTGAATCCCTGGGTTGGGAAGATCCCTTGGAGAAGGAAATGGCAACCCACTCCAGTATGCTTGCCTGGAAAATCCCATGGACAGAGGAACCTGGTGGGCTACTGTCCATGGGGTTGCAAAGAGTTGGACACAACTTAGCAATTAAACAACAACACAGCCAATTAACAATGTTGTGATAGTTCCAAATGAACCCCAAAGGGACTCAGCCATAAATATACACATATCCATCCTCCCCCAAACTCCTCTCCCATACAGGCTGCCACATAACTTTGAGGAGAGTTCATTGTGCTATACAGTAGGTCCTTGTTGGTTTTTTAAAGATGGCATTGTGTACCTGTTGACCCCAAATTCCCTATCTCTCCCCCCGATTCTTCACCGGTGGGTGGTGTGATGCTCTTGGCTGTCTCGGTGCCAGCTGGCCCTGTTGATACTTGAAGGGCGGAGCCAGGGATGAGACTAGGAATGGTCCAGGCACAGACTCTGGTCTCCTGTCTCAGGCACCATTCAGGTTGGTAAAAAAAAACTGTTTGTGGTCACCCGAGTCTGGAACTTCATTGTTTTACAAAGAGACAAGTATTTTTTCAATATACTTTGGATTTTCTAAAAATGCGACGACCATGCAAATCAAGGGAACACTCCTTGGTTGTGGGAGAACCTTTGCCGGAAGTCATCTCCACTTCAGAAACTCACCCGACCCAAAGCGATGCGGCTGCCTGCGGCGTCTGAGTCAGCAACCCTAGGGTCTGCTCTGGAGGCTGTCACAATCACATGACCCTAACAGAGTTTTTCAAAGACTGCCGAATGGCAGGTGGAAGGCTTGTGAAAGAATGTTATGTGGAGGGGCGGCGGTGGGGGGGAAAGCCAGATATGCTATTTCAGATGCAGCCTTTCGTGTGGGCAGCATGTCCCAACGTGTTAATATCATTCCTGGGTGGGGAGTAGGAAAGATTTGAACTTTCTTCTTTGACATCTTCTCTTCTAAGTTCCCTATGTGTATTATTTTTATCATCAAGGACAAAACTCTATTAAAAAAGCCAAATGACCCAGGTATACTAAAAGGTAAGGAATTTACTTCTATTTGTGATGAAATTGATTCCAAGAGCCGAGTTTAGGTCCAGAGCACGTGGAGAACAGGGGCCTGGCCCTCAGGGGGTGGCTCCGAAGGCCCTGCCCTCCTCCTTGTAGGACAGTAAAGCCCAGCACGCGCATCCAGCAGTGGCCGGCCCCCCGGGCCAAGCCATGGCTAACCGACACCTAAGGGTGTCATTCTGGAGAAACAGCAGCTGGCAACCCTGGCATTCTGTTTCCTCTCCTTTCATCTCGTCCTGTGCCCTGTACTCCATTTTCTGCCTGTCTCCCAGGGGGCCTGACTCCATCAATTATCTCCTCTCTCCAGAATCTTCAATCACTCCTTCCCCACTGGCATCTCCCCTCTCTCTGCCTGCAGACATGCATAAATCTCTCCTACCTGAAAGAAAAAGGAAGCTGACCTGATCTTGTGGCTCCCTCCAACTGCTGTCCTATTTTATCCCTCCTTTCATTGCAGACACTGCATCTTCATGACCCCCACCCTCTCTTTACCCCCTGTAACCCGGCTCCTCTGTGCAAAGCTGTTGCGTTTTGCCAACCCAAGCTCCACTTCTCCTTCTCGTTGGAACAAAAATCCCGATTTTTCTTTGGGTACCCTGGACTTTTAGGCCATGCAGTTTAGGTGAATGCTGACAGCACCTTTCCAAGCTGGGTTCATGAAAGGAACTATGGGGAAGGATAAGGCTGTCTTTAAATTGGTGCTGCTTCCTAGGAGGTACTAGTGGTAAAGAATGGGCCTGCCGATGCAGGAGACGCAAGAGACCCAGGTTCCTTCCCTGGGTCGGGAAGGTCCCCTGGAAGAGGGCATGGCAACCCACTCCAGTATTCTTGCTCAGAGAATGCCATGGAGGAGCCTGGTGGACTACAGTCCATGGGGTTGCAAAGAGTCGGACGTGACTGAAGTGACTTAGCACACACGCATGTATGCTGAGCTGGTGGGATGGAGGGATGGAGTGGCCATTGGCTACATTGTGGGGATGGGAAAGCGTGGCTGAGAATGAAGTGGGTGGATGTGAACTGAGAGCTGGAGAGTCCTGATGACACTCCAGCCATGCCTGAAGTCAAACCCCTGGTGGTTTTCTGTCCTTTGCATCCCTAAGAGTCTTATAATTCCCACCACCCCTCCACTGAAGCAACTTTATCCAAGTACACAATGACTCCAAGCACGTGATCTTTCTCGGTCCTCTGTCCCTGCTTGACGTCCCGGGCAAGGTAGGTGCCCCCTCCACCTGCTCAGGAGACATCTCTTCCTGGTTCTCCACTCTCCCCTGCCGACAGCACCTCTCTCTGTGCCACAGCGCCCTCCGCTCCTCCCGGTGCTCTAACTCTGGCTGCACAAGACCGCCTCAGCCCCCTCCTGTCCTCCCCCAACACTCCCTTCATCCAGCTCCTGGCTCCCATGCAAGCCCTGCTCACTGTCATAAGCCAAGTTCTGGCCTCTCTCCCTGGGGTACCATGTTCCAATTTCCACGATCCCTTGGAACATCCAGACATGTCCACTCTGTCACTTCCAACTCCAGATATCTAAAGTGGAGTTGATCAAACCCTCTAATTGGCATTATCCCTATTATACCGGTGATTCAGATGGTACAGAATCTGCCTGCAAAGTGGGAGATCCCGCTTCAATCCCTGGGTCGGGAAGATCCCCTGGAGAAGGGAAAGGCAACCCACTTTACTATTCTTGCCTGGAGAATTCAATGGACAGAGGAGCCTGGCAGGCTACAGTCCATGGGGTCTCAAAGAGTCAGACACGAGTGAGCAACTAACACTTTTCACTACGATACTGAAAATAAAGAAAATCTAACTCCTCACTGTGCCCCCAGGGCCCTGAGTGTGACCCACCCCCCAACCTCAGCTGACTTCTCCAGCCTCACCTCCCACCCTTCTCTCCATGAGCATCCCACTCCAGCCATGCCAGCCTTTCATTCCACCCACAAGTCTCTCCTGGCCTCAGAGACTTTGCCCTCACGGTGCCCTTCTGCCAGGAACGCTCTTGCCCCAGAGACCCACTACACCGGCTCTTCTAGACACCCTCCTTCTGGGAGAGGCCTTCTCTGCCCTCTCCCCTGCTGCATCCCAGGGCCTGGCACAGAACCGGTGCCTGGACGTGCTCCTAAGTGTATGTCAGTAAAGGGACGGGGGCTTGGCACCACTATCACGTTCCCCACTGTGCTCAGGGCTGGAGGCCGAGGGACTCCCCCCTCCGCCTGTCAGTCCTCCTGTACCTCCTCACCACCCCCCACTTCTCATCTGTCATTAACAAGACCCCAGGAGTCCCTCCCATCCTTGCTTCCAGGCGTGAGGCTTAACATCTGGCACAAGGAACTTCCATATGGATCGTCAGCACCTCAGTTTATTGTGATTTGATTTCCACTGACTGAAATGAATGGGCTGGGCTGGTCTTCAAGGGCACGGAAGGAGAAAGCACCAAAAGTCATGTGTGTCAGGGACTCAGCGTGCCTTTCTCTGCTGGGGTGTGCGAGAAAGGCAGGACTTGGCTTTCATCCCGTGTCTGCTTTCTGACCCACTCTCCCCTAGAGAGGCACGCTCTGGGTTTTAAAAGTGGAGAGGTGTAGGCTTCGCCCTGGACCTCTCAGATGTGACAGCAGGCTGGGGCCAAGTTTCCCTCTGTTTGCAGTAGGACAGGCGACTTGTTAATCCTTGGGAGTCGGGCAACTGCTGGGATCAGTGCTTTGTCCTGTCCGTCAACATTCCTCCCCACAGATCTGAACGGACAACAGAAAGCTACTGCTTTCATCTGCAGTCAGCACGGTTTGGGAGGGAGCAATATGAGATGACGGGCCTGAAGGTTCAAAACTATTCCTTGGTGGAGATTAATATGAACGGCAAAGTTCTGAACTTCACTTTATAAAAACCACTGGCACCACTATGAAGTGTTAGTTGCTCAGTCATGTCCGACTCTCTGCAACTGCACGGAGCGTAGCCCTCCAGTGTCCTCTGTCCAAGGGATTTTCCCAGCAAGAATACTGGAGTGGGTAGGCTTTCCCTTCTCCAGGGGATCTTCCCAACCCAGGGATCGAACCCAGGTCTCCGGCATTGCAGGTGGATTCTTTACCAGCTGAGCCATGAGGGAAACCCTGAGGTAGGCACTAATTGCTACTAAAAGGGGAAGTGAAAAAGCACATAGTGAGATGCAACAGAGCCACGTTTATTCTAGGTGAATAGCCATAGCTGATAGGACAAGAAGTGGACATGTGACCCAAGCCAACCAATCAGCTTCTGCCGTGTCTTTGGGATTGGGGTTTCCCTTGTGGCTCAGCTGGTAAGGAATCCACCTGCAATGCGGGAGACCTGGGTTCGATCCCTGGGTTGGGAAGATCCCCTGGAGAAGGGAAAGGCTATCCATTCCTGTATTCTGGCCTGGAGAATTCCATGGACTGTATAGTCCATGGGGTTGCAAATCGGACATGACTGAGCAAATTTCACTTCACTTCACTAATGTCAGAAAAAGAGACTGCAAGGCCACTTCCTGCTATTTGCACAGAGTTGAAAAAACTGATCTCAGGAGGAACAGTGAGGGGAAATGGACCTGCAGAGAAGCAGAGGGAGGGCCCAGCAGCCCTGGAGAGTTCAGGAGAAGCATCCTTGGTGCCTGCTGGCTTTCTGGCTCCTCCTTTCAATCCCATGTGATGCATCCTGTCTTTGCAGGGCGAGAGGCTTCTCAAATAACACCCCCTTATGCTCAAACTGGACTGCTGAGATTTCATTCACCTGTAGCTAACTGAGCCCAGATAAAGACATTTCCAAAATGTAGATGTGCTTACAATGAGATACTTTGTTGGACAAAAGGATTTCCAGGCTATGTCTTATGATGACAGCAGGATTCCAACCCCAGGGAGGAACTTGGGCAGTCATTCATTCTACAAGCACTGCTGGAGGGCTCGACCCGAACCTTTCCTGAAGGGCATGGCTGTGGGATTTGGCTCTATGTAATGAGTAATTTAAAATTTCTAAGCAACTCTCCTTTTTAGCACGACCAGCTTAACAAGCATGAAATCTCAAGAGCTCAGTTCTTAATGTGTGTTGAGCCAAGCAGTGAAATGCCTGGAAGGAAATTAAAGTGAGACAAAGTCTTCGGATCGTGGACAAGTTACAAAAATGCCCATCACCTCATAACTCCCAGCGGTTCTCTAGGTCTGTTTGCCAGGAAGGCTTGGAATTGCCTAAGGCTTCTGGGGGCAGGTGGCTGATGACAGTAGAGCAAGCAGGGCGCTGAAGGGTAGTAGCACGAAGCATGGATGTTGGAGCCAGGCTGTGTGTGATGTTCAGTCGCTTCAGTCATGTCTGACTCTGTGCCCCATGGACTGTAGCCCGCCAGGCTCCTCTGTCCATGGAATTTTTCCACCAAGAATACTGGAGTGGGTTGCCATGCCCTCCTCCAGGGGATCTTCCTGACCCAGGGATGGAACCCGAGTGTCCTGCATCTCCTGCATTGCAGGCAGGTTCTTTACCGCTGAGCCACTGCTGAAGCCAGCAGGGCTGCCTGGCCTTAAATCCTGCTCCAACCCTTATTGGTTGTGTGACCTGGGGAAAATTACTTAAACCTCATGTTTTCTTTTCTTTTTATAATCATATAACTTTCAGGTGTATAGCATGGTTGTTCAATATCTGTATACACTAAAAAGTGATCACCACCATAAATCTAGCTCCCATCTGTTACCATAAAATTGACCTCCTTCATCCACTTCACCCACACTCTAAACACCTTCCACTCTGGTAACCACTAGCCTGCTTTCCATATCTGTGAATTTGTTCTTATTTTATTCTGTTTATTAGAGTCTACATATGAGTGAAGACATCAGTATTTGTCTTTCTCTTTCTGACTTATTTCATTTAGCATAATACCCTCAGGGTCCACTCATGTACATTACATTGTACATATATCACTCCATGCATACATGTACCATATTGCATCTTTATTCATTCATCAACAGACACTTAGGTTTTTTTCCCGTATCTTGTCTCTTGTAAATAATGTTGCAATGAACATGGGGGTGCGAATAGCTTTTCAAATTACTGTTTTCATGTTCTTCAGATAAGTACCCAGAAGTGGCATAGCTGGGTCATATAGCAGTCTACTCTTAATATTTTAAGGAATCTCCATACTGTTTGCCATAGTGGCTGTACCAATTTACAGTCTCACCAACAGTATACAAGAATTCCCTTTTCTCCACATCCTCTCCAACATTCGTTATCTCTTGTCGACAGTAGCCATCCTAACAGGTATGAGGAGGTATCTCCTTGTGGTTTTGATTTGCAGTTCCCTGATAATTAGTGACACTGAGCACCTTTCCATGTACTTGTTGGTTATCTGTATGTCTTCTTTGGAAAAATGTCTATTTAGGCCCTCTTCCCACTTTTAAACCTGTTTTTTGTTGTCGAGTTGTATGCGTCCTTTGTATATTCTGGATATTAGCCCCTTAAAACATACATGATGTGCAGATATCATCTCCCATCAACAGGCTGCCTTTGCATTTTGATGATGGTCTCCTTTGCTTTGTTGATTGATGTAGTCCCATTTATTTATTTTTGCTTTTGTTTCTCTTGTCTTTGGAGTCAGAGCCACAAAAACACCTCTAAGGCTGGTGTCGTTGAGATTACTGCCTGTATTTTCTTCTAGGAATTTTATGGTTTCAGGTCTTATAATCAGGTCTTTAATCCATTTTGAGTTAATTTTTGGGTATGGTTTAATATAGTGGTCTAGTTCTATCCTTTTGCATGTGGCTGTCCAGTTTTCCCAACATTATTTATTGGAGAGACCGTCCTTTCTCCATTCTATATCTTTACTCCTTTGCCATTGATTAATAGTCCATATAGGCTTGGGTTTATTTCTGGGCTCTCATAGAAGTTAAATAAGCAGGGTGACAATATACAGCCTTGACATACTCCTTTCCCTATTTGAAACCAGTCTGTTGTTCCATGTCCAGTTCTAACTGTTGCTTCTTGACCTGCATACAGATTTCTCAGGAGGCAGGTAAGATGGTCTGGTATTCCCATCTCTTTAAGAATTTTCCACAGTTTGTTGTGATCCACAAAACCCCACTTACTCATGGTGTGTGAGCCTTTTAATGTACTGTTGGATTCAGTTTGAGAATATTTTGTTGAGAATTTCTGCATGTATATTCAACAGTGATACTGGCCTGTAATTTTCTTTCTTCCTTCCTTCCTTTCTCTTGTGGCGTACTTGTCTAGTTTTGCTATCAGGATAATGCTGACTTCATAAAATGTTTCGAAGTTTTCCGTCCTCTTCAGTTTTTTTAAAGTGTTTGAGAAGACCAGATATTAAATCTTCTTTGAATGTTTTATAGACTTCACCAGTGAAGTTACCTGGTCCTGGGATTTTGTTTGTTGGAAGATTTTTTGATTCAGTCTTAGAAGATTGTTTGTTTCTAGGAATTTGTTCATTTCTTCTAGGTTGTCCAATTTATGTGTCTAACTGTTCATAGTAGTCTCTTATGATCTTTTGTATCTCTGTGGTATTCCTTGTAACTTCTCTTTCATTTCTGATTTTATTTATTTGAGCTCTTTCTCTCTTTTTTTTTTCTTGGTTAGTCTAGCTAAAGGTTTCCCAACTTCATTTGTCTTTTCAAAGAATCAGCTCTTAGTTTCACCAATTTTTTTTCTATTAATTTTAGTCTCTACTTCATTTATTTCTGCTCTGATCTTTATTATTTCCTTCATCTACTAATTTTGGGCTTCATTTGTTCTTCTTTTTCTAGTTCCTTTAGGTGTAACGTTAGGTTGTTTATTGGGGTTTTTTATTTCTTGAGGCAAACCTTTAGTGCCACGAACTTCCCTCCTGGAACCACTTTTACTATATCTCACAGATTTTGGTATGTCATATTTCTTTCTTTCCTTGAAAAATTCTATTTATTTATGTTGCTGTGCACAGGCTTTCTCCAGTTGCAGCGTAGGGACTTCTCACTGCAGCAGCGTCTCTTGTTGCCAGCACAGGCTCTAGGGAACATGGGCTCAGTGGTTGTGGCTCGAGGGCACTGGAGTACAGGCTCAGTGGTTGCGGTGTACAGGCTAGTATGTGTCTATTCGGGTTCCTCTTATTCAGAGTTCTCTGGGCTTCCTGGATCTGGATGTCTGTTTCCTTCCCCAGGGAAGTTTTCAGCCACTTTTCCTTCAAATAATTTTTCATGCCCTTTCTCTTCCTCTGGGAGCCTATAATATGAATGTTATTCTTCTTGATGTTCCAAAGCTCCCTTAAAATATCTTTATTTTTTAACATTCTTTTTTTCTTACACTGCTCTGTCCCTGGGTGAGTTCTATTGCTGTGTCTTCCAGCCTGCTGATTTGTTCTTCTATCTCATCCAATATGCTATTGAATCCCTCTGGTGTATTTCTTGGTTCAGTGATACTTTCTGTTTGATAATTTCTTACATTTTCTACCTCTTTGTTGAAGTTCTCACTGGGTTTGTCCATTCTTCTTCCAATTTCTGTGAGCATCATCTGACCATTATTTTGAAGTTTTTACCAGGTAGATTATTATCTTTGTTTTGTTTAGTTCTTTTTTGGTAGTTTTGTCTTGTTCTTTCAATAGCAATATATTCCTGTTTCCTCATTTTGCCTAATTCTCAGTGTTTGTTTCTAGATGTTAGGTAAATCGGCTACCTCTCTTGGCCTTGAAGGAGTGGCCTTATGTAAGAGATATCCTGCAGGGCTCAGAAATGCAATTCTGCCTGGCAACCAGAGCCAGGTGCTCAAAGGGTGTCCCCTTATGGGTTGCATGCACGCTCTTGTTGTGGCGGGGTCATGGGTGCTGCTATGCACTGGAGACAGGGCTAACCCCTGGAAAGACAGCAATGCTGGCCCGATGGCTGCTGGGTTCTAGTGGGCCGGCTTTATCACCTAGTCAGCTGTGAGGCCTGGCTGAGGTATAGGGGTGGGTAGAGTTCTAAGTGAGGTGTGCTTACTGGTGCTCAGACTAGAGGGAGAATTCCAAAATGACACCCACAGGCACTAGGACTAGCAAAGTGGCCTGAAATTGCAAAAATGGCTCCCTCTGGTTTCTCAGTTCCCAGGGAGCATCCAAAATGGGTCCAGCAGATGCTCTGAGGTTAATACGTGGGTCCCATTCACCTATGGCCCATGCACTTTTTAACCCAGCGTTTTTGTGCTGGTTTTCAGGTTGAGTGAATCTGTGAGTGAGCCCTTTAAAAGCTAGCTTTCCGTTCTCTGCAGTTCCATAGTTTGGGGTGTATTCTTCATTGGTTTTTAAAGCCAGATGTTTTGGGGGCTCATCTCTCATGTGCAGGATCCAAGAATCGGGGTGCCTAATGCTCAAATTCCTTAATCCCCAGAGAAAGTAACAGTACCTGTGTAATCCTCGCATCTGCAGACTGTCATGGCTGGGGTGTGTTTTTTTCCTTAATGAGATCATCTCTCTGCCTCCCTTACCCACCTTGATGTTGTCCTTTTACCCTTTCCTGTGGAGACGTTGTTCATCCAGCTTTCAGGTCCTTTTCAGGGGGAATTATTTCACATGCAATTGTAGTTCTGTTGCGTCCATGGGAGGAAGTGAGTGGGTTCTTCGTATGCCACCATTTTGAACCTTCCACCTTACCCTGCTTTCTGACCTTACATTTTCTTTTTTTAACTCATTAATTTATTTTTGGCTGCACTGGGTCTTCATTGCTGTGCATGGGCTTTCTCTAGTTAACGGCAAATGAGGGATACTCTCTGGTTGCAGGGTGGGGCTTCTCATTGCAGTGACTTCTCTTGTTTCGACTCGCAGGCTCTAGTAGTTTTGGTGCACAGGCTCAGTTGCCCTGTGACATGTGGAACCTTCCCAGAGCAGGGACTGAACCCATGTCCTCTGCGTTGGTGGGTGGATTCTTAACCACTGGACCACCAGGGAGATCTCCACATTTTCTTTATCTGTAAAATGGGGCTGGTATGAGAATTAAATGAGCCTGTTTGAGTAATATGCCTAGATGCCCAGCCTGGTTTACTGCAAACATGCCATGCATCTAGCCATTGCAGTTCTTTCTTTTCATCATTCCTCCCACACACTGCAGGAGACCCACCATGAGTCAGGCACCTGGGTCCCGGGGTGTGTGTGTGCTAAGTTGTTTCAGTCGTGTCCAACTCTTTATGACACCCTGGAGAAGAGCTCACCAAGCTCCTCTGTCCATGTGATTCTCCAGGCAAGAATACCAGAGTGTATTGCCATGCCCTCCTCCAGGGGATCTTCTCGACCCAGGGATTGAACCCCAGTCTCATTATGCCTCCTGCATTGGCAGGTGGGTTCTTTACCTTTAGTGCTACCTAGGAAACCCGAGGTCCTAGGGATCCCAACACAAATAACATATGGCCGCTGCCCCTAAAGAGTCCTTTTCTTCCACTCTGCTCTCCTCTCTGATACACAGTCTCAGGGTTAAGTCTTGGTGGGGCGGGCAGCACAGTCTGTAAGGCTGGGGAGTCAGAAACAGAAGCTCTGTCTGGGAGAAGGGAGCCATCTCTCACCATGGAAAGGTACTCAAGAGTCTGAGGGAACTGCTCTGCCCCAAGTGACATCGAGAGTCTGAAAGAGACCACAAACTCTCCACATTTCTAAGTGTAACTCTGGCTAAATGCAGACCTTTGGGGTCTGTCCACTAGACAAGAATGGTGTGGGTGCTAATGTAATTCACTAAAAGTATATGCATGGGCTTTGCATATAGCTAAACCACCATCCCATGCCGCTGCTGCTGCATCACAGAGTGTGGATGCTGCCGCCGCCGCTGACAACAATAATAATAAACAGCAGCATCAAACATCTGCTGGGTGTTCTTATGTGCCAGATTCAGTGCCAAATGCTGCCCCTGTATGATCGCATTTGATCCTCCCAGTTTCTAGCCCACCATGAGTTGGGTATTATCTGCCTCCTTACACATGAGGAAATGGAGGCTCAGAGGGATTTCAGAACTTGCCCACAGTTTGGGTTGGCAGTGGGGAACCAGGATAAACGTTTGATTTCAGGCTTGTGCTTCTGTGTGGTACAGAGTGGGGATAAACCCAGAGGATCTCGAGGTGAACCCTGTGTCGGTAGGTCCAGGAGCTTTGTGGACAATAAAGGATATAGAAGCTAGGGTTGAAATAATGGCCCCTGCTTCTGGAGCACGTTCCACATGCCAGGCTCTGGTCACTATTTTGAAGCCATCATCTCATTCATTTCTCACAATGCTGTGCGGGGAGGGCCAGTTGTGGGGGTTCATTCCCATTTCACAAATGAAGATGCTGAGGCTCAGAAAGTGGAAGTGTCCAGCTCTACAGGACCCAGGCGAGAAGTCTCAGGTCTACAAGTAGCTGAGTCTGAATTCAAGTGGTTTGACTCGTGTTGCTCTGCGACATTTTGTCCTGGTAGCCAAATCTGAGTGCAAATATTCAGTGCAAACCCATCTCCTTTCAGATCTCTTAGAGATAATCTACTGCAAAGTTCACAAAACAGGTGAATCCTGCTACCAGATGTGGATTTTTTTTTTTGTTTGGACCCAAACAGTGGTTTTAAAAATAATCTCTATCAGTGGTCAATGTTGAAAAATAAGAATATTCTACAATTTTGATTTATCTTGATAAAAGGAAAAGGGAGATCTGGCCCAAGGGCCTTGTATTTCTTTTTCTTTTAATATTTATTTATTTGGCTGCCTTCAGTCTTAGTTGCATTATGTGAGATCTTTCATTGTAGCCCATGGGCCTGTTGCTCTGTGTCATGTGGGATCTTAGTTCCCTGACCAGGAATCGAACCCATGTCCCTTGCATGACAAGGCAGATTCTCAACCACTGGACCACCAGGGAAGCCCTGGGCTTGTATTTCTGAATGCCAAAAAGCCCCCTTTATATGGGTCTGTGCTCTCCAGTTTGCCACAGTCCTCACCACTCCCTATAGTCCTTCCAACTCCCAGGCAAGAATCAATTGCTATTTATCATCACACTTGCATTATTTTCCTAACAGTACAGTTAAGAATAAAGTGAGGTAATTAGAGACCAAAAGTCTCTATCAGAGGTTAGATAACAGACTAGATTGGAAAAGCCACGGTCAGCAAGAAAAATGGACAAAGGAATTTATCTTGGAGCCAGTGACAAACACGCCTGTGGGTTTCACAGGCGAAGTGTGCCTTACCCTCTTCACTCACTGCTACTACCCCTGTGGCCCTGAGACAGGGAATCTGTGACCCTCGGTTGACAAGAACCTTCCTGTTTTGCAGGTGGGGGAACTGAGGTCCAGGAAGTAATACAGCTTTATGCCAGTTAGCGCCCCTGGCTCCAGTGAGATAGACCCAGTGAGTCAGATGGATTCTGGAACTTACCTCTGCTGGCTGGCTGACCGTCACCATGACTGAGGCTGACAGCATCCCTCCTCAGGCCCCTCCTCCCGCTGGCAGGCTGCTCCCTGTGGGGGGGCTGGTTAAAGATGTCAAAGTCATCACCGTGGACTTTGGGGGTCGTCCTCTGAGCTCTCTCAGCGGTGATGACATTCCAGCTGTTCACCCGCCCTTGCTCACGTCTGGAGCCTTTATCCCTGGCCTTGGATCCTCCAGGCCCCTCGCCAATGACATCGTCGGACGGAAGCTCGTCTCTCCAGTCCAGCGGCTTCTCTGGACTCAGCCAGAGGGGTTTCAACTTCGGGCCTCCCGGCTTCCTGCCTTTCCCCGCGGGAGAAGGTTGTAACCAGGATGGGGTTTTCCCTGGTGGCTCAGAGACTTTTCTGCCCGTGAGGTTTTCCAGCTGTTGGAGCAGTGAGAGCTCCTGGTCAGGAGGAGGAGGGCACTCCACAGGGGGGCAGTGGGGAGGACCCCTGGGCTCGCCCCCTGTCGAGGATGGGGCGGCTAAATTGCTGAGCTCCTCCTCTAACTGGGACAAACTGTCTTTCACGCTGTCGGGAGAATTCATCCTTCCAACAAATAAATTTCCTTGTGAAGAAACCTTCACATCCTCTCCTGCTCCAGCTGGCTGCGAGTGACTGGCATGGAGTTCCTCGTCCCCCTCGGTTCCGGGCGTCTTGCGGACACCTCTGCTTTCTTCCAAGAGGGCAGCATCGCTCTCTTCCATCCTCTCATCCTGCAGCCCCACCAGGATGCTCTGTGGGGCCTCCCCACCTCCTTTGTCTAACTTGCCGTCAAAGATGAGTTTTTTGTTGACATAAAGCTTCACGTTCTTAGCCCCGATGTCAAAGTCCTAAAAAGATAAAATTTCACAAAATGAAGGTGCGTGGCATTGCACTGATGTATCAAGTTTTGAAAGCAGCTGATGAGGGACTGCCCTGGTGGTCCACTGTTTAAGATGCTGCCTGCCAGTGCCAGGGTCACGGGTTTGATCCCCAATCTGGGACAATTCCATATATGGTGGGGCAACTAAGCCATGTGGACAACGACTGAAGCCTGTCTGCCTAGAGCCTGTGCTCTGCATCAAGGGAAGCCACTGCAATGAGAAGCCCACGCACCACAACTAGAGAGTCACCCCCACTTGCCACAACTAGAGAAAGTCCACAGTGCATCAATGAAAACCCAGTGAAGCCAAAAAAAAAAAAAAAAAAAAGTAGCAGATGAAAAAGAGAAATGTGGGATGCTAAAAACGTGAGCTTTCTGAGACCACAGCACTAGGGCTATTAAATCAGGCTCTATCTCATTTCAGTGCAAAGGGTTCCATACGCTATAAATCAAAGGCCTTTCACAAAGAGGCTCCTCTGTTGCCATCTTCGTCATCATTACCTCCTGCTGGGACACGGGTAATAGCCTGCTAATTGGTCTGCCTGCTTCCTGTCTCTTGCTCCTTCATCCTCAGCTTCACATTGCCACCAGAGTTAATTTCCTACAAGAGCTGGATCTGGCCCCATCACATCCCTTTGTGAAATCCTTCATGTGTTTTTGCCGCCTATAGTTCCTTAAAGTATGGGTTCTGGGCCTCCTGCACCAGAAAAGCTGGGCAGGCACATGAAATGCAGGCGTCCTAGGTCCCAGGAGGGCCGTATTTTGGGGGCTCTGAAAGCAGAGCCTGAGACAAGGATTTGAGTGCAGGTAGCTTATGGGCAGCTGCTCCTTTGAGGGAGAGTCAGGTAGGGCAGGTGAGACTGCAAAAAGGTTTTTGGGCTGGTCACTGCTGTGGGCAACTGGGGCTCCCTCCAGCTAGGACACTGTAAGCAACCTGCAGAAAGAATCTCAGAAATGTCCCTCCAAAGGTGGGGGGTTGGACATTTATCCACTGACCCCCTTCCCTGCGGTTGACGGCTGCCCCAGGGGGCACTGATGCCCCGCCACGTCCACAGGCTGAGCCCTCTGGTGGCTTTGGGGAAAGGACCCAAGCAGCAAGGCTGAGAGCCTGGAGGCACTGGGGGTGGTGCCCAGTTGGCATGCCCAGAAACTGTCTCAACTCACTGTGGCTGCAATCAGAGGGGAGCCCAGAGGATGCAGTGTGGGCACTTCACTTGTGACGGATAATCTGGATGGTTTCTTTGCACACAGAAGCTGAAGGATGACAGGCACGTGAGATGAACTCTGAACCCCTGGTAACCACCTGAAGTGCGGGAGACCTGGGTTCGATCCTGGGTTGGGAAGATCACCCGGAGAAGGGAAAGGCTACCCACTCCAGCATTCTGGCCTGGAGAATTCCGTGGACTGTATAGTCCATGGGTCGCAAAGAGTCAGACACAACTGAGCGACTTTCACTTTCAGCATGACACAAAATGACCTTCACAAGAGGGTCCCTGCCTGGTCTTCTCTCTCCCCCTCTCCTCGCACGTGTGCCCCACATCAGGCAACAATGCTTCACACTTAAAATCGAACCACACCTTCTACTACTGCCCTATTTGGTCATTCTTTTTTACACAAAAACAGTTTTAATAAACAGCTTTCTTGAGGAATGTAATACCTACCTCATACAGTAAACTGGATATATTTAAAGTGTACAACTTAACGGATAAAGAAGATGTGCTAGAAGTATATATATAATGGAATATTAGTCATAAAAAAAGAATGAAGTAATGCCATTTGCAGCAACATGGATGAACCTAGAGAATATTATACAAAGTGAAGTAAGACAGAGAAAGACAAATATCATATGATATCACCTACATGTGGAATCTAAAAAAAAGAACACATGAACTTATTTGCAAAACAGAAACAGACCCATAGACGGAGAAGACAAACTTACATTTACCAAATGGGAAAGGAGCGATGGAAGGATAAATTCAGAGCTTGAGATTAGCACATACACACAACTATATATAAAATAGATAACCAACAAGGATCTACTTAAAGCACAGAGGACTACATTCAATATTTTGTAATAACCTATAAGTGAAAAGAATCTGTAAAAGGGTATAACATATATAATCTTTTATATGTATATATGTATATATATATATTTGAACCACTGTGCTTTACATCTGAAACTAAAACAACACTGTAAATCAACTATACTTCAATTAAAAATAAATAGTAAAGCATACAACTTAGGCAGCAAGGAGACCAAACCAGTCAATCCTAAAGGAAACCAACCCTGAATATTCATTGGAAGGACTGATGCTGAAGCTGAAGCTCCAATACTTTGGCCACCTGATGCGAAGAGCTGACTCACTGGAAAAGACCCGGATGCCGGGCAAGACAAAGGGCAGGAGGAGAAGGGGCAACAGAGGATGAGATGGTTGGATGGCTTCATCGACTTAATAGACATAAGTTTCAGCAAGATCCGGGAGATAGTGAAGGACAGGGAAGCCTGGAGCGCTGCAGTCCACGGGGTTGCAAAGAGTTGGACACAACTTAGCAACTGAACAACAAATACAACTTAAGTTTTAACACATATACACGCACGATCATTACCTGAAGGCTTCCTCATACCCCTTCGTAATCCCTCCCACCCCACCCCTAGGCAACCACCCACCAGCCTTCTGTCACTACAGATTAGTTTGCATTTTCTAGAATTTTTATACAAAAGGACTCACACACTATGGCCTCCATGGGGCCTGGGGGTCTGGTTTCTTTCCCCCAGCATAATATCTCCGAGATTCATCCATGTTGCCGACGTGAAGAGTTTTATACCTTCTTATTGCTGAGGAGCAGCAGTCTATTCTGGGGTACCCCACAGTCTGTCTGTTCATCCACCTTCACAGCAGACTCTGGGAGGCTGCACCTCCCTCAGTCAGCCTTTGCCTCCTCCCCTCCGCATGAACCCACTCTGCCAAGGCTGCCAGTAACTGGGATGATAACAATCATCCTTGTTGTCTGGATGATTCCGATTGATTCTTGTCCTGGTCTATCACTCACAGGGCCCTCCTTCCACTCCCAAGGGTGCCCTGGTTTGGACAACCCGTCTTAGGGTCCAGCAGGTGACCAGACACACTGGGAAGTTCTCAGTCCTTAGGCAGGTCATCCCCCTGCTTCCTGTTCTCACAGCAGCCCAGGCTCCCGGCTGCTCCTTGACTGGCTGGGCAGGTCCCGGGTCTCCTGATTTTCCTGTGTTGTCTCACTAGGTGGTCCCACTCAGGCCCAAGGCCCTAAATTTCATCCTCGCGTTGGTGACTCCCAACTATTTAATTTATTTTACTGGAGTATAGTTGATTTACAATGTTGTATTGGTTTCAGGTGTACAGCAAAGTGATTCACTTATATATGTATATATCTTTTCCAGATTCTTTTGCATTATGTTTTATTGCAAAATAGTAAATATAGTTCTCTGTGCTATACAGTGGGTCCTTGTTGTTTATCCATGTTATATATAGCAGTTAGTACCCGTTAATCCCAAACTCCTAATTCATCCTTTCCCACTCCCTTTCCCCTTTGGTAACCACAAGTTTGTTCTCTATGTTCATGAGTCTGTTTCTGTTTGATGAATAAATGCATTTGTATCAATTTTTAGATTCCACGTAAGTGATACCATATGATGTTTGTCTTTCTCTTGACTTTACTTTGGGCTTCCCCAGTGGCTCAGCAATAAAGAATCTGCCTGCACTGCAGGAGACGTGGAGACATGGGTTCGATCGCTGAGTTGGGAAGATCCCTTGGAGGAGGAAATGGCAATCCACTCCAATAATTTTGCCCAGAAAATCCCATGGACAGAGGAGCCTGGGCGCTACAGCCCATGGGGTCGCAAAAGAGTCAGTCATGACTAAGTGAGTAAAGCACAACAAAGGTTTCACTTCACTTAGTATGATAATCTCTAAGTCCATCCATATGGCTGCAAACAGCATTATTTCATTCTTTTTATGGCTGAGTAGTATTCCCTTGTGAGTGTGGTGGTTTAGTTGCTAAGTCGTGTCAGACTCCTGTGACCCCATGGACTGTAGCCTGTCAGGCTCCTCTGTTCATGGAATTCTTCAGGCAAGAACACTGGAATGGGTTGCCACTGTGTGTGTGTGTGTGTGTGTGTATATGACATATATATCATTTGATATATATATGACATATATATATATGGATGTGAGAGTTGGACTGTGAAGAAGGCTGAGCACCGAAGAATTGATGCTTTTGAACTGTGGTGTTGGAGAAGACTCTTGAGAGTCCCTTGGACTGCAAGGAGATCCAACCAGTCCATTCTGAAGGAGATCAGCCCTGGGATTTCTTTGGAAGGAATGATGCTAAAGCTGAAACTCCAGTACTTTGGCCACCTCATGCGAAGAGTTGACTCATTGGAAAAGACTCTGATGCTGGGAGGGATTGGGCGCAAGAGGAGAAGGGGACGACAGAGGATGAGATGGCTGGATGGCATCACTGACTCGATGGACATGAGTCTAAGTGAACTCCGGGAGTTGGTGAGGGACAGGGAGGCCTGGTGTGCTGCGATTCATGGGGTCACAAAGAGTCGGACACGACTGAGCAACTGATCTGATCTGATATATATATATATATTTTTAAATCCAGTCTCTGTAAATGGACATTCAGGTTGCTTCCGTGTCTTGGCTAATGTAAACAGTGCTGTTTGGACACTGGACTCCTGACTGTTCTAATCTCCAATTCTGGCCTCTCTATCCGACCCCAGTGACCACGTGACTACTCCTCCTGCATATCTAACAAGCATCTCAACCTTAACATGCCCCGAACAGAATGATCAGTTTACTTTTCCCAAACCTCATCTTCATCCATCTTAAAAATGGTTCCTTCATTCAACCAACTGCCCCAGACTAGGAGTCCTTGAGCCCTCTTGCTCTTTCACACACATATCCAATCCATCAGAAGCTCCCATGGCTCCACCTCCCAAAGCCCTCCCTAATCTGACCTCTTCTTCCCGGGTGGCCACTGCCTCCTAGCCCGGGCCACCACCATCTCTCCCAGAGACAACAACTGTAGCCTCCTAATTGGTCTCTGTGTTTCCACTCTGCACTGTCACACACCCGCCCCCAACCCACCCCAGCACACACATTTCATTTTCTGCAGCCAGTCCTTCTTAAAAAGCAACTTAAATCACTAGGGGATTCCGTAGTGGTCCAGTGGTTAGGACTCTGCACTTCCACTGCAGGGGTCCCGGGTTCAATTCCTGGTCAGGGATCTAGGATTCCACAGGCTGTATGGTATGTCCAGAAAACAGAACAAAACAGCAACGACAAAAACAAATCAGATCATGGCAGCCGCTGCTTAAAACCACGCCACAATTTCCTATCACTCTGAGAATAAATGCCAGCTCCCTTCAGGAGTCAACATAGCCTGTGTGATCTGGTCCCACGATGACCTCTCTCTCCCCTTCCTTTCCTCCTCCCAACACACGACTCCAATTGCTGCTCCGTGATTCTGTGGAGCTCAAGGCCACCTCGGGACCTGAGCAACTGTCTGGCACATTCTGTCCCAGAGACCTGCAAGGCTGGCTCCTCCTTGTCTTCAAAGAGATGTTGCTGCTCTCCCTAAAGCAGGCCCCACCCCATCCAATCCCCTTTCTAGCCCATGGTCCTGTATTATTTTCTTCCTGTCTGTGACATGGTCTTGTTCATCAGCTTTCTAATTTATTTATTGTCTCCCCCACTCAAAGTTAGGGTTGCCCTGATGGCTCAAGTGGTAAAAAAAAAAATCTGCCTGCAAGCCAGGAGACCGAGCTTGATCCCTAGGTCAGGAAGATCCTTGCAGGAGGAAATGGCAACTCACTCCAGTATTCTTGCCTGGGAAATCCCATGGGCAGAGGAGCCTGGTGCCAAACAGTCCATGGGGTTGCAAAGAGTTGGCCATGACTGAGCATGCCCACACACACTCAAACTTAAGCTCCAGGGCTTCCCTGGTGGCTCAGTGGTAAAGAATCCGCCTGCCAATGCAGGAATCATGGGCTCAATCCCTGACCCAGGAAGACCCCACATATCGTTAAGCAACTAAGCCCGTATGCTACAACTGCGGAGTCTGTGCTTTAGAGCCTGAGAGCTGCAACTCCTGAAGCCCACACACCCTTGAGCCCACTGACCACAATGACAGAAGCCACCACAACTAGAGAGGAGCCCCTGCTTGCCACAACTGGAGAAAAGCCCTCGCCGCAACGAAGACCACAATTAAAAAGTAAATAAACCAGCTCTGAGACAGCAGAGGTGCTACCAGTCTCATCCAAGGGCCCAGCAAGCACCTGGCACACAGTTTTTGCTCGGCCATCATTTTGGAATTACAAACGAAGCAACACAGCCACTCTTCTCCCCGGGTAGCGCTGCTAACAATCCTCAGAGAACAAACCTGATCAGAAAAATGGCAGCCTGTTGGTTTCAACCCCAGACCGTGTTCCGTCTTGCTTTGCCTTCTGATCTACTCTTGGGATGTGAGATCGGAGACTCCCAGATGTGTCCATGTAGACTCATTTCCCCCCCTTTTGCCTTCCTGAAAGCCGGGCAGGGAAGCTCTAACTAAATTCGTAGCTCACTGAGCTACTGTTCTGAAGGTTTCCGGAGCAATTTGGGATGAGAACCGTTAGACAACAGGAACCCGGCTTCAATCGTCCAGTTGTGGGATGGCAGGCTGCTATTTGCTGCCTGTCAGAAAAGTCGATTCTCAGAGCACCCTTTTACACGTTTATATGGATGTGTTCTCTGTTTAGCGGAGGCGCAGAGCAAGCGCGTGCTGTGAATTAATCAGGAAATAGCTACTGGAGAAGGACAGCCCGGGCAGCTTCCAGTGAGTACTTCTGCAAAATTACCGCCGTGCAAACATCTGGAGAAGACACGCTGTCACTGAAAGAGGTGGGGGGAGGGGGTGGGGAGCACGCTTTTCAGTCCCACAGTCACGAGGTGGGTATCCTGGATCCCATCAGGAGATGCCTGGTCTCCACAATGGGCTCGCTGACCATCTGCGCACCATCTAGAGCCCCTCCTGATCTCAGCTCTCTCCAAGAAGCCTGGCCGAGGGACTTCCTTGGTGGTCCAAGGGTTATGAATCCACCTTGCAATGCAGGGGACGTGGGTTCAGTCCCTGGTTGGGGAGCTAAGCTCTTGCATGTCAAAACTAAGCCTGTGTGTTGCAACTACTGAGCTGATGGCCGCAACTAGGGAGCCTGTGGGCCACAACAAAAGTGAGGCAGTGAGGATCCTGCATGTCACAGCTAAGACCCAAGGCAGCCAAATAAATACATGAAATAAAAAGAAGCCTGGCTGAGTGGGAATAGAGAGGGGTGGCAGGCTGGGGCAGGCTGGGACCACCAGTGCTCACAGGACTGGACAGGTAGGAGAGAGAAGGTTAGGTTTGAGGCCAGCGGGAGTGGTGGGGGTCCTGGGGAACTGAGAGGCTCACACCCCCTGCCTGATGGTGTTTAAATCTGCCAAAGTTCCAACACCCTCCAGATCAAACAAGCCATATCTGTAGGTGAATCTGACCCAAGCAACACCAGGGTGGGATCCCGGGTGGGGAACAGCATCTGGGGATGCCAAGTGTGAAACATGAAAGGCCACACACATTGTCCCATGCTGTCCTTCAAACAACTCCAGGGTGGACATTAGGGCCCATTGATAGATGAAGAAACTGAGGCTCAGCCTTCCCTGAGGTCACACAGCTGGTGCACAGAGAGCCACTCTCACTGGCACCCCAATCTCCTACTGCCATCTCTCTCTGGGTCAAGCCAGACCTGGAGAAGGCCTTGGTCTCGGTTGTGCCTGCCTGGCCGCTGGCAGAATCACTTGCTTTGGGTGCACTCTAAGCTCCTACTTCTATTTTTCAATTAGTCCTCATGGACCAAGAGTCTCACACTCCCATCCTGACTCCTCCTCACTCCCCAGAGGCAATCGAAGTGGGTGCTGGCGGGGGTGGGGGGGCATGCCCATGCTCCCGTCCTTGCAGACTTTTCCTACGTATTTATGTACATATTGATGCAACCGTCACAGCTCAAGCACGTGGTCGGAAGCCATCTGAGATACACTTCTGAGGCGTGGGGAAGACGGGGTTGAGATTTTGCAGGTCTGTACTCGTCGGCACCCCCGCAGTGAAGCTCTGGACGAAGGGTGCCTTTGGGAATAAATCCAGGGGAAAATTCTCTTGCTGCTAAAGAACGAGCCTGCTTCCTCCTTCCAACCAGAGGGCTCTAGTCCTATTTCCTCCTTTGCCTTGGCTTCCAAGAATTCCAGGTGAAATTCCATTCTGCGGATGACCTTACCCTCGAGAATCATTTGTGTGTGTGTGTGTGTGTGTGTGTGTGTGTGTGTGTGTGTGTACTTGTCCCTTGGTGCTCACATTTTCTTCCTCGTTTAACTAGAGTTATTGCTATGCCCTTTGTTGACGCTGCCTCAAACCCCTTTTGCAATGCATTTTCAAAAGGACACTGAAACTCTGTGACTGGCACTTGGTGGAGGGGAGCACCATTCCTTGTCCAAAAAAGGGCTTTACCCTTCTTTCCAGCTGCCCAGAACCAATCACGCTGGGACTGTAATGCATTTGAACCCAACAATATTAATATCATTTTGATCTAAGTGATTGAATTGACTCGGTAAGGCCACATCCCTCCTTGGCCCTGGGGTCGAATGACATGTCTCTTCCAATGAGCACACGAATTGCTCAGGGAAGATTGATGGCGGATTGGTTTCATCATGACAACAAGCCTAGCAGAGGCGGGGGCTCTTGTGCTCACAACACACTTTGCCTAGAGACTGATACCTGGCCCTGGGCACAGGCAGCAAAGCCGGAAGGAAATCATTTGGAGCAGAGCGTTGGCTAGGCCCACTTGCTGGATGCCAGGGAGGGTCCACTGCCGGGGTCCGCCACCTCTGGGATCTAATGCCTGATGATCTGAGGTGGAGCTGATGTTAATAATAATAGAAATAAAGTGCACAATACATGTAATGTGTTTGAATCATCCTGAAACCTAGCCCCACCCCCCGACCCCCAGTCTGTGGAAAAACTGTTTTCCAGGAAACTGGTCCCTGGTGCCAAAAAGGTTGGAGACTGCAGCTTTAAGGCAAAGCCTTCACTGGTATGGGGACACGAGTGGAGCCAAGCCAGCTGTGTGCCGTTGGACCTCACTCGTGCACAGCCCAGGCAGCCCCCCAGCCCAGCTGTTCTGTCTCCTGCTGGGCGCTCGGGCTGGCCCCGATGCACAGGGAGAAGACGAGCTTCCATCCTTCACTGCTCTCTTTGCCCAGGAGTGCTGGGTCCCGAACAGAAGGGGCCAAGGGGCTGAGGGATGATTGCGAGGCTTTCTGGGGATGGGGGCCTTTGGGGGGTGAGCCGCTGCCCCCTAGACAGCCATCATGCAGGCTTCAGGACCCAGCTCGGGAGCTGACTCCTCTGGGAAGCCCCCGGCCTTCCCCACCTGCCCCGCCTGCCTCCTTAGGTTGGGTCGAGGGTCCTCCTCTGGGCTCTCAGAGCTGAGTGTGCACCGGGACCCCCGCGCCAACGACCTTGTGGGCCCACGTGCCAACCTGTCCTCGCCTGGATGGAGGCCTTCGAGGACGGGGAAACGGGCCTATTACTATCTATCTTAAGACCGGGCTCTGAGAACTAAAGCTGCTCCCTCCTGGAGCACCTGAACTAGAATGCTTTATTGGGGATGAGATCTCAATGACCCTTCGTCTGTCCCTTGGGAGGAAGACCAATGAAAACCCTTCTTTGTGACACAGTAACTTGATGAAGATGGTGGGGCATGTGACACATTACAAGCTGCAGATAACCTACTACAAGCCAGGCTGGGAGCCAATGACTGACCCCTTCCCCCGCCCCCGCCCAAAGTCACAGAGGAGGAAGGACGGGGATGGGATGTGACAGACGGGGTCACTAACTGGAGCCCCTGTGGCTGACCCTGGGCTGGTTCGGCCCACAGAGGAGTTAAATGTTCAGAACCAGCTGATGCTGTCCAAAAACTGAGAGCGTTCACATAACAATGTGCATTTTTGGCTTCTCTTAAAAATTTAGGCCATCTGGCAGGATGGAGCCAGGGCAGGGATAGCTGCCCTAGGCAGGTCCTGGCTCACCGGGGACCACAGTGCCCCTCTATTAAAAGGCAGGGCCAGGTGATGGGCACCAGACTGCCTGGGAGTCATGTGACCACCAGCAAGCTGTTCTGCGCCTCAGTTTCCCCATCTGTAGGATAGAGCTGACCACCATAGTACTCATCTCACTGCAGTTTGGAATAAATGAGCTGATGTATGTAAAGTCCTTTGAATGCCGCCTGGCACATTATACATGCTCAAGAAGCTGCCATCTTTGTCTTGTACCCAACCTACTGCCTGGATGGCTATACCCGCTGACACTGGCTGCTCAGGGGTAGGGTGGCCAGAGACCCCCTGCTTCCCTAAGGCTGGGTGCAGTGACCCCTGTTCCTGCCGCAGGTTGGCAGCAGGTTCAGGAGAACCCCATTCGTTCTAGGATGGGGCCTAGAATTACTCTCGCTAACTTAGGTCAATACTCCTTGAGTTGGGATTAATAGATACATACTACTATATAAGGGCTTCTCTGATAGCTCAGTTGGTAAAGAATCTTCCTGCAATGCAGGAGACCCTGATTCGATTCCTGGGTTGGGAAGAATCTGATGGAGAAGGGGTAGGCTACCCACTCCAGTATTCTTGGGCTGCCCTTGTGGCTCAGCTGGTAAAGAATAGGCCTGTAAGGTGGGAGACTTGGGTTCAATCCTTTGGTTGGGAAGATCCCCTGGAGAAAGGAGAGGCTACCCACTCCAGTATTCTGGCCTGGAGAATTCCATGGACTGTATAGCCCAGGGGGTCCCAAAGAGTCAAGACACATCTTTCAGTTTCACATAAAATAGATAACCAACAATGACCTTCTGTTGGTTATGGGTAATGATACTCGATATTTTGCAATAACCTTTAAGGGGAAAGAATGTGAAAAGGAATCTATCTATTTATCTATCTATATGTGTGTGTGTGCATATATGTATGGATATATGTATGTATCCATATACATGTGTGTGTATTCAGTCACTCAGTCGTGTCCGACTCTTTGCAAACCCAAGGACTCCAGCCCACCAGGCTCCTCTGTCCATGAAAATTTCCAGGCAAGAATCTTGGAGCGGGTTGCCATTTCCTACTCCAGGGGATCTTCCGGAGCCAGCAATCAGACCCAAGTCTCTGTGTCTCCTGAATTGGCAGATTCTTTACCACTAGTACCACTTGGGAAGCCCATCTATATATACTCATACATAATACATACACACACACACATATATATTAATACATAACTGAATCACTTTGTTGTACACCTGAAATGAACACAATATTGTAAATCAACTATATTTTAATTAAAAAAAAAAAAAAAAAGACTCCCCTTGATCTGGGCTCGGGCCCTAGCTGGCAATTCTTACAGTTTTATCCAACCCAGCATGGACCACATGGGGGCCTCTCAGGATCCTGGCCTGTGTGACACACAAAAGAGGAAAGCGGGGCTCCTCTCCTTGAGGAGTTCACAAAAGCCTGAATAATTAGGGGTCACAGACTCAAATGCTTACAGTACCGCCAACGTGGGGGGACGGGAACCGGGGAGCGCCTGCCTACAAGTCTAGAGGCTGCAGGAGTCACTGGGCTCCAGCCAGCGGACACTACAGAGGGAATACCACCACTCATCAGAAGCCAGCTTTCCACGTTGTCAAATGTTTCACAAGCTGTGCAACGTTGTGAGCGCCAAATGGAGCACTCCTGCAGGATACATTTGGCCAGGGGCACCTGTTTGTCCGCGACATGGGAGGCTCAGGAAACTGACGGATACCCTAGGGAAGCACGAAATCTGGTGCCCAGAAGGGGTGGCTGAGACCATCAGCAGGGGCCTGGGGCAGGCTGGGAGTGTGCGGGAGGCTGGTGGGTGAAGAGGGACTTAAGTAGAACTTCGAAGTTTCCAAAGACAAGGTTTGTAATAAGACTGGCTATGCATTCCACGTGCTGGGCAGGGCAGGAGCAAAGTCACAGAGGAGAGAAGAGTTCCCCGGGGACCAGAGGGGATGGAGTTTCCGTAAGGATGGACGCACCAGAGAGCCGGTTTTCTGAGAGTGGAGGAGGCACATTTGCGCAGGGCCCACGGAAACATGTCAAGTGGGAGGGGTGGTGTGGTGTCAGGACCACGGTGCCACTGTGTCAGGGACACGCATGAGAGTGATGGCAACTGCCGCGCCCCAACTCAGCTCCACCAAAGCTCCCAGGAGTGGATGTGACCTGATGTCACCAGATCTTCTAGTTAAAGGTCCCTATTTTTCATGGAAACTCACCAATTTTTAAATGTTAGTAATTAAAAAAAAAAAAAGCAGAGACATTACTTTACCAACAAAGGTCCGTCCAGTCAAAGCTATGGTTTTTCCAGTAGTCACCTAGGGATGTGAAAGTTGGACCATAAAGAAGGCTGAGCACCAAAGAATTGATGCTTTTCAACTGTGGTGTTGGGGAAGACTCTTGAGAGTCCCCTGGACAGCAAGGAGATCAAACCAGTCAATCTTAAAGGAAATCAATCCTGAAGATCCATTGAAAGGACTGATGCTGAAGCTGAAGCTCCAATCCTTTGACCACCTGATGTAAAGAACTGACTCATTGGAAAAGACCCTAATGCTGGGAAAGATTGAAAACAGGAAGAGAAGGTGATGACAGAGGATGAGATGGTTGGATGGCATCACCAACTTGATGGACATGAGTTTGAAGAAAGCGCTGGGAGTTGGTGATGGACAGGGAAGCCTAACATGCTGCAGTCCATGGGGTTGCAAAGAGTCAGAGATGACTGAGTGAACTGAACTGAACTGAATTGATTCAAAGAACTTTGGGGACTTCCCTGGTGGTCCTGTGGGCTTCCCTGATAGCTCAGTTGGTAAAGAATCAGCCTGCAATGCAAGAGACCCCAGTTTGATTCCTGGGTCAGGAGGATCCCCTGGAGAAGGGATAGGCTACCCCCTCCAGTATTCTTGGGCTTCCCTTGTGGCTCAGCTGGTAAAGAATCTGTCTGCAATGTGGGAGACCTGGGTTTGATCCCTGAGTTTGGAAGATCCCCTGGAGAAGGGAAAGGCTTCCCACTCCAGTTTTGTGGCCTGGAGAATTCCATGGACTGTGTAGTCCATGGGGTCACAAAGAATCGGATATGACTGAGGGACTTTCACTTTCACTGGTGGTCCTGTGGTTGAGAGTTTGCATTCCAACGCAGGGGATGTGGGTTCAATCCCTGATCGATCCCACATGCTGCAGGGCAACTAAGCCTGCATACTACAGCTGGAGAGAAGCCCAAGTGCCTCAACTCAGACTCAATGCATCCAAATAAATAAATAATTTAAAACACACACACACACACAAAACCCAAAGAATTTTGAAAACACAGTGTGAGCCAGCTGCAATCTGTGAGCTGCCTTTGGTCCACCGGGGCACAGCCTCTTCCCAGGATGTCTGGGGCAGCACATGCTGGCCGGGGACTGTGGTCACTCCCCTGAAGCATTCTGTAGCAGCTAGGCCCTCAGCTCATCCCTCGCCACTGTCCTGGCCCCACCGAACTGTGGTTTGCAGGGGTCCCCCTGGCCCACCTGCCTGGGCAAGAGCTCACAGGGGCAGACAGCATGTCTGATTCCTGGCCCCAGCACAATGTCTGGGGCGATCGATATGGCTCTGCCGATGAGACAGAGGGACCGAGCAGATGAGTGAGCCGAGAGGGAGATGGAGGAGACAGCAGGCAGCAGGGGAAGGAGGAGCTGGTCTTGGAAGGAGGCAGATTAGGGCAGTGGAAACGGTAGGACCTAAAGATGACTGGCAGGGAGGGGCACAGGGGGAGTGGAGGATTCAAAGGTGGGAGTCAAGTGCTGCTGCAGACAGCAAAAGGAAGCAGAGCCTGGAGTGGGGCTGAGGGGTCTGGGGTTGGGGTACCAAAGCAAGGGCTTCAGTACATGGCCAGGCAGAAATGCCGAAGAAAAGCATCTCGTGGTCAGGAGAGAAGCTTGGTTCAGAAATTAAGCCTTGGGGTGGGTTTAGATCTGGGAGCTGATGAGTACGTTCACCGGCAGGTGACTTCCACGATCTTAGAGGGAAAGAAAAGGACCTAGTCTGGGTCTCATTTTGTACTTTCCCTGGTGATTTTCCCTCCTTAGCCAGCACCTCAATTTTTCATTGGGAATCCACCCTTCCCTTGACCTCACTTCATGTGGATAATGTAGGCCTCGCTCCAACTCGCAACCCAGGCCTGGCCAGGGGGCCATAGACCTGGGGCTTTCTGCAAGCACTCTTGAAATCAAGAGCAATGTCAACGGGGCCACCACTTGGAACCGGAGAATGATGCCAACACAGAGGGAGGAGATTCCTGATGGCATCATGTGAACTCCTGGATCCTGCCATGCCTGAAGGCAGCCAACTCATACTCTCCTGTAACATGGGCCAAAGAACGCCTTTTTGTCCTTAAGCTGGATTTAATTGGGTTTTCTTGTCTTTTGTTACCAAAAGAATCCTGGCTGATAACACTAGTGTTGGGACTGAGAATTTTAATCAACAGATTCAGCTACTAAGTCAGTCCTGGCCAAGGCAGGCAGGAGGTGGGAGAGGAGAGCTCTACCCTCTAGGGGGTCTGGGATTTGTCTTGCTGCCCTAGGCTGGCCCATGCACATGGGTGAACAGCCCTCTCTGCTTAGACATCTGTCTGGTCCCAGAAGCAGCTCGTCCCCGGGTCTGTGCAGTACAGAGATACAGGCCTCAGCTTCTACCCCTGTTCTGCATCTGTGTTCTCATTCCTGCTGGGAGTACAGTTTGCCTCTGAATTCCAACCTTCTGGTTGGAGCCTGAACACCTTGTGGGGCCCCCTCTCTCAAGGTGGAATTCTCTGCTCACCTCTCTGTCCTCTGCTGGCTGGGGGCCTGCTTCAAACCTGAGCTTCCTGGACCTCTCAAGGTGACCATGCCTTACCTTCCCAAGCATGGACTCTGCACACAGGCTTTAGAGGCTGCAGCTCACCCACCAGACAGCACCCTCTAGCAGTTGATAGTGGCCCAGACCAAGCCCAAGGTCAACACCTAAGGAAGGCTCTTTCGCATCTGGGTCAGTGCCCTTCCTCCCAGCCACCCTATTAAGATGCCATCATGGTCCCCAAGGGCTTCCCAGATGGCACTAGTGGTAAAGAACCTGCCCGCCAATGCAGAAGACTTAAGAGATGCAGGTTCAATCCCTGGGTCGGGAAGATTCCCTGGAGAAGGGCATGGCAACCCACTCCTGTATTTTGCCTGAAGAATCTCATGGGCAGAGGAGTCTGGTGGGCTACAGTCCATGGGGTTGCAAGGAGTCAGACATGATGAAGTGACTTAGTGTGCACACACACGAATGCTCGCCAGGCCTGAGGGTGCTCCCCAGGCCAGAGGTGCCCAGACCCTACCATGTGGTGGAGCCATCAGGCTACACTGACTCAGTTGCCCAAACGAAGGTCACATCTTTGACTTCAAAGCCATTGCCATGTTTGGCCTTGGTTTGTATCCTGATCCAAACGAATCAACTGTTGGGACTTCCTTGGTGTCCAGTGGTTAAGACTCCACTGTTCTACTGCCCTGGTGGCTCAGGTGGTAAAGAATCCGCCTGCAATGCAGGACACCTGGGTTTGATACCTGCATCAGGAAGAATGCCCTAGAGAAGAGAACGGCTATACCAACTCCAGTATTCTTGCCTGGAGAATTCCACGGACAGAGGAACCTGACAGGCTATAGTCCTTGGGGCTGCAAAGAGTCAGACATGCCTGAGCGACTAAGACTCTTCCACTGCAGGGGCCGAGGGTTCGATCCCTGGTCAGGGAACTAAAATCCTGCATGCCACATGGTGTGGCCAAACAAATTAACTATTAAAAATCAGGCAGTTAGGGATATTTGAATGTGGACTGGGTACTGAAGCATAATAATGAATGATTGTCAGATATGATAGCAGCATCGGGATGATATAAAAACAAACTTCTTATCTGTTAGAGATGCACGCAAAAAATTTTGAGTGAAATGATATGATACCTACAATTTCTTTTTAAATGTTAGGGGAAGAGAGGAAACAAAAATGGCAGAATGTAGACAACTATTGAAGCTGGAGAAGGGTACATAGGTTGTTAATGAACTAATCTCTTCACTTGCGTTCATTTGAAAGTCCATCCCTACCCCACCATGAAAGGCCTTTCTGAAAATACAAATATTGCCCTGGGATGAATTGAATCTATCCATGGTGCATTCCCGGAGAAGGCAATGGCACCCCACTCCAGTACTCTTGCCTGGAAAATCCCATGGACGGAGGAGCCTGGTAGGCTGCAGTCCATGGGGTCGTTAAGAGTCGGACACGACTGAGCGACTTCTCTTTCAGTTTTCGCTTTCATGCATTGGAGATGGAAATGGCAACCCACTCCGGTGTTCTTGCCTGGAGAATCCCAGGGATGGGGGAGCCTGGTGGGCTGCCGTCTATGGGGTCGCACAGAGTCGGACACGACTGAAGCAACTTAGCAGCAGCAGCAGTATGGTGCATTCCAGAAGCACTGAGACCCTCATCCAAGCCACCAAGCTAGACTGTGGAGGCCCCAAAACGCCTCTTCTTGGGGGTCCCCCTTCTCTCTGACCCCTTCTCCAAAAAGCATCCAGAATGATCTTTTAAATTCCTCAATCAGATTGTGTCACCCTTTGCCCCAAACCCTCCCATAATGATACCAAGAGCTGATCTTTGTATAGAGTTCATGAAGGCCAGGAATCATGAGCACTTCATATGTCTTAACTGAACAATAATCACCCCCCATTTTACAGATGAGGAAACGGAGTCAGAGAGGTGCAGAACAACACCCCCAAGGTCACAGAGCTAGGACGAGGAGGAGCCAGGGTTTGCCCCAGCCAAGCTGACTCTGACCCTCTCCCTATTCTGCCTTCAGACCAGTGAGGTCTACATGACCTGGTTCCCACCCACCTCTGGGGCCTCCCCTTACACTCTCCTTTGTTCACCAGCTCAGCCTCTGCCTAAACTGGCTGTTCCTGCCTCAGAGCCTTTATTCTTGCTATGCCCCCTGCCAAGAATTCCCTTCCCACTTACGTCCCCACGGCTACTCCTTCTCAACATTCAGGTCAGGGATGCCTTTGATCACCTGTCCAGCGCGGCTCTGCTTCATTCTCCCCTTGTCCCTCTCTGGTTGCCAGATGTCATCATCTTCAGAACACTTAGCATTACTGGAGATGACACTAGGCATTTGTGCCCTCGTTTCTTGTTCCCTTCCTCATGAGAAGGGAGAGGACTGTATGAACAGGGTCTTGTCTGTTTGTTCAACACGGCTCCCTGAGCACCAAGACTTGTGTGGTCCAATACATGGTCACCAGCCACATGTGGCACTTACAGTAGTATTAAAATGAAATATATTGTAAAATGGTGGTCTGTAAGTTACAGGAGCCACAACTCAAGGTCTCAGTGGCCACCTGGGGCTGAGAACTTGAATTGTTCTCACTGGACAGGGCAGAGAGAACATGTTAAGATCACTGCAGAAAGTTCTATTGGGCAGTACTGGCCTGGTTGACCACGACAAGTCACAGAAACATACCACTGTCCCTCACTCATTCATTCCTTCAAAAGCTATTTAATTAGCACCATTTCCGTGTGTAACATGTACCACTGGGCCCTGCTTCTCCTGCTGGTGTGACCAGGCTGGAGGCGGAACCTGTGTGGTGATGATGTTGGCAAAAATGGTGACGACCTGCCTGTTTTCACTCAAGGTGGTACCACGTAGCAGGTTAATATGCTTGTTATTAATATATAGGAAAACAGATGGACTGTGGGCAACGGCTGAAAGTCCACTTTTTGGATGAGTTATAACATCCTAGGGGAGACTATTGATTCTTTTCTCCTAGCAGATGCTGCTCTGCAGGGGAAGCCGTGCAGAGAAAAACCGCAGGGAAACCCACAGACCCCATCTTCCCATCCCACCTCGGCCCCTTACTCCTCACTAGCGGGGCCAGTCATTTAATCTGGGGAAGCATCACAAAATGTGAAAACCTATTATCACGTCCTCTTCCTGAGCCCAAGACAAACCTCGATGATCAATCACATGCACTAATCAATCCTGGATGCACCAGGAGGAAAGTTCCAGATCCTTCTCAACAGCACTCCAGGCAGGCATTCCCAAGCAGAGCCAACAAAAGAAACGCCAGTCTATTTGCTCCCTGGGATCTCTTTATTCTAAGTCCCAGCTTCATCTACAAGGTGGGGCCTGACAACGTCCACGTGTTGGATGGGTAGGAGGTTAATTGAGATGATGCATTTCATCATCAGGCATCAAATGTTTACCGAGTAGGCTTCCCTGGTGGCTCAGTTGTAAAGAATCCGCGTGTCAATACAGGAGGCACGGGTTTGATCCCTGATCCAGGAAGATCCCACATGCTGTGGAGCAACTAAATCCCGAGCACCACAACTACTGAGCCTGTGCTCTAGGAGCCCGGGAGCCGCAACGACGGAAACCCATGAGCCCCAAAGCCCGTGCTCTGCATCAAGAGAAGCCACTGTGATGAGAAGCCAGTGACCCCAGCTAGAGAGTAGACCCCACTCGCGGCAACTAGGGAAAACCTGTGCAGCAACGAGGACCCAGCAGAGTCAAAAATAAATAAATAAGTAAATAAAATTATTTAAGAAAAAAATGTTTATGGAGCCCCTACTCGGGGCCTCACGCCTGCCCGATGTGCGCTGTGCTGGGTAAAACAGCAGCCATGATGAGTACCCACATCTGCGGGCTGCCCTGTGCGGCTGCGTGAACCGATGCTGGCTTCCGAGTCCTTACCCTGCCCGGAAGTCCTCTACTCCCGGCCGGCTCCGAATCCCCGCATTACCTAACGAGGGTGAAGGAGCCCATCCAAGTTAGCCCAAGGATTTAAACAGGCAGCAGATCTTCCAATAAGAGACTCCTATTCTTCCAGCACCTTCTTTTCTTATGCTCTAAATAAGCCTTGGTTGGATTAGTGCCTCGCGTTGAACTTTGCTTCCTCAGATTCCCAGACACAAAACACCCGTCTTAACAAGCCGTGTCTACCGGGCTGAGCTATATTTCCTATAAACTCTCATTTTATCTCCTCTAAAACACACAGTAATAGCATTCTCTGGAGAATATTAAATCAAACCAACCTGCAGCTGCATTTGTTTGTGCTTTCTGCCCCCGGAAAATGCTGGCAACAGATGGGTGTGCGTTACGTAAGTGGTGGCCCTGCCGGCGCCTGTGGTCCCGCACGCGCTGCTCTGTGTCGGAACACCTGGAGTCTCTGATCCCCCCAGCCGGCCGCCCCCCAGAGCGCCCGCCACAACGCCCGGACGTCCTGGCCCTCTTTTCTATTCTTGGCACACAGGGAAGGCCGAGTGCAGGTTAAGGAAGAAAGGCAGGCTGCGGCCAAAAGAGATGAAGCTTATCTCCTTTGTAATCCAGCACATCAAAATCCGCTTTTCTTGGCCTGAGCTGTATAGTCAATGACAGGGCCGGGCTACAGGGCACAGGCTTGAGCAGTCAGTGCTGTTTCATTACTCATTCCAGAAGATGCTGATGACCGCCTGCCAGGAAGTGTTGGGTGGCCGGGAGGACCCGGCCTGAGATGCTGGGAGCCCACTACTCGGGGCTGGGGCTCCCTTCCCGGCCTGGAGGACAGCCCCCTACACACCCTGGGTCAAAGCTGGCCATGGGGGTGGGGAGAGGAGCCTGGTAGGCCCACAGCAACCTCCTCACTTATCCAGTGGTTTGGACTGTTTCTCAAATTTAAACTTAAGGCATTTGTTTTTTTAAAAAACCATAAATCAGAGAAAGCTTTTTGTTACTTCACTGAGGAGTGTCGTGTGTCAACAAGAGCTGGCTGGGACTGTGTCTGCCACATTAGCACCTAGATCCCCAGAGCCTAGCAGATGTTTATCTGGGAGCTGGAGGGATGGCTCAGTGGTAAAGAATCCACCTGGAGATGTGGATTCCATCCCTGGAGGGAGAAGATCCCCTGTAGGATGAGATGGCAACCCACTCCAGTATTCTTGCCTGGAAAATCCCGTAGACAGAGGAGCCTGGAGGGGCTAGTCCCCGGGGTCACAAAGAGTCAGGCACAACTGAAGCAACTGAACACATGTGGAGGGACGGCTGGGTGAGTGGGTGGGTAGAGAACCAGCAGGGAGAGGTGCAGGAGGGGTGGGGAGGGCGGGAAGGAGGCACGAGGCTCGGGGTCTCCTGCTTGGCCTCTAACCTGCAGTGTGACCTGGGGAAGGCATCCTAACCTCTTCTGCTCTAGGTCACTCGTCTGGATCTCAAGGAGGATGAGACAACTGCTTACGGGCTCTTAGGGGAATGAACTCATTCATTCATTAGCTAGCCATGTTCTTCTACTTGGAGTAGAACAGTGGTGAAGTCTCAGGCCCTGCTCGGAAGATGCCCTGGGTGATGGGGAGGCCAGTGCGCATCCTGGTCTAGGGTGATGGAACTAGTTCACGTGGTACAGAAGTGCACAAGGGTTGGGTCAGGTGAGCGCCCTGGAGAAAGGGCGCCTGGGTCTTCCAGGGATATGAGGCATAGACAAGCACCTGGAGTTGAGTGAGACGGGAGGGGCCGGGGACTAAAGTTGTGCCTACAAGGAAGGCTGGTGGAGAGCCCCAAGAGCAGCTGGCACTCTGGAGCGGGGCGTGAACAAGGGGCAGGTGCTGAGAGAGAGGCAGGCCTGACACACGGGGATTAGGGGGCCCTGATGTCACACTCAGAGGTCTGACCTGGATTCTCTGGATCAAGGGAAGCCTTTGAAGTTTGAGCATTGGAAGGACTGATGCTGAAGCTGAAGCTCCAATACTTTGGCCACCTGATGCGAAGAGCTGACTCATTTGAAAAGACCCTGATGCTGGGAAAGATTGAAGGGAGGAGGAGAAGGGGACGACAGAGGATGAGATGGCTGGATGTCATCACTGACTTGATGGACGTGAGTTTGAGGAAGCTCCAGGAATTGGTGATGGACAGGGAAGGCTGGTGTGCCGCAGTCCATGGGGTCGCAAAGAGTCAGACACTATTGAGCGACTGAACTGACTGAAGTTGAGGGCTTGAAACCACAGTCATGATCAGACCTCCCAGGGGCTACTGGAGACAAACCAGAGGCCTGGGCCTGGGATCAGGGAGAGCGGTTAGGAGGCTATACTTTTCCACACCTCTTTTCGCCAAGCATCTCCCTCCACCTGGAGATGCTTTCCCTTGTCTGCCTGGCTCAGGGCTTCTCTTCCCACTAGAGCTCAGGTGTGCTCTCCCTTCACACCTTCCCTGACCTCTTCCGGCTCGAGGTGGACACCCTCCTCCTCGAGAGTGCAAGCTGGGAACAGCCAGCTCTGGCTCAAAGACGAATTTGGTTTGCACTATATGGTGGTTTCGTCTTCCCAGGTAGCACGGTGGTAAAGAATCTGCCTGCCAATGCAAGAGACTCAGATTTGATCCCTGGGCTGGGAAGATCCCTTGGAGAAGGAAATGCAATCCGCTCCAGTATTCTTGCCTGGAAAATGGACAGAGGAGTCTGGTGGTCGCAAAGAGTGGGACATGACTGAGCACGCACGGATAGGGTAGTTTCAGAAGAATTTAAGTTAGCTACTGACATTTGCAAACAAAATAGCTCAACTCAGATTTCCAGCTCCCTGGGAATGTTCGGAAGATCTAGCAGCACTGGCTGGCATTGCTCCATAGCAAACATTAGTTAAAACTGAAAAATGGCCTGCCGTTTAACTGGGCCACGTGTTGACCAGTCTGCTGCACTCCCCACCAGGCCCCAGTGTCTCCCTAACAATACTGAGGCTGAGAATTGGTCTCCATTTATCATCTCACTTATACTATTGATTCCCTTATAGCCACTTATAAAGGAAGGTAGAATAGTTCATGCCCCCTTTTCTATCAAAAGAAGGGAAACCATGTCCTGTCCCTCCTCACCAACTGAGTTCCCTGCAGAGTCCCTGAGGTTTCTATTTGAAACCCATGGCACTCTGGGTTCAGCTTGATCAAGGTCTTCATCACACTGTCTCATTCATCTACATCACTTGTCTGCCGGCTCTTAGACAGGGGATACCCCTTGTCTAAGGCATAGACCGTGTCTTTATATCAGTGTCTTCAGAATCGATCATGAAACCTGATGGGACCTAGGATGTGCTCAAGAACCAGTATTCAGTGAAGGAATAAATGCAAATGAATACGTGGGAAATAGCTTAGAGAAAGCAAGAATGAGGACCTGGGTGGGGGTAGTGTTGTGAGGGTAGGAAGAAGGGGAGGGGCTCTGAAATCAGAGAGACCCAAGAGCACAGACCTGAAGAATGGCTGTTTGGAGTGGGGCGCACACAGCAGGAGCACTGGCGCACCTCGGAACCGGCCGCACACACAGAATCTTGGGCCCGCCTTAGACTTGCTGGATTGTTGTTTTTCAGTCACCAAGTCATATCCGACTCTTTGTGACCCCATGGACTGTAGCACGCCAGGCCTCCCTTTCCCTCACTGTCTCTCAGACTTCAAACAAGTTCATGTCCATTGAATCAGTGATGCCATCCAACCATCTCATTAGAACCTGTATTTAATCAAGATCCCAAGGGAGTCATTGCGGATTATGGTTTGAGAAGCGCTGGCAAAGCAAATGGGCCTGGAGTCCAATTGCGGGGGTTCAAATTCTCACTGTGACACTCACTGGCTGTGTGACTTGGGTCACGTGACAATCTCTCTATATGTCTGTTTCCTTATCTGTTAAAACAGAGCCTCAGTTCATGATTCTCCAGGTACCCCAGAGGGTGACCTGGTTCCACTTCCCCAACCTTCAGCAAAGGCTGTGCTCCTGGGGGGTGCTCTGACATGCCAAGTCAAAGTTCCCAGCAGGTGCTTGCTGCACCCAGGAGGAAGGGCAGTGGGGCCACCTGGTCCTCACGTTGCAGCTTGGGGAATGAGTCCGGTTACGGAAAACGCTACGTGCTGCCATCAGTCAAATGCTCAGTGAGGAACCGGAGCCTGTTACTTACACCATCAGCCGTCCAGTAATTCCAAACCTTGATCTTGGTTAGACCAAAGTCACGCAGCTGTCCCGTGTTGCGGATAACAAAAAAGAGCTGGAGCGGCGGGTGGAAGGGGCACGTCCACAGGGAAGGGTCTTTCTTGCCCTGAAATGCCAGCAAGAGAAGGACGTTGTTATGGTTAGCACATTTCTGCCTTACCCCACAGTAATCTTCCCAGTTTGGGCTCAGTCTGTAAAGAATCTGCCTGCAATGCAGGAGACGTGGGTTCAATCAGGGAGATCCCCTGGAGAAGGAAATGGCAACCCACTCCAGTATTCTTGCCTGGGAAATCCCCTGAATAGAGGCGCCTGGCAGGCTATAGTCCATGGGGTCGCAAAAGAGTCCAGACGCGCTGAGTGACTAAACCACCACCACCACCCAGTAAATGAGCAGTGACCATGGAAACCAGGGAAGGGATCAGGTGGGAAGCCAGCCGCCTCCTGTACATCATCCCGGGTGGGGTCTTAGATCTCACCCCATCTGGATCACTCTTGGGAGCAGGCTACTGACCCTCGACCCCGTCCCCGGCACAAAGCCGCCACAGGGGCCCCTCGGCCCTTCCCACCAGACTGAATTTAAATTGCAGGGGGCTTTATTTTAATCAACCTAATCGGCTTTGCGGGGAGAAAGACCGGAGGGGGAAGGACGGGAAAAGAGCCATGACTTGGGCTTGTTTGATTAACCTGGCAAACAGAGCCTTTGATTTTCTTTTGTAAAACCCTGTAGAATTTTAAAAATGTAAAAATAAAAAAGAAAGAATCTGGCTCAGGCGTCTGTTGGGACGGGGCCATGGCACTGAGCCTTGGGATTTATTCTGTTCCCTTCAGGGTTTCCAAGCCTCGGGACCCCCGTGTGCAATTTCCGCCTGCCGGAGAAACTGCCAAGGCCACTCTCAAGGCCAAAGAGGCAGAGGAGCAGGGCAGTCTTGCTGGCATTTTAATTCACACCAACAAGATTTTGTATCATGAGCACTTGGGACAGAGGTGGAAAGGAGAAACGGGGGTGGGAAAGGAACTTCTCTCAGCTCCATTTGCCTCCCTTCATCTCTTTAGGCACCTCTCCTGCTCTTCTGCTCTCTGTCTGGACAAAACTCACAGCGGCTCCCCAACATCTCCACACTGGCTCGGCCTCTGTGCCTTTGCACAGGCTGGGCTTCCGTGTGCGATACCCTCCTGGCCTGGGACTTCCCTGGTGGTCCAGTGGTTGAGAATCCGCCTGCCAGTACAGGGGACACGGGTTCAGTCCCTGGTCCGGGAAGATCCCACGTGCTGTGGGGCAACTAAGCTCGTGTGCCACAACTAGAGAGTTGCATCTGCTCGTTGCAACTAGAGAAAGCCCGTGCACAGCAACACTAAGACTCAGGGCAGCCAAAAATAAACAAGTAGATAAAAACCAAAAAACAAAACCAAAAACACACCACTCTTCTGTCCTTCTCACCCTGGGAAATGCAGCTCAAGGGTATCGTCACCCTCTCGGTCACCCTTTCCCTTGACACAATCACTCCCCCATCTAGGTACCCACGGCTCCTCAATACGCCTGTGGGTATCATTTACTCAGTGCCCCACGATTCCCTGTCTTCATGTCTATGTCAGCCCCCCCGCCCCCAACAACACACACACACACACTCAGCTTCAAAGCTCTTCTCATTCGTTCCAGAACCTTTAGCATTCAGCACAGTTCCTTGGCACTGGGGAGACGACAACAAGAACCTTTGAATCGAATTTTTGGAACAACAGTCGAATAAAAAAATGACTGAATACACGAAATTCACCTGCTAATATCTGTCCTCTCACGGAAACTTTATTTTTCTTTCTTTGGCTGTGCCGCAGGGCCTGTGGGATCTTAATTCCCCAACCAAGGATTGAACCCACGCCCCCTGCATTGGAAGCTCAGAGTCCTAACCACTGGACGACCAGGGAAGCCCCTCACTGAAACTTTCAAGAAGAGACTAAAAAGATCTGGCCCGCAGAGCTGTTCTGTTTAGCTCACTAAGTGCTGTTATTGTTGCTTTCTGGAAAAGGCAAGTTGTTGCCAAAACTTAAAGATGGAAAATATCTCCTGCCCCTCAGAGATAGATGCCTGGCTTGTCTATAGACTTAGTGGCAACACGGGGTCCCTGACGGCTGGAGCTGAGTACACTGCCCTGGTGGCCAGGCCCCCAGTCCCCAGCACTTACTATTGTTCTACACTCATTTCGCCTCCCTGGTTATGCTTTTGCCCAGCCCCTTAAATGCAGGCATTCAAGTTTAGGGTCCCTGCTTAGGGGCTGACAACCACAAATCCCAATAAGCAACATGCATCTCTGACACTGGCTGAAGTTGCCCCTTTTATCTAGAACGAGCATCGCCTTGTATCTGAGGACATCTCCATGGGCTCCTGTCCCCAGGACCGTGCCTGCTACTTGACAGAGCAGAGAAGGGGGGATGCTGGCTGCCTCGGGGGGTCCACTGGCCCCCAGGAGACACGAGGCGCAGTCTCCAGCTGCACGGAGGACAGAGGTGGCTTGTCCCAGGGACAATGGTGCCTTTCAGGAGGCGGGACACTGCTGAGATGAGTTCAAGGGCTTCTGACTTATCCTGGCAAGTTTCTTGGGCTCTGCGGGAACTTCTAGTGCTCTGGGCAGCTGCGAGGGGTCAGGACAGCACATCTCCAAACCCAGGGGCAATGTCTCATCCCTTCTCTGAGCTGGAGCCTAGAGTGGGTCGCTGAGGCTGCCTGACAACGGCAGAGACTGAAGGCTGACCCTTAGATGCCAGCGTGGGGACTGTATTGATTTCCCATCACATTTCTGTCAGCAGGAGGGCTAAGCCAGAATCGTGCTGTTCAGAGTCAGAGAACGTTAATCTACAGGTAACTCTGAACCTCATTAGCCACTGGGCCTTCTGACTCTTCTTTTCCACTGACAGAGTGCCTGGGAGGAAGGCTGCTGGAAGCTGCCGAAGGCTGACCCAAGGCTCACTGGGCAAACCTCCAAGTGCCAGCGCAGCAGGCAGGGTGTCGGCTGCTTCCTGCCCATCGCAGGTGGTAATCAAGAGTGTCGAACAAGAATCAGGGCACCTGGGCACTGCTGCTGTTATTCCACTGGGTTCCCTCCAAGCCCTGGGAGCAGGGAGATGGATGGTGAGTCCCTAAAGGAAGATCAGAGTCCATCAAAGATGTGGTTTGCGCATGTGGTGGAGTGAGAATTTTTTAAAAGATAGATTTGTTTGTTTGTGCCGGGTCTTAGTTGAGGCAATCAGAATCTTAGTTGTGGCATGTGGGACCTAGTTCTCTGACCAGGGATCGAACCTGGGCCCCCTGCACTGGGAGTGTGGAGTCTTACCCAATGGACCTCCAGGGAAGTCCTTGGAGTGAGGATTCAAACTTAGGTTTTTCATTCACTCATTCAATCATTCTGTCTTGGTTTGGGTGCCCCCAGGAGCAGTCCCTGAGGCAAGGATTTCAGTATAAGGAGTTGATTTAGACAGGGAAGGACAAAGGAGCCGGTGTGTATCCATACTCCAGTTCCCATCATTGTGCCCATACTCCAGTTCCCATCTGTGAAGGTTCAGAGCTGCTCCCGGGGGCTCCATTCCCCGCCAGTTTGGACCTGCTGCAGGGAGAAGCAGAGGGTCCTGGAGGCCAGAAAACAAACCTTCCATAGGAGAGAGGTGTTTGCTGGCAGGTGGAAGAGCAGCCAGCAGGGACCGCAGTGGGGGGGGTGAAGGACCAGGGCAGGTACCAGCAGCATCTGCTACCCACTTGCTCAACAAATCCTGAGTGCGGGGGATCCCGGCCCAGACGGTCCCGGCTCGGGTGAGCAGAGGAGGCAAACAAGTCACATTGCCAAGGGAAAAGATAATCAAGCAGGGGGATACATTTGATGAAGCAAACATAAGAGAATTATTAACGGCCACCGGAATGACAATGGTCATTCCGATGGTCAGAGAAGGCCTCTCTCAGGAGGTCTCTTTCTGACTCCTAAGGAAGGTGATGCTGTCTCCAACATTAACCTGACACAGATCCGCACACCCTCAGAGTGATGCTGGACAGCCCTCAGAAGTAGCCTCACTTTAATAAGTTAGCATCTTAAAAGGAAACAAATTGGACTTCCCTGGTGGGGAGCCTAGAGCCTATTATACAGAGTGAAGTAAGTCAGAAAGAGAAAGAGAAATACTGTATACTAACGCACATAAACAGAATCTAAAAAGATGGTACCAAAGAATGTATTTGCAGGGTAGCAATGGAAAAACAGACACAGAGAACACTTATGGACACGGCGAGAGGGGAGGCAAGGGTGAGATGTATGGAAAGAATAACATGGAAACTTACACTACCCATATGTAAAATAGATAGCCAACGGGAATGTGCTGTATGTCTCAGGAAACTCAAACAGGGGCTGTGTATCAACCTAGAGGGGTGGGAAGGAGGATGCGGGGGACATTCAAGAGGGAGGGGATATGTGTATACCTATGGCTGATTCGGAGAAGGAAATGGCAACTCACTCCAGTATTCTTGCCTAGAGAATCCTGTGGACAGAGGAGCCTGGTGGGCTGCCGTCTATGGGGTCACACAGGGCTGGACACAACTGAAGCGACTTAGCATGACTGATTCAGGTTGAGGTTTGACAGAAAACAACAAAATTCTGTAAAGCAATTATCCTTCAATTAAAAAATAAAATTTAAAAATACTACCCAGAAGACTCCAAATAAAATAAACAGGTTATTTGAAGAAAAAAAAGAATTCATCTGCCAACGCAGGGCACCACAGGTTCTATCCCTGGTCCGGGAAGAGCCCTCATGTGCGGGTCAACTAAGGCCACGTGTCCGAGAGCCCAGGGTCTGCCCCAAGAGACGCCACCATAGTGAGGAGCCTGAGCGCCACAATTAGAGAGTAACCCCCGCCTGCCACAACTAGAGCAAGCCTGTGCAGCAGCAAAGACCCAGCACAGCCAAAAAAAAAATACATTTTTTAAAGAAGGGAATGGACTACTGATGCAACAATTTGGATGGGTGTCAATGGCATTATGTTGTTAGTTGCTCAGTCATATCTGACTCTTTGAGACCCCATGGAATGCAGCCCGCCAGGCTCTTCTGTCCATGGGATTCTCCAGGCAAGAATACTGGAGTGGGCAGCCATTCCCTTCTCCAAGGGATCTGTCCCACCCAGGGATCAAACCCGTGTCTTCTGAATCGCAGGCAGATTCTTTACCGTCTGAGCCACCAGGGGAGCCCTAAGGGCATTATCCTGAGTGGGAAAAAGTCAGTCTCAGAAAGGTTACATACAGTATGATCCCATGCATATGGCATTTGGCGGGGGTGGTTGCTGTGCAGTGTGGCATGAGGGATCTTAGTTCCCCAACCAGGGATTGAACCCACATTCCCTGCACTGGAAGCATGGAATCTAAACCATGGGACTGCCAGGGAGGTCCCTATGACATTCTTGAGATGACAAAAATTATAGAGAACAGATTGATGGCTGCCCAATGGCACCCCACTCCAGTATTCTTGCCTGGAAAATCCCATGGACGGAGAAGCCTGGTAGGCTGCAGTCCATGGGGTCGCTAAGAGTCAGACATGACTGAGCGACTTCACTTTCACTTTTCACTTTCATGCATTGGAGAAGGAAATGGCAACCCACTCCAATGTTCTTGCCTGGAGAATCCCAGGGACGGGGGAGCCTGATGGGCTGCTGTCTCTGGGGTCACACAGAGTCGGACACGACTGAAGTGACTTAGCAGCAGTAGCAGCATGTTAGGGACAGGGAGCAGGTGGGATGGTTAGAAAGGGTCCCATGAGGGAATTCCTTTGAGTTGATGGAACTCTTCTGTATCTTGCTGTGTGGTGGTGGTTACACAAATGTACATGTGACAAAACTGAAAAGAACGTGTACGCACACACTTGCACAAACAGGTGTACGAAGGTCTGCTTGTTATACTAATGTCAGTGTCCTAGTTTTGATGATGTACTGTGGGGATGTGACCACTGGGGAAGCAAGACAAAGGCACATGGAACCTCTCTATACTTTATTAAAAATTCAGGGATTGCTCTGGCAGCCCAGTGGCTAAGACTCCACGCTTCCATTGCAGGGGGCACATGCCACAGAGTGTGGTCAAAAGAAAGGGGGATAAAATTCACATATAAAAAACCACCACTTTAAAGTGAACGAGTCAGTGGTTTTCTAGTGTATTCATGAGGTTGTCCAACCATCACCACTATCTTTTTCCAGCATACTTTTATTGCCCCTCCGAGAAACCCCGTGCCCTTTAGCAGTCGCTCCCCATTCCTACATTTCCCCTGTCCCTGGTACCCACGAGACTACCTGTTGTCTCTCCAGATCTGCCTATTCTGGACATCTCATATAAATGCTGTCATACAATATACATGGTCTTTTATGTCCGACTTGCGTCTTTCCGCATGACGCTGCCTGGTGATTCAGCATGATGCTTTCTAGTTTATCCAAGTTTATTCAGGACTTCGCTCCTGTTTACGACCGAATAATATCCCATTGTATGGACAGACCACAGACGTTAATCCGTGCATCATTTGATGGCCATCAGGGTTGTTTCCACCTTTTGGTCATTACGAATAACACTGCTATGAACATTTGTCTACAAGTTTTTGTGTGAATATATGTTTTTAATTTTCTTCGATATATACCTAGAAGTGGAAATGCTTGGTCACATGGTAACTGTTCATTTAACTTAAAAATATATATATTTATTTATTTATTTGGCTATGTTGGATCTTAGTTACAGCATGTGGGGTCGAGTTCTCCTGACCAGGGATGGAATCCTAGCCCCTGCACTGGGAGTGCAGAGTCTCAGCCACTGGACCACCAGGGAAGTCCCTACATTTAATGTTTTGAGGAACTGCCAAACTGTTTTGCACAATGGGTGTGCCATTTTCCTTTTACATTCCCAACAGCAAGGTATGATGATTCCAATTTTTCCATATGTTTACAATACTTGTTATTTCTGTTTTTTTTTTTTTTAAGTATAGCATCCTAATGGGTATGAAGTATGTCTTTGTAGTTTTGCTTTGCATTTCCCTAATAACGAATGAGGGAAAGATTGAAGGCAGGAGGAGAAGGGGACGGCAGAGGATGAAATGGTTGGATGGCATCACTGACTCGATGGACATGAGTTTGAACAAGCTCCGGGAGTTGGTGATGGACAGGAAAGCCTGGCATGCAGCAGTCCATGGGGTTGCAAAGAGTCGGACATGACTGAGTGACTGAACTGAACTGAACTGAATGACTAATGATGTTGAGCATCTTTTCATGTGTTTGTTGGCCATTTGTAAATCTTTTGAGAAATATCTATTCAAAGTACTTTGGCCTTTTTTCATTGGGCTGCTTGTCTTTTTGCTGTTGAGTCTGAGTTCTTTATATATTCTGGATAGAAGGCTCTTCTCAGATATATGATCTGCAAACAGTTTCTCCCTTTTCTGTAGGTTCTTTCACTTTCTTGATAATGTTCCTCAAAGCAAAAATGTTTTAAAATTTTGATGAGGTCTTATCTATTTTTTTCTTTTGTTGTTTATGCTTTGGGTGTCGTACCTAAAACTCCATTGAAAAATTCTAAGCTACGAAGATTTGTACCTATGTTTTCATCAGAGAGTTTTATGGCCTTAAAACTATAAAAGTTTCAAGGTCTTTGATCCATTGAGTTAGCTTTTGTAGATGGTGTGAGGGAAGAGTCCAACTTAATTCTTTTGCATGTGGAAACCCAGTTGTCCTGATGCCATTTGTTGAGACAAAACTATTCTTTCCTCATCGAATGGGATTGGCATCCTTGTTAAAGAACAATTGACGATAGATGTATGCATCTATTTCTGCAGTCTCAGTTGTATTCCATTGATCTATATGTCTATACTTAAGCCAGACCACAAAGTCTTAATTACTGTGACTTGGCAGTAAATTTTGAAATTGGGAAGTGTGAGTCTTCCAACTTTGTTTTTTCCCAACACTCTTGAGGGCTATTCTGTATTCTTTGAACTTCCATAAACACTTTACGAGCTTGTCAATTTCCACCAAAAAAAAAAAAGCAGTTGGAATTTTGATAGGATTACATTGAATCTATAGATTATTTGGGAGCATTGCCATATCAATAGTATTAAGTCTTCCAATCCGTGAACACAGATATATTCCCATCTTTCATTATTTGGGTCGTCTTTAAATTCTGTCAACAATATTTGATACTTTTCAATGTACAAGTCTTTCATTTCTTAGATGAAGTTTATCCTTAAGTATTTTATTCTTTTTGATGCTATTTTACATAATAAGAATTTTAAGAATTTTCTTAATTCCCTTTTTGGATAGCTCATTGCTAGTGTAGAGAAATACAATTGATTTTTGTATATTGACCTTTTATCCTTTAAACTTGCTGAACTTGCTTTTAGCTTTATCAGTAATTTCTGCAGACTCTCAGATTTTCTTGATCCTTCACGATTTTTAATAAGATCATATCACCTGCAAATACGGTTTATTTCTTTGTTTCCAGCCTTTTCTAGCTTAACTTTCTTGAGTAGAATCTCCAGAACAGTGTTGAATAGGAGGAGTGAAAGTAGGCATCCTTGACCCATTTCTGACCTTAGGGGTAAACTTTTAGTCTTTCACCACTCAGTATGATGTTAGCCATGGATTTTCACAGATACCCTTTATCAGATTGAGGATCTTTCCTTCTGTTCTTGGTTTGTTGATGTTTTTTATCATTAAAGAATGTTGAATTTTATCAAATGCCTCTTCTGCGTCTATTAAGACGCCATGTGATTATTTCCCCCTTTATTGTGTTAACATGTCATATTCAACCGGCTGATTTTCGTTTGTTGAAAGCTTTGCATTCTTGGAATGAATTCCACTAGGTCTTGATACATAAATCTTTTTATACACTACTAGATTTGATTTGCTAATGTTTTATTAAGGATTTTTACATCTATATTCATAAGGGCCAAGATAGGTCTGTAGTTTTCTTCTGATGGCTTTGTCTGGTTCTGGCTTCAGGGTAATCGTAGCCTTGGAAAATGAGTTTTTCCTCTTTTAGGACAGTGTGTGAAGGACTGGTGTTAATTCTTTAAATATTTGGTAAGATTCACCCGTGAAGCCATCTGGTCCTGGGCTTTTCTTCTTTCTTTTTTTATTGATTACTAATTCAGTCTCTTTTCTTGCTATAGGTCTAATCAGATTTTTTCTTCCTTCTTGAGTCAGTTTTGGTAATTCATGTCTTTCTAGGAATCTGTCCATTTCATCTGGGATATCTAACTTGTTGGCATAAAATTGTTCATAATATTCCCGTAATAAAAGGGAATAAAAAATTCCCTTCTATTTCTGTAAGTTTGGTAGTAACGGCCCCCTTTTCATTTCTGATTTTAGTAGTTTGAATATTTTCCCCCTTTCTTCGCTCAATCGAGGTTTACTCATTTTATTGATTCTTTCAAATAAAACATCTTTTGGCTTTGTCATTCTCTTTTCTGCACCTTTTTTTTTTTTTACGATTTTCTGTGAGACTATAATTATTTTTTTACAAAAAACTTCAAAAATGTATTGCTTTATGTGCTGGAAATATAGTGTGAATAGGACAGACAAGAACTTACAGGTTGATGAGAGGAGTCAGATCAGAAACAAGCAAACAGGATCATTTTTTAGAGCTAGAACTGCTCTGAAGAAAATGAGAAAGGCTGATGTGATCGAGACTGCAGTGGAGAGGGAACAGAACTCCTCCAGTTTGTAGGGTCAGGGAAGGTCTTACTGAGAAAGTGATAGCTGGGCTGATATCTGAGTGAGGAGAAAGGAAGGAGCCATGTGAACATCTGAAGGAGGCATGCTCTGGGCAGAGGAGGCAGCAAGGGCCAAACACAGAGGTGAGAACGAGCTTGGCAGATCAGAGGAGCAGAAGGGAACCCTGTGGCTTCTGGAGCCTGGTGGGTGCAGCAGGCAGAGAGGAGCTGGAGGCGTGTTTACAGACAGCCTCCCAGATCCCAGGGAGGCATCCCATTTCTCCCAGAAAGTCACGGCAGAGGTTTAATCAGGGGAGGTGACATTTGTAAAAGCTCCCTTTGGGTACAGGGTGGAAGATGGAGTGGATGGAGCAAGAATGGAAGAAAGGAACGAGAGAGGCGGCCGTTTAATGTTCCTGTGAGAGGGACTTGGGAGGAACCAATGGAAATGGAGAGAAGGGGCCAAGTCCAGGCTCCGAGTTGGAGGAGGAATCAATAGGACGGGTTGATGTGCTTGAAGGGGAGGGGGCGTGGGGCAATCAAAGAAGTGGTGAGCTTGGCAGCTGAGCAGAAGAGAATGCCATTTTCTAAGCAAAAGACTGCTGGAGAAGGAAGAGATGTGGCCTTGGGCAGGGGAATTGAAACTTAGGTTTTAGATCTCTGAGGTCCGAGACATGGAGTGGAAACTGACATTCGAGTCAGGAACTCAGAGAAGCAGACAGGGCTGGGTGTATAAATTTGGAGTCATCTTGAAGCCGTGAGCCTGGGGGGAGGCCGATGAGAGAGACGGGGCAGGCAGGGCAGGGAGGAGGGTTTGCACCAAACATGGGGCACTCACACCCCCGACGTGTCCCCCAATCACATCCACTGAAGTAACTTCTCTTTCAAACCCAGACTCTGCTGTACCATCTGTTCAGCTTCCAGCTGAGCCCAGCCACTCCACAGCAGTGTGGCCTGGGGGAGTCACTAGTCTTCCCGGAGACTTGATTTTCCCATTTACCAAATGGGGAGAGCCATCCCAGAGTGAAATTCAGCAAGGGATGTCCGAGGCCCAGTGAAACGTGATGGTTCTGAGAGGTGGTGTGCTCTGGTGGCCCTGGACCTGACACACAGGATGACTATCAAGAGAGACCCCAGACCAGAATGGCAGGAGGAATGCAGCCCACCCACAGCTGGGCCTGGAGATTCAGCAGCTTAAGGTGAGACAACTGTCTCATGTCCCAGCCTCAAGGCCCAAAACTAAACAGAAAACAAAAAACCCACCAAAACCCTGGGCTAAAGTCCTCACTGCTATGACAAGGCAAAGCTCGTCAGCCTCTGCTAAGCAGAGGAAAGGGGAGAGTAATCATCAGAATTGGTCCCCATCAAATCCAATGATGCTTTTTATCGCCCCTGGTGTGCTCTGTTCTGTACAGCAGACTTCCAAAACGCCACTCACTGCCTTGTGCATGAGGGGGACCGGAGAGGTTTGGCGAGGGCCAGTCCAAGCCCCAGCAGCACATGCGGGAGTCCACAGACTTGAAGTGGGAAGAGCAGGGAATGCAAGGCCAGAGCATCCAAGTGGTCGTGGCCCACGGGGGGCCTGTTTCCTTCAAGGTCACACAGCTGATCTTTAAGAGGGCTCAGACCGCTCTGTCCAGCCCTGTGGACAGGCAGTGTTTCTTGGCTATCTCACATCTACACTGCCTTTCTTTCAGTAACAGCCATGAATTTCTTCAGGGAGGATTCCCTCCCTGCCCCACTGGGGCATCTTAGTGGAACTGGCACCAAGGTGCCTGGGCCTCCTAGTCAGGTTGGTCCATCAGCCTTCCTCTCCTGGGACTGGATAACCCCAGCAGAAAGACAAAATAACAAACCATTTAAGCAACCAATCAACCAACAAACAGGGCAGCCTCCCACCAAAAAAATGACCAAACTTCCGGTGTTTAGGTATCCCTGGATGTTACCCAGAATCCCCAAGTTTCCCACAGGGCCTGTCCGATTCTGGCCTGAGTCTCAGTGAATATGCCAGCTATGCAAAAGGCTTGCAACACATTTTCTTTCCAAAAATTTGCTAAAGCGAGCCAGACTCAGGGTCTTTTGCTGGCAAAATAAGAATCACATAGATTATCCAGGTCTCCTACTCCCATTCTACAGGAGGAGGGAAAAAGCTGACTCTCAGAGAAGGAAGGTAAGATGCCCAAGGCCACAGAGTCAAGACCAGAACCTGGATATCTAGAACTGGGGATTTCAAAGCCCTCCTTTCTGGCTTCTTTTTCTTTAAATGGGAATAATATTTGCTTCACAGAGGTGGCATTAGCGGTAAAGAACTCGCCTGCCAATGCAGGAGACAAAAGAGACATGGGTTTGATCCCTGGGTTGGGAAGATCCCCTGGAGGAAGGCATGGCAACCCACTCCAGTATTCTTGCCTGGAGAACCCCATGGACAGAGGAGCCTGGCAGGTTACAGTCCATGGCATTGCAAAGAGTCAGACACAAGTGAAGCGACTTAGCACTCACTGTATTACTACTACTCCGACTGGTAACAATGAAAACAGCAACAGCTGGTGTTTCAGAGCTCTTTCGGAGGCATGGTGCCAAGTTCTTTATATTTACATTGATCCTTACAATTGTGTCAAGGTAAGTGCCACTATGATCCCCGTTTCACAGATGAGAAAACCAAGTAGATGTTAGGTAAGTTACTGGTGGTCATGAAGCGGTACGTGATTAAGCTTGGAGCCAGGCCTTTCTGCTTCTCGGGTCTGTGCACTGTTATGTTTAAATAAGATTATACATACGACATACTTAGCACTGTGCCTGGCATAAGGCAAGAACTACAACTGTGACAACCGTTTTCATTTTCAATTCTTTAAAAAAAATTAATGATTTCGACTTCCCTGGTGGCGCAGTGGATAAGAATTTGCCTGCTGATGCAGTGGACACGGGTTTGATTCCCGGTCTGGGAAGATCCCACATCCCACAGGGCTAAGTAACCCCATGCACCACAACTACTGAGCCCACACTCTGGAGCCCGGGCGCCACAACTGCTGAAGCCCAAGAGCCTAGAGCCTGCACTCTGCAACAAGGGAAGCCACCGCAGTGAGAAGTCCGTGCCCCGCAACGAAATGTAGCCTCGCTGGCCACAGCTAGAGAAAGCCTGAGCACAGCAACGAAGACTTGGCACAGCCAAAAATAAATAAATACATAAAATGTTTGAAAAAAACTAATAATTTGTTCTTTGGAATAGAAAATATATGTACAGGGCAGGAAATTAAAAAGGTACAAAAAAGCATCCCAGAGAAAGCCTTCTTATCGCCCCGTCCCTTGTTCGGCCCGTTCCATGACCCAGAGGCAACCTCTGGTCCCGTGTCCCAGGCCCCTCCCAGAGGTCAAGGTGATGGACGCTGAAGCCCACAGCACAGTACGGACGTCGGTGCTGGGCAGTCTGTCTCAGCTTAGCTCAGTCTCCTGTGTCCAGCTTGCAAGTGGCAGGAAGAGAAAGTGCCAGAGCTTTTCTTTCTTTAACTTTTAGATATTTGAAAGGAAGCAATGTTCCGTGTTTTCTAGGTGTGTTCTGTGTCCCAGGGAAGCAGGGCCCGGAGGGGGAACATGGGCCCTGGGCCAGGCTGCAGGGTTTGCCCCTCCCGCACCTTCCAGCTCTGTGACCTTGACCAAGTCAATGCCCTTGTCCAAGTCTCAGTTTTTTCATCTACAAAACAAGGGCCTCAATGACACTCCCCTTCCCCAGGTCCCGTGTTTGGTGGTGATGACTGTGGTAAACCGCAAAGGTAGATAAAGCGGGGTGAATTGGCTCCTCTTTGTCCCCCAAACCCCCAAAGAAACCCCCATTGAGCGGGGATCTGGAAAAGCGCTCAGGGAGTGGGGGGTACCATTTGGAGGCTCTGCCTGCACCTTGTTCCCAGGCTCCTCCCCACTCTGCCCAAATGAATGGCTGAGACAATCACAACATCCTTCCCCTCCCCACACCCACACCCTCACCGTGGACTTATCCTGGACAGAAAAAAATGCGTTAAAGCACGAGGCCAAGGCTCACTCAGGACCGCCTCCACTTACAGCTAAGTTCCTGTTGACCAAGTGGCCCAGGTCCCCCGGCATGTCTGTGTTCCGGATATCCACGTCATGGGGCGACACGTAGAGCTTTGTGTTGTTCAGGTCGAAGAACTCAACTTCCGTGAGGCCCACCCACGACGTGTTGCCCCAGTTGGACAGGATTTCCATGGTCACGTAGATGGCATCTTTGATCTCTTCCGCTTTCGGTCCCGATTTGTCCTTAACAAGAAGAAACGTAATGCCAGTGGATGAAAACAGGACAGGAGGAATCCAGCTCGACCGTGAAGTGACAAGGTATTTAGGCTCTCGGTGCCTTGGTTTCCCCATCTGTACCACGAGGATAAGAGAAGCACCCATTACAGATGGTTACCATGGAGATTTAATGAGTTCATATTTGTAAGGCATTTAAAATATAGTTACTGTGGGGATTCCCTGGCGGTCCAGTGGTTAGGACTCTCTTCTTTCCCTGCTGGGGCGCAGGTTCCATCCCTGGTCAAGGAACTAAGATTCCGCAAGCCACTCAGTGCGGCCAAAAAAAAAAGTTATCAGTGAACCCTGGCACTTAGTATTTTCTGTAAGAGTCCACAAATAACAAAAAATGTTTAAAGGGATGTCTCTCATGGTCCAGCAGTTAAGAATCCACCTGCCAGTGAAGGGCACACGGATTTGATCACTGGTCTAGGAGGATCCCACATACAGAGCAACTAAACCTGTGAGCCCCAACTACTGAGCCAGTGCTCTGCAACGAGAGAAATCACCACACACAGCAACTGGAGGGTAGCCCCCACTCACCGCAATTAGAGAAAGCCCGGGAGCAGCGAGGAAGACTCAGCGCAGCCAAAAATAAATAAGCAATAATAAAATAAAATTTTTAAATGTTTAAAGGCATCAGATTCTTCCTGAATATGCACTTTTCTCACCCACGACCAAGGGTTCAGGTCCTGTAGGCACATCACAACTTCTGCTGAATTGGGCAGATATCTGGCCTGGAGAATTTCATGGACTGTATAGTCCATGGGGTTGAAAAGAGCTGGACACCACTGAGCGACTTTCACTTTATTAGGGACTAAACTGTGTCACCTCCACCCCACCCCCCTACACTGAGAATTCAGATACTGAAGCCCAAACCCTAATTGGTCAGAAGGGGATAGGGCCTAGAAAGAGGTAATTAAGACACAATAAGGCTGTTAGGGTGGGCCTAACCCATTCTGACTGATGTCCTTCCAAGAAGGGGACATTCGGACACCAAGAGAGACACCAGGGATGGGCAAGCACGGAGAAAAGGCCATGTGGGGACACAATGAGAAGGTGGCCATGTGCAAGCCAAGGACGGGCCTCAGAAGAAAGCCCGCCTGCCAACACCTTGCTCCTGGATTGGTGAGAAAAGCAGTCTCCGTTGTTTAAGCCCCCAGACTATGGCACGTGGTTGTGGCAGCCTAGCAGACAGCCTATGTAATACAGTAGATCAGGGGTCCCCGACTTCCGGGGCGAGGACCAGTGCCACCTGTCAGATCAGCAGCAGCATGATAGATTAGGGGGAAAAACGCACACAATAACTGTAATATGCTTGAATCATCCCGAAACCATCCCCTCACCCCCGGTCCGTGGAAAAACTATCTTTCACGAAATCGATCCCTGGTGCCAAAAGGGCTGGGGACCACTGCAGTAGATAACACATGACGCTGGACAGGTCAGTTGACATCCCTCTGCCTGGATGGGGGCCAGGAGATGACACCATCAATCTGACAATCCTATCCTGGAGATTAATCAGGATACATGCGTGGCTCAGTGGGTAAAGAAACAGCCTGCAACGCAGCAGACCCAGGAGATTTGGGTTCAGTCCCTGGGTTGGGAAGATCCCCTGGAGGAAGGCATGGCAACCCACTCCAGTATTCTTGCCTGAAAAATCCCATGGACAGAGGAGCCTGGCAGGCTACAGTCCAAAGAGTCGCAAAGAGTCGGACACGACTGAGTGACTAAGCACGTGTGAATGCCCCGAGAAGGCCGGGTCAGCAGTCCCGACCTGTATGCCCTCTGTAAGTGGCCATTTCTGCCCATGTCTCTCCTCCACTGATTTTAATGCCCACCTCCTTCTCGGGCAGGCTGTCTGGTCTGGGAGGGCGTGAACACCATCAATCAATGGCCATGCCATGGAACGGCTTCCTGAGGCCCCTTGTCGCCCCGACCGCAGGGCTGGTCGCCACGGATCAGCCGCTCAGAAAATGGTGCCTTCCCCACATGCACATGCCCTCTCTTAATTAGCACTGTAATCTGCGACGGTCCTGTGAGCAGGAAGCTGAGCAAATGAACAGCAACTGTTCCCTACTTATTTTTTTTAATTAATAGCCAGCGAGACGTGCTAGCGCTCTCAGCGTGCATTTGGATGAGCCTTGATTGCCAGGCGATGGGCCGGGGATGCGGAGGGAGGGAGGTCAGCTCCCCACTCCCGGAGGGAACGTAGGGCCTGTTTTTATTAGCAGACCCCACGGCTTCCTCCTTCTCTGCCACGGGCCCATGTGGAGCCAGGGCCAAGCCCTCTGTTGCCTTGGGCCTGAATCCCAGGCTGGCAGGAAGGTGATAAAATTCCACTGGCCCGGCTCAAGGCGTGAGGTTCGGGAGGTTAATCAACTATGCTTGGGAGGCACATCCGCTGCCAGGTAAGCCCCGTGGGAGGCGTGAAGAAGTGGCGCTGGTTACCTCGGCTGTGGGCCGTGGCGGGGAGGCCAGATGGGAGGCGAGCTGCCCCCAGGAGGGGCTGCTGGATCTCACGCCCCGTGCAATCTAAAAGTGTGAATGCCCTCAGCAGCGTTTCTAAATGAAGAAGCTGAAGGGTCTGTTAACTAAGGAAGTGTCCCAAGTTGTCGGTGCTGCAACCTAATGCTGAGTCCTGCTCGATTTAGGAGGGAGGGGTGTGAGGCGAACACTGGCTGGGAAGCTTCTGGACCCTGGTATCACTGCCCCTCTTTCACCAAGACCACCTGCTTTTCTTTAGTCAAAGTTGCCCCTTCTCTTTTCTGAGCCGTGAGATAACAAGGAGAAAGATGCTTTCCTACCCCAAGGAGGAGCTGAACTGGTCCAGTCGATCAGGGTGTCCTGATGCCTGGACCACCTGGAGGGAGGGAGTCAGTGATGGGCATGTGACCTAGTCTCAGATCTGTGTGTGGAGAAACTGCTCAGTTCTCCTGACTGTGGGGTCTCAGGGTATAACAGGGAGAAGTGGGAATCACTGTTGAGAGATCATAGGGAGGGAGCAGAGCTGGGACTGGGCACCGAGGTGGGGATGGGGCTCAGAGATTCAGCTGACATAGTGCAGACACTGTGTAAGCTTCTGGATCAAGCCCTTCCTGAACCCGACTATGACATTCACTACAAAGAAATCTCTCATTTTTCTTCTCTTTGTTGTGTAAGTCAGTTTGCCCTGGGTTTCTTGTCTCCTATAATATAAGGAGACTTGATCCATCCAAGTTTTTTTTTTTTAATTAATTAATTTTTGGTTGTCCTAGGTCTTCGATGCTGTGTGCAGGCTTTCTCTAGTTGCAATGAGCAGGAGCTACTCTTTATTGCATTGCACAGGCTTCTCACTGAGGTGACTTCTTTTATTTGGGAGTGCAGGCTTTGGGCACGAGGGTTTCAGTAGTTGCAGCACTCGGATTCAGTAGTTGTGGCTCTCAGGCTCTAAACCACTGGCTTGATATTTTCGGCACTTGGGCTTTGCTGCTCCTCAGCATGCAGAATCTTCCCTGACTGGGGATCGAACCCATGTCCCCTGCCTTGGCAGGTGGATTCTTATCCAATGTATCACCAGGGAAGTCCCATCTAGGTTCTTTTTAATGTGACTGAGGTTTCACCACACTTAGGATCTTTATAGCTAAGAAAGCAACTACATCATACAGGGAGAATGCTGCTGCTGCTGCTGCTGCTGCTGCTAAGTCGCTTCAGTCGTGTCCGACTCTGTGCGACCCCATAGACGGCAGCCCACCAGGCTCCGCCGTCCCTGGGATTCTCCAGGCAAGAACACTGGAGTGGGTTGCCATTTCCTTCTCCAATGCATGAAAGTGGAAAGTGAAAGTGAAGTCGCTCAGTTGTGTCTGACTCCTAGTGACCCCATGGACTGCAGCCCACCAGGCTCCTCCGTCCGTGGGATTTTCCAGGCAAGAGTACGGGAGTGGGCTGCCACTAGCTTTGCTTTCTGAAGATTTTTCTAGAAGGCATATTTCCTGGTTCCCCCTTGCCTTGGTGCCAGGCACCAAGCCACTTGCCCTCAGAGACCTTTCCTGTTGGAGCCACACAGCAGCCCCTCGGGCTGTGGATTATTTCCCCAAGTGGACAGCCATCCACTCCCAGGACCAGACAGCTTAAGAGGCTTGTCTAGGGTCACATGACCTCTAAATGATGGTAAAGACTCCAAGCCAGAACTCCAGTCTGCTTTACGTGTGCCTTTGGGAGGACTTCCTGTTAAGTCTCCATCGGCCAATCACAAGGTGAGTGACTGCTGTACCAAACAGTTATAAGAAAGGCTTGGGTATAGGAAGTGGGGAGAGGATGTGTTGGACACAAACCATTTGACCAAAAAAGAGAAAAGCATCACCTGTTATTCCTCCATCCTGATGCTCTCTTGCCCTTTCACTCTTCATGTCTCAGCTCCATCGAACCACTCGGCCAGCCATATCTTTGCCCACTTGCTATAATAATATTGGACTCCGTGACTCAATAATATTGGACTTCATGAAGATGAACATTACCTTTTGCAGTTAATTTTATGTTCTTAACATTTTCTATCTGCATAACCTCCATAATGAAATGTCCATCCTTTTACATAACTGCATGGTGCCCATATATCATACTTTTCTGATTAACTGTATTATTGTGAGACATATATGTTATTTCTGTGTTTTTTCCCTCTCACTTCCACCTACTTTCAATACTTTTCGAATAGACATTTTTGTGCCTATATATTTATTAATTTTGTGCCTATATATTTATTAATTTCTATTGAGTGGTTTCTTTAGGATAAAGAAGTAGGCTTGTCAGGCTGGAAGACGTAAATATTTCTAGGGCTTTACCTAAGTCTGTCCTTTCTGCTTTTCAAAAGCTTTCCACCCTTATTTCTGTTGCTGCCAGCAGAGTAGGATGGTCAGTTTTACTGTAACCTTGCCAGTGCTAGAGGTGATCATCAAAAATGATTTAACTCAGATATCAATGGAAGGTTAAGGTTGCCCTAATTTTTATTTCTTGATTATCAGTGATGTTGGATATTTTTCTATTAGACAGGCTGCTTATATTTCCTCCTGGGTGGACAGACTTCTGTCCACTGAAACTCTGTGCTTCATTACATGGATGTCTGAGTGCTGGGGAGGGGGGATGGAGACCTGGGCAGAAAGATGCAAGTTTACCGCTGTCAGAGCAGTTCCCACGGGATAGAAACGATCGTTCTGAGGGGCCCTTCTTCCCTCAGCCTGCAGACAAGATGAGAATGCCCTGGGAAAGCCTCGCAAGTCAAGGTTCTCACCTCTGGGTCCAGCACTTGCTCCTCCGTGGGTGAAACAACCCAGCCGAGACGGGCGGAGTCACTTTCAATGGCCTGGAGGACTTTCAGAAGCTTCTGCTGTTGTCTGAAATGTGATTTTTGTTTTAGCAAACAAGTAGTAATAAATGATAACACAATAGACAGTATTCCCATTAAGGGTACCATGCTTACTTTTCCATTTCAGAGAGAAGTAACAATTTGAGAAGAAAATACTCACACCCAGCAGAGAGATCAAAGGCACACATGGGCTGCTTTTCTCCCTTTATAAATAACTGTACAATTAGCCCCAAAAGAAGGGCCAAGCAAGAGAAACTGCCTGGGGCCAGAGCCAGCTGATCTCCTCAAGAAAACTTTTAACCTGTACAAGTCTAGATGGGGAGATGTCCCTGGTCATCCAGTGGTTAAGCATCCACGTTCCAATACGGGGGACTCGGGTTCGATCCCTGATCAGGAAACTAAGATCCCACTAAGATGCCCTTAGCAGGGCAACGAAGCCCCCGTTCCGGAACTAGAGGAACACTGTGTGCCACAATGAAGACGCAGTACGGCCCCAAGAGTCTAGAGCAGGGTCCACACAGTACAGCCTGCGGATCAAACGCAGCCCACGGCCCGCTTCTATGTGGTCTGAAAGCTAAGAATGGTTTTATGGTGTTAAACGGAAAACAAAACAAAAAGTGGAAAGCCTAAAGGATTTGTTATCTGGCCCTTTACTGAAAGGGGCTTCCCTGGTAGCTCAGATGGTAAAGAACCTGCCTGCAATGCAGGAGATCTGGGTTCAACTCCTGGGTCGGGAAGATCCCCTGGAGAAGGGAATGGCTACCCACTGCAGTATTCTTGTCTGGAGAATTCCATGGACAGAGGAGCCTGATGGGCTACAGCCCATGGGGTCACCAAGAGTCGGACACGACTGAGCAACTCTTTCATGACCTCTTGTCTAAGCAACTTCGGTTCCCTTAGCCCAATCTGCCCTCCTCTCCTTTACTGAAAAAGTTTGCCAATTCCTGACCTGCTCAGCACCTCTAGTTTCTGAGGACACAGCATTTCAAACCCAGAAGAGGGTCGTCTGCAAACACACCTCACTTGTGCTGTTTAAGGCTGAGAATCCCCAAGACCCTGAAGCACAAAGGATCTTGAGGACAAAGAAAGAAGCACTTGTAAATAAAACTGTATCTGATGTGATACATCCTCATGGCTCAGCCCTTTCGCTCCTGGAGGAAACTTCAAGTTCTGATTTATGGTCACAGGGGTTCACAGCGTGGTTTCCGATCTGGGGTCTGCAGACTCCTGGAGGAATGGCTAGCGGTGCCTTTAGCCTATTCAGAATTTTTCTAGAAATTATCAAAGGCAAACTGCCTCTGGGTGGACATAGATCTGGAGAGTATGAAGCTTGGCCAGGAAACTCCTCCTTCATGCAAAGAAAAAGCCCCCATCTTTCAGGGCTGATGCAGCCCCAGGCCAGAGCCTCAGCTTAGTGACCACCACGCAGGCTGGACTCCAGCTGCTCTCGCCCCTCAGCACTGCACAGCCTAGCATGCGCCCACTCTCCACGGCAGCCTGCGGAGTGCGGCGGGGCACGAGTGCATTCTTGAACCTACTGGCTCCGGCTGGTGCATCTTTCTGAAGATCGATGTGGCCCGAAGACTAGAGGAAAGCCTTTATTTTGATAATAAAATCTGACAGTGCCGATCACTGAAGCTACGTGTGAAGGGACTAGAAAGCAGAGTTTGAACGAACTCTGAATAGAGAAAAGAAGGTTCAAAGGGCACTGCTTTGGGTCACTGCCTGCCGTGTGGGCTGCTTCCCTGGAAAGCTCGGAGAAGATTGAAGTTTTACACTGGCTGAACCAAACCCAACAAGCCAAGAGACGGGTCTGAAAGCAATCAAGTCAATTTCATGCTTCTGGGCTGAAGGGAGGGGGAGGGGGGATACAGTCTAAGCAACCAGCTTTAAATGGTCTGGAATCATATAGGAAATGCAAAGAAAAACCTCAGTTAATAAGATTCTCATGGCTGCATGACTATGGGCTGCTTGTTTTCGTTCTGAAGCCGCTTAGATAAGTACCTGCTCCCCAAAAGGCCAATTCTGTCGATGGCTTCACTGACGGCTCTGGCTCCCCCTGCTGCCCTGGCTGGCTCCTGCGTGCTGGTCACTGTGGTGATGGGAGGCAGCTGAGGAAGGATGCAAAGGCTCATGAGACAGATGTCTGAGGCGACCCTCCTGGCCCAAGCCACAGCAGAGCCATGGTCAAAAGGACACGCTCCACAGATCATCAGCCCCGTTGTGGGCAACTAGGAGCTGGAATGAGGGTAACAGCAGCTGCCTGGGGCTGATTAGATTTCTAGAAAACCCTCACACGATCTTCGGCAAAAGACGGGGTCTCCGTTTCTTATGATCTGGGAAGTCCCAGGGAATGATCAGCTTCAATGAGCTATTGAAAAATTTCTCTCTCATCAAAACCTTTGCCCACCTCCAGTGAACCTCTGTGCTGTTTGCCACAAAGTAATGGGACTCTGTGGAGAATTCCAGTAACATTAGACCCTTTGATTTTCAATCCTCCAAGCCTTTTCCCCTTCTTTTTCATTTATCATCTGAACTAAAAATGTGCTTTGGTCTCTATCTGCAAGTAATTGTAGTCATTGGAAGCTCTGTGAATCAGGGGTCAGGTCATCCAGAAATCCTGGACCACAGGGTAGGCAGTGTGGCAAACCTGTCAGAAATATTGACTGGCAACAGTTTCAGAGGACCAGGAAATAATAGAAAAAGCAGGAGGGTTGCAAAAAGAAAACCATAGTGTTGCTCTGGGGTGCTGCCCTGCCTAGCACTCTATTTCATGAGCTCTCTCTCCAGTTCCCCACTGCCCACCCCCTACTTCCCCTGCCCTCTTCTCCTCCAGGAGTTCCTCCCCTCCCGGATTGGGCTAGGCTCATTCCCACTTCAAAGCTTTCCCCCGTTCCTTCCACAGGGAATGCTATTCTCTTGCTGGCTGACTCCTTCTTAATAGACAGGGCTCAGCCTAGACCGGATGCCTTCCAAGGGGCCTCCTCAGACCACCCCGTGGGAGGCAGCCACCATCCCACAGTCTCCCACCCTGACCTTTAGCACTGTTTATTGTCATCTCTCTCTGAAGTCACCGGGTTATGGATGGCTTAATTGCAACGTTGGCTGCAAGCTCCCTGAGGCCAGGGGCTAATCTGGTCTGTCTCGGCCACCTCTGTATTCTGAGGACGTGGAGTAGCCTTGGGCACACTAGCAAAGACATTCCCAGCTGTTTTATTAACTCAAATCCATCTTTCCTGGGGCCACCTTTGCTAAAATTGGCCTAATCCAACTAGGCAGATATATATATTTATCTGGGATACTAAGATCTGTTTTTGTATTATCTTGTGAAAAAAATAGAAACCTAACAAGGGACTGGGAGTCAGCAGGCCTGGGTGAGTTCTGGCTTCCGCTCATACTCATGGGCAAAGCGCTCCAGCCCGGGTCTCCCGAGCTGGGAGATGGGCAGAATGCCGGCATGCTCAGGAAGCACAGTGAGGGCCCGCTGGGACCGTGGCAGGGAGGCCCTCTCGAGACTGTCGGGCGCTGTTGGGCACGGCGCTCTATTGTTCCTCTCAGGACTTCACTGACCTCAGGGGTCTCCTCCTTGAGCAGACTGGTCCAGGACTTTGCTCGTGGTCCCTCTGTGTCCTGGAATGATGGAATCACATGATCTGAGGTCAGAATAAAGCCATCCACTGCACCCCCTTCACCGACAGAGACAAAGACCGTCTTGGGATCACAGACGCGAATGTCGGGGGCATAGGGCTGAGCACCAAGAAAATAGGCAACAGATGATGCTTGATGATAGCCCCAAAGAGTAGCCTGAGACAGGGCCTGGGGAGCAACTGGTGGTGTGGATGGGGCTCTAGGCTTGTAGGCACTCAGATCTCAGCCACTGCCATAGACAGACATGCCCCGAGAAAGCCCCTCTGATTCCTGGGTGCCATCAGCCATATCTAGAAAACAGGGTCATGAAACCAGTCCTGCCTGTCTCAGGACTACTGTGAGCGTCAAGCGGAGCAAGTTAAGGCAAAGGGTTTCAACAGGTGAGTCAGGGAACACGCTTCTGAGAAAGGATGTGGACACCGAGGCATGCCTGAAGCCCCCCAGTCCACCCCATCACCCATCTTTCTGTTTGCTGCTCAAATGCCAAGGCTGTGGGCGCCAACTTAAACTCCTGTAGGGCCAGGGGTGGGGGAGCTTCCCAAGTAGGTGAAGCAGGCCAGGGGCGGGGCTTTAGGGAGTGGTGAGGACTGCTGAGGCCGGAAGGGCTCATGCTCTGGGAAAGGGGGTCTTTCCAGAGCAGCCAGAGGTGGCTGTTGTCTCCATTCTTTCTCTGATGTACCAGTCTACAACCCTGGTTTAAGGTGTTCAGGGTTTGCAGGGAAATCAGCAAGGACTGGAAGCACTTAGGACCAAAAGATGGAAAGGAGGCGGAGGAAATGGGGACTTGGATGGGTCAGCGAGAATCAGGCAGTGGACAGGCTGATTGGTGTGAGGTCAGGGGCGCCCCCACAGCTCTCTCTCCTAACCACGTGCTCTCGGCAAGCACGGCTCAGACACCGCCTGGTCCCCGAGTAGCCCGAGTCCTACTCCATGCTTTCCCGCTGCAGGGAACGCACCTGCGGTGGGCTGGTGGGGGGCTCAGACTTTCTGCTGAGGATCGCCCTCTGCAGGGCCTCGTTCTCCACCTGGATGGCTCTCAGCACAGCCGAGGCATCTTCCTCTCGGTCCTCATCCTCGCGCACTGGTTTCCGGGTTGCGGATAGGGGTCTCTCTCGGCGGCTCCCGGGTCCTGGGGGCGGAAAGCAGGGGGTTCTGTTTTAGACTGCATTCTGGGAGGGTTGCTCCAAATCGATTAGACTCAAACTGAGGAACATTCTATAAAACAACTGGCCTGTACTCTCCAAAAATGTAAAGGTCAAGAAAGACAAAGATAAACTGGAGAGATGCTCCGGATGAAAGGGGCTGGGGCAGAAACGGCAGCTGAATGCAATAGCGATCCTGGGGGTGGATCCTGGGTGGGCAGACATCACACTAAAGAACATAATTGTAGCAAGTGGAGAAATCCGAGTAGAGGCTGTGGCTTGGATAACAGTATTGTATTAATGCTAGATATCCTGAATGTCACATGTAAGTACACTGTAGCGATGGAAGATGAATGCCCCTGTCCTTAGGAGATACATACTGCAGTGTTCAGGGTAAAGGGGAATGCTGTCTACAATTTAATCTCAAATGAGAGAGCAAACATAAAGCAACCGCAGCAAAATGTTAGCAAGTGGTGAACCTGGGGGGATGGGGGTGTTGGTTGTACTGTCCTTGCAGTTTGCCTTTACATCCAAAATCGAAATAAAAAGTTAAAAAATTAGACATCTAGCAAAGTGCCTATAAAGAATAATCCCTAATATTGTGGAGAAGAACGGGTGGTTCGGAATCATTGTGCTTTAGTTTATTTTGTTTTTGTGTGGGTAACAAGATTTACAAAGAAACTACTCTTCAGTTGAAGAAAAAAAGTATTGCAAAACTGAAGTTGATGGTAGAAGTTCTAATGAGTGAACAGTGACTTTATAAAGTGATATGCAAAAAGTACCCAACAAGACTGGTTGAAAAAAAAATACATCACGTTATGTTCTGTTGTTCTTGTTTAGTCACTAAGTTGTGTCTGACTCTTTTGCGACTCCATGGACTATTGCCTTCCAGGCTCCTTCTGTCCGTGGGATTTCCCAGGCAAGAATACTGCAGTGGGTTACCACTTCCTCCTCAAGGGGGTCTTCCTGACCCAGGGATCAAACCCAAGTCTCCTGCCAAGTGGGTTCTTTACCACTGAGCCACCAGGGAAGCCCCAGCACGTAGGTACTATCCCTGGGTGATTTGTTCACCCAGTGGAATACTATGCAGCTATAAAAAACAAAAGGCATTCTAAAATATCTACAGATAAACATGACGACTTGAATTTGCTTCATAATCAGGTGGGGAATGGGTGGGGTCACAGGTGAAATTGGCCATCAACTGACTATTGCCTAGGTTAGGCAATGAACATGTGGGGTGTCTTATGATAACATCTCAATTACTCATATTTGGATTCTGTTTTTTTTTTTTTTTAATCTCTATTTAAAAACAGAACTGCTCAAAATGTTGCCATTGGGATGTTTAAAGAGGCTTTAACCTACTGAATTTCATCCTCTAGGCAAATATATATTGAGTGCCACTCTGCCAGGCTCTGTTGTTAGTACTGGGGACAGCGGTGACCAGACAGACCAAGAGTCTCACCTTTGTGGAGGGAGGCAATAGCTGGAGAAACAATAAATAGTCTAGGGTGTTCCATGCCAGGAGATGATAGGGAAAAACAATAAAAACAGAGCAGGGTAACAGAGATGGAAAGTACAGGATGGCAAGATGGGCCTCGCTGAGCACTGGGGAAGTGTGGTCCACACACCAGTGCGAAGGGAGAGATTTGAGAAGGGGTGGGGAGGACAGGTCACACAGGGCCTTGGAAGACACTGTAAGGTCATAACTCTGAGAGAACTGAGGAGTCAAAGGCTCTAGAGCAGGGGACCTGATCTGACTTAGGTGCTGAATGGAGACCAGAATGAAGGGAGATGAAGGGGAAAGCAGAGGGGCCAGGCTCCTGCAGCTGTGCAGGGGAGGGGCGACATAGAGTGTGGTCAGTTTCTGCGTGTATGTTACAGATGGAGCCAACAGGATTTCCGGCCAGAGTAGATGTGGTGGGTACAGAAAGAGAGGAGACAAGGATGACTCCAAGACTTTGGTCTGAGGAAGTGGATGATGGGGTTGCTCTTGGTTGAGCTGGGGAGGGCTGTGGGAGGAGCAGGTTTGGAAGAGAAGAGCAAGGGCAGCTTGGAACCGAGAGATGTGATTGGCATCAGGGTGGAGCTGTCCAGTTGGCCTGCACACACATGAGTGTGAAGTTTGGGAGGGTGGTCTGGGCTGGAGACATGAATTCAACATCGGCAACTGGATGGCACCACTTAACAATAGTCTCCTGACCTCCCTGGTGGCCTCGTGGTTAAGATTCCACCTGCCAATGCAGGGAACGTTCAACCCCTGATCTGGGAAGATCCCACACACCGGAGTAACTAAGCCTGTGCACCACAACTACTGAGCCTGCGTGCCTAAAGCCCATGCTCTGCAACAGGAGAAGCCACCGCAATGAGGGAAGCCTGTGCACGGCAATGAAGCGTAACCCCTGCTTCCCGAGACTCATGGGCAGAAACGAAGACTCAGTACAGGCAAAACAACAACAAAAAAATCCACAGAAAAACAAACAATAGTATCAAGGATTGACATTAACGTTGGTTTATAACCAAATAACTGGGAATTAACATGTATGAATCCTCTGGGGTTTTGTTGTTGTTCGGTCACTAAGTCTTGTCCAACTCTTTGCGACCCCATGAACTGCAGGCTTCCCAGTCCTGCAGTTGTGTCTGCAGGCTTCCCAGTCCTTCAACATCTCTCAGAGTTTGCTCAAACTCAGGTGCATTGAGTCAGTGATGCCATTCAACCATCTCATCCTCTGTCATCCCCTTCTCCTCCTGCCTTCAATCTTCCCCAGCATCAGAGCCTTTTCCAATGAGTTGGCCCTTTGCATCAGGTGGCCAAAGTACTGGAGCTTCACCTTCAGCATCAGTCCTTCTCATGAATATTCAGGGTTGATTTCCTTTAGGATTGACTGCTTTGATCTCCTTGCTGTCGAAGGGACTCTCAAGAGTCTTCTCCAGCACCACAGTTCAAAAGCATCAATTCTTTGGTGCTCAGTCTTCTTGATGGTCCAACTCTCACATCAGTACATGACTACTGGAAAAACCATACTTTGACTATATGGACTACATATATATATCTGGCCTGGTGCAAAGACTTGTTAAAAAACCAGCAGCCTTCAATCCCCATGACCTCAGTAAACAGGCGCCCATGGTTATCAAAGATTCAGCTGGAGCCCTTTACCCTCCTGCTATGTTCTGTTGTATTTTGCATCTAAATGAGAGTTCAAGTAGCAACATCAAGAATGGCTTTGGCTGGAGAGGGAAGGACACACACAGCAGCTCTACTGGGGTGGCTTCCAGGACAGCCAGACACTGGGCTGACAGAAAAGGTGCGGCACGTGCGTGCTCGTCCAGTCACGCCTGACTCTTTTGTGACCCCATGGACTATAACCCGCCAGGCTCCTCTGTCCATGGGATTCTCCAGGCAAGAATACTGGAGTGGGTTGCCATTGGGCTGATGGAAAACCTAAGCTAAAAGGAAGGGACACCAATTTCTACCAGGCATCCAGTAGAGGGGTTTTCAAGGTGAATGTCTGGGGACTAAGTAATTACTTATTAATTACTGAGTAATTGAGACTGAATTTGGGGGGTGGGGAAGAAGGAGAGAGTGGGGGAGATGGGGAGGAACAGCTGAGCCACCGCCAAGCTCCAGCCAACACCTACCAGATAGATAGTGCTGTGCTTCTAGTGTTGCCAACTTTTTTTCCCAAAGAAAAGCTAGAATATGAAATGAAAAGCTAGAATATGAAATGACAGAGGATGAGTTGGTTGGATGGCATCACCGACTCGATGGACATGAGTTTGAGCAAGTTCCGGGAGTTAGTGATGGACAGGGAAGCCTGGCATGCTGCAGTCCATGGGGTCGCAGAGTCAGACACGACTGAGCAACTGAACTGAACCCTAAATTGTATTTGTTCATAAAGTACTCCAGTTTTTAGGAAACATGAAAGCCAACAGAACTCAAGGGCTGGTCTGATATAGGTCATGGCAAGTCCAAGCTACTCCCCCAGGCAAGTCAAGGGCACCCAAAGGAACCTTTATGGGCCTTTGGGTGGCAGGCTGGCCTGGGTGATAGCGGTGGTGGGTCATTCTGACTCTGATGTTTGCCGTGGCTCAAGTGCTGCTCCTGGGGACAGATGGTAAGCACTGCCGGCAACGTGACCTGGGGATTCCGGTCTCCCTGGTCAAGGCTGCTTTAACTGTTTTCCTTTCTTATCAGCTACTCGGCCTGCTCTGCCCCTTGAGGGATGAGCAGGTGAGAGCTGGAGGGAGCTGATGAAGGTGGGGACCCGCATTGCTATGGAAACACGGCGGGTCCAGGGGGTGTGGTAAGGCCACTGGGATCTTCCTCACGCAGGTCCCTGAAGCAGCTGGGGGATGGAAAAGAGGGTGAAAGGAAGGCATGGCCGTGGGCTCCTCTGGAGCTGGAACTGAGGAATCCTGAAGCATCAGTGCACCCTCACCCCAAGGGGAGCTGAAGCAGAAACGGGCTCCCCACGTGGCACAGGCATTAATGCCACAGGCTCTCGACTGTCACTACACTGTGAGATGAGATGCTGGTCTGGGTGGGTGGGGGGCACAGACGTGGGTGAACAGGCGCAGCCCATCCTCACAGACCTCCCAGTCACGGGGCGGAGACAGACGTGGATCAGTGCACAGGACAGGCCGGCAGTAGGTGACGCGTTCTGGGAGGAAAATCAAGGCCGGAGATGACAGGAGGGGAAGGAAACTATTTCAGAGCCTCAGTCAGGGGAGGTGACATCTGAGTGGAGACCTTAGAGTGCTGAGCCTTGTGAACACCCAGATGGGGAGGCTCCTCCAGGTCAAGGGGGCAGCAGATGCCAAGGCCCTGTGGTGGGAGGGGTTTGGCACACTGAGGAATGGCACGGGGGCTGGGCTGGGGGAGCGAGGGGAAGTCTGGTGGGCAGCAGGGCTGGAGAGGCCTCAGATGGGCTCTCATGGGACCCCAGGGCCAGCTACGCCTTAGAGGCCTCCTGCCACTCCAGGAGGCCACGCCTACCTGTTTAACGCTACACCCTGGTTCCCAGCGCGATTAATGGGTGGAAAGTGATTTCAACTCTGAACCTCGTCAGTCTCAGTATCTGTGAATGTCCATAAAACATATTGTTCCCTCCACCATCTGCAATAAAGCAGAGCTGAGAAATTCAAGGTCCCTTCAGATCCTAGAGAAGACCCCATAAATAAGGGCTGAAGAGCTTGTGTACAGTTAAACAAACACATCAACACTCTGATCTAGGGGTACAAACCCCAGTGTCAGTGCGAGATTCTGGCAGCACAAGGATAAGGAGAACCTGGGCGATTCATAAGTTCCTTCTTTTTCCTTTTTGGATGTTTGTGACTTTTTCTTACTAAACTTTTTATTTTGTACTGAGGTATAGCCAATGATGGAATAGGAAATGGCAGCCTACTCCAGTATTCTTGCCTGGAAAATTCCACGGGCAGAAGAACCTGCCAGGCTGAGCGACTGAACATACACACACACACAGCCAATGAACAGTGTTGTGATACTTCCAGGTGGACATCAAAGGGACTGAGCCATACATAACACAAGTATCCATTCTCCCGTAAGCTCCTTCTGCATTTCCTGCTTAGAACACTTACAAAGTCAGTCAAAAAAGCGGCACTACGTGGTGGCCCGTGCCTTTTTACTATCACTATGTGGGACTTCCCAGGTGGCTCAGAAGGTAAAGAATCTGCCTGCAATGTGGGAGACCCGGGTTCGATCCCTGGGTTGGGAAGATCCCCTGGAGTAGGAAATGGCAACCCGCTCCAGTGTTCTTGCCTGGAAAATTCCATGGACAGAGGAGCCTGGCAGGCTGCAGTCGAAGAGGTCGCAAGAGTTGGATACAACTGAGCGAGTAAACCACCACCACCACGTGGGCAAAAGCCTCCTCCTCTCACATCTCAGTGACCTGGGGCTGGGGTGGAGCGGCGCATCTAAGACAATTATCTGTAGCCTTACACTTTCCTTTTCTTGGGAAAGGATAACCAGGAAGGCATTTTCTTCACGCAGGGTCCAGTTTTACCTGCACAAACCCTTCTGCCCTGAGTGTATTTCATTTGGGAGGGAACGCTCCCGCGACAACATGGTTGTTGGGTCCTGCCTGTGCCCTTTGAGTCATATTATGCTAAGAAGATGCTTTTAAAAATTAAATCAGCCTTTCTCCCAGTGAAGGTCAGTGCCGCAGCTCCACTACCAGAGTTCTCCCCACCCATGGCTGCCCAGAAATGTGTACACACTGCCCGCGTCCTCCTGATTCACACCCCCGCTGCCGGGCTGTGTGGACTGCATCTCCTCATTGCACATGAGGGTGCCGCCTTTTGATTTCGTTGGAACTTCCCCTTGCTCATTTGGGTGAGCTGTTTCTGCACCGGCCTGAGCCCATGTGAGGCTGGATTTATTCTCATCACAGCTGTGGAGAACAGTGGATTTATTCACACAATAGATCAGTGCCACCAGCAAAAGCCAAATGGTACATTTAAATTTATCCCAAAGCTGCTCTTTTCTGGTTGAAAACTACCCCTCTTCTGTGAACTGCACTTTCTCCTCGCTTCGCTAGAACTTGGCTTTCATCTCTGGAAACAAGAGCGTATCAACTGAGGAGATTTACCGTGAACGCAGCACATGTCACAAAGAAGACGAGAGACGTGGGCTGTCCAGTTGGCTCTCCAGCCAGGCAGCTTCTCCCCACCCGCTGGCTGTCACTCAGTGATTCAGAGTCTTAGCAAAATGGCCCCTTCCCAGAGGCAAGTGGTCTTTGAGGTCAGCCGGGAATCCGATGAAATGGCAAACATTACATCTGAGAATCACACAGGTCTAGTGCAGAGCTCATAGACCCAAAGCCCAGTGGCTGAGGCAAGCCTGTAGATTGTGTTGAGTGACTTTTGTAATTGGAAACAGATGTTAAGTTAAAATACATTTTTTTAAAAAAGAGGAAATTCACGTGAAAATCGGGATTCCTGGCCTCTCTTGAAAAGTCATGTGACCTGACAGCCCTTGCCATGCATGCCTACATGGCAGCTATGAGGTGGGGAGCGGCGCCCCCTGTAGGCAGGGCATTGGCCCTCCAGTTTCCACAGTGGTGGTCACATGCCCCTCAGACTGGCAACTGCGTGATGTGTATGGTGAAAGGTCTAGGGAAATGGCTGACTTAGCCCCGTTCTGTCTTGAGCTGCCCACACTCCCTCTGAAATCCAGCCAGGAGGGGGATGGGGGCTGCCTGCTGGGAGGATCTCTGACATCTGAGTGCTCCAGAGCCTCTGTGCATTTTAACCTGACTCACTGAGAATGCACACACAGTCTCATCCATTACCTGCTTCCCATGGTTCAGGAGACTGTGACAAATGACCACAAACGACTCCCACATGCAACATGCCGCATCATGCTGTGACACTGCCACACCCTCCATCAAGAGGTGAGTGCTTGCTCAGTTGCTTCAGTCATGTCTGACTCTGCAACCCTATGGACTGTAGCCCGCCAGGCTCCTCTGTCCATGGGGATTCTCCAGGCAAGAACACTGGAGTGGGTTGCCATGTCCTCCTCCAGGGGATCTTGCTGACCCAGGGATCAAATCTGGGTCTCAGGTCTCCTGCATTGGCAGGCCGTTTTTTTTTTTTTGTTTGTTTGTTTGTTTGTTTGTTTGTTTTTACCACTAGCACCACTTGGGAAGCCCCCCCATCAAGAGGTAGCTGGAGCCTATTTCTCTAGCTGGGCTTGGCCTGGTGACTTCCTTTGGCCAACAGGTCCTTCGCAGTCACAACTGAGCAGATCCTTTAAAAAGCACTTACATGCTGAGGCGTGTTCTCTCTGGCTGCCTAGAGACCCCCAGGTGCTGGATAATGAGACCACATGGAGCAGAGATAAATTGTCCCAGCTGAGGTCCTTGGGCCAGGGGGCCTGCCAGACACTGTGAGTGAGGCCATGTGAGCTCATCCAGCCCACTAGCTCACTATGGAACCAGCCAGTCCACCCGCAGCAATAATAAAAAGCATTGTTGCTTGCAGCCACTATAGCGTGGAGGGGATTGTCAGGCAGCAGGAGATAGCTGTTACACCTGGCTTGTCAAAGCCTGTGCTCATCTCATCTCTAAAGCTTGTTTGGGGGCCTCTAGGGGCAGATGCTCTCTGCAGCCCTTAACACTCATCTTTCCGCTGCTGTCTCATCGTGAGTTCAGGAATGCACATGATTTTTAATGATGTTCAAGGAAGGTGTCAGCCCCCAATCTCCTCCTCACTGACTAAGCAACTTCTACTCTTTCCTCTTGCATATTACAGTCCTTTGCTCCATACCTGGCCTCTGAAGAATTTGTAGCAAAATGTCCTGTGTAGTTAATTTTTATATGAAATGAGCAGCAGTTACTTTCCGGCTCCAGAGACAGTGACCTTCATGGCATCCATGTTTTCCTTCAGGGAACCACCTCTTCCCCAGCTTCTCAGTCCACATGGTTTGGAGGCAACTGCATCTACCCCCACTCCTGGCCCTGTCTGGGCCCACAAGAAAACAGGTGCCTCTCCTTGACTGTGGAGTTTAGAGATCAGTTCAGGGGAGAGATGGTTCTTGGACTCTTCTGGGACTGTTAGGAAGAGGAGCCACCAGGGACCATCTCTGGGCCGTGCCTGAGACTATAGATGTGGTTCCCAAAGTGTGGTCCCTGGAGCAGTAAAATCAGTATCACCTGGAACTTACTAAGAATTAAAACACTTATGTTCCACCCTAGATGCACTGAATTAGAAACTGGGGCAGGGTCCAAAAATGGGGTGTTAATTTGCTTATTTATCACATAATTCTGATGCATGTTCAAGTCTGAGATGCACTGGATTAGAGGAGAGTAGAGCTAAGTGATAAAGAAACACCTTCCTGGTGATAGCATTGTCTGAACACCTGGATCCCACCATGCCTGAAGCTAGATTATAGTCCCAGACTTTTCAGATCTGTGAGCAATACATTTTCCCTTGTTGCTTCAGCCGGTTTGGATTTCTGACCCTTGCTGTTAATCGTGAACACTGACACGTATTATGAGACCCTGGACTTTGGCAGAATGGTCTTTCTGCAGCAGGTCTTCTTGACAGCAATGCTAACTGCAGGGCTGTCAAGATCTTCTAATTCACTCATGCTGAGGGGTGTTACTTTATTTCTACGTTGGCAGCTTGTCTGGGAAAAGTGGTTCAGATATATCACTTCCCTAAAGCACTCTGACACCTTGGACAGTAAACTTTCTACATTAAAGACTAATGTTCTCTCACCCGCAACAAGACAACAGGTCCTTTCCTGAAAGGCTATTTGATCGAGACCAAAGTAATCCAAGACATGAGGCCCTTTCATTAGAAGCAGGGATAATTATAGTGATAGAGAGGAATTAAACTCTCGTGGAGTTGCCTATATGTACATTTAATTGACACAAATTCAATTTTATGACTTTGGTCACAGATAAAGGGACAAGGAGAGAAATAACTCTTTTAAGAGTGCAGGCCATAGGTTACACTTATGGTAATGGCTAGCTAGCTAGCTAATCCAGATCAACCCATCCTTGGAACACAAGCAGAAAGCCTGGACCAAATAGTATTATGAAACTCTGTTTATAAAGAGAAATCTGTTTGAAGGCATGGAGAGTGAATAAGACTATGAAGGGTTACAGGCAGGAAATGAGAAACCCAGAGAGGTGAACTCAGCACCTGGGAAGTGCTTCCCCTCAAGGTGCTGCTGATTCTAAGAGCTTCTGCAAAGCTGAGAAACTGCACAGAGCTGGTGACAGACTTGGGGCTCCAGTCTGAGAATCAGGGTGGCCCAGAAATAGTCAGGAGTGAAGGGCACAGCAATACAAGCAAATCCAAATTACAGTTGACTATTGTAACAACAACAGTAATAATAATGATGTCTGGTGAATATTTACAGAGAATTAAAATGCATGACAATAAGCATTTAATTTTGGAGAGGGGTAAATGGAGTTAGACTTGTAAGGTCTCCACTGAATGAGCAGCAGTAAACTTGCTAATTTAAAGGAGATGCTAATAAGTCAAGAATGCATGTTGCAATCTCTGGTAATGACTAAAGGATAATAAAAGAATGTATAACTAACAAGCTAATAGAGAAGAAAAAAGAGGGATAATATAAAGTAATCAGTTCAGAATAGGGCAAGAAAGGAGAGGAAAAAAGGAACATAAAAGAGGCGGAACAAATAAAAACAAACAATAAGATGGTAGATTTAAAATAAAATCTATCAGCAATTACATTAAATGTAAATGGACTAAATGTGCCCATTACAACACATAGATTGTTAGAGGATAAAAATAAAAACCAATTACATGTTGTTTACAAGAGATAAACCCCAGTGTAAGGATGCAGAAAGTTTGAAAATAAGAGGATGAAAAAAGATGCACCACATAGAAGATTAAAAAAAGAAAGAAGACACACCACATAAACACGAACCAACAGAAAGCCGGTTGACTTAAAGACAAAAGCATTTTTAGAGTAAAAAAGAGACAGTACATGGAGATAAAAGGTTCAGTTCACCAGAAGACATGAAAAGGCTGATTTTGTATGCCCCTCGCAAAAGACATCCTCCCACAAACAGAAAGTAAAGCATCTAAGCAGTACAGGTTTCTCCTGGAAAAGGCTAAGTGGGTTTGGTTCTTCTGTCCTTGCAGCAAGTCAAGGTCCTGTGCCTCGGAGGCATGGACATCCCAGGGACCTCAGCGTAACGCCAGTGCTTAAAAACACATTTTTCCTACAACCCAGGCTCTAAACATATCCAACTGCTTCATCTGGGGCTCAGCCAAGAAGCTTTGGTCGTCCCCACCCTGGAGGAGCAACGACTCTCCTGGGCTTAAGGAAAGATAATATGTCTGCATGGGGTTTTCTAGGTAGAGCAGCATATATGCTACACTTGATCATCAGTTGGAGGGATTTCAAGGGTAGATTTGGCACCTGTACTTCCTTGACCTTTAGAACCTCATCCGTGTGTGACATGTGGCTGCAATGTCATCCCATTTCAGTGTAAGGGTGGTGCAACACAATGGTTTTCAACTTTCTTTTCTTCAAATTTGGCTTATGTAGGAGCATGCACCTTTATCAGATAAAGGCTGAGCTCCAAATCTGTTGAAAATGAGGATTCCACCACCTCAGCGTCCTCTTTAAGGGAGTCAATGGGACAAGCTAAGAACCACGTACCGGGGACAGCTGGTAACCCGATATTTATCAGATGGACCCACTGTGTATGCGAAGGCACGCTTCTTCGCCATGGTGGCCAGGAAGCTCACAGTCACGCCTGTGACCCCGCCTCAGACATCATTTGTTTACCCCCTGGCGTCATCTTATTGTTCCTACTCTTGTGTTCCCTTTACCTTCATTTCCTTACGTATTTGTTAAAGTCTTCTTGCACTACCCAATTTCTCATGTCAGAACTTCCTGGAGAAAGGCAGATTATAAATAATTAATGAAGCTCCACTTCTCAAAATGCCACACATCAAGGTATGTGTTACCTGTTGACTTGTTGAAGACAAACCCCTAGGACCTGTGGACATCACCTTATTTGGAAATAGGGTCTTTGCTGATGACCAGGTTAAGCTGAGGTCATTACGGTGGGCCTCAATCAAACATGACTGGTGTCCTTATAAAGAGAGTAAACTTGAACCCAGAGACAGAGGTGTACACGGGAAAGCAGCAGGTGAATGCTGGAGTTACGTTGTCACAAAGCAAGGAACTGTCAGGAGGTAGAGAGAAGCCTGGAGCAGGCTCATCCCTGGTGCCTTCAGAAGGAACATGGTCCTGCTGACACCTTGATTTGGGACTTCCCAACCTCCAGAAATGGGATAATAACTTTCTATTGCTTAAACCAATTAGATCTTGGTACCTTGTCACAACAGCCTAGGAAACTAATACAGTATTCAAAATGACTTTACTTGATACCTGATTTAACTTTAAAAATAATAACAGTTAGGGGACTTCCCTGGTGGTCCAGTGGTTGAGAATCCGCCTTCCAATGCAGGGGACACAGGGTCAAGCCCTGATTAGGGAATTAAGATCCCACATGCCGTGGGGAATTAAGCCTGCATGCCATGACTAAGAAATAAGGCAGCCAGATAAATAAGTAAATAAATATTTTAAAAATACTGTTATATATTTATATTACATTTATATTACTGAATATTAGAAAAAATAGACCAAGTGACTCCAACCAGTGGGCTTTAGGTGTGTCATTGTTTAGGACTAGGCGGATGTAGGTGTGTTGCAAGCCAACAGCGGTTTAGTTGGCACATGAGGGGCCATGCGATACAGTGATTAGGGACAGATACTCGGCAGCCAGGTTTTTAAGATTCCTTAACCTCTCTGTGCCTGGGTTTCCTCTGTATAATAGTGTTGAGTATAGCAGTACCTACTACACAGGATTGTTTGGGTGATTAAATGTAAGATTAACATGTGTGGTGCCAAACACAGCCTGGGAGCTGATTCAGGGGTTTATAAGTGCTGGCTCTTCATTGTATTACCCAGAAATGTAAGTATCTAGTGATTGCAGCCCACACATGAAGGAGGGAGGTCCCAGTGAGCCCAGCAGGCAACCAGGAAGGGTGCTTGACCACCACCAGGCTGCTCCCCCTCTACCAGGGCCTCTGGAAGGTTCCTACACAATGGCACACTGCCTTTGGCTTTATTTAACACCTTGTTCTGGAGAAATTTAAAAGCCGTTATTAATTTTTCATATGGAGTGAATACCAGCAGTACAGACTGGAGTCCTGTCGAGTTGAGCAGTGGTCAGTGGAGCCAGTCTGCGTGTAGAAGGAACAATGGCCCAGGAATTGTTACACTCTCCACCAGCTGACCTTGAGCAAGGGCTTGCTTTGAGCCAGGTGCTCCTCTAAGCTGACTATCCATCCACCCTTTTAATCCTTACAGTGACCCTCAGGGCAGAGTGCTCTTCTTTTAAAAAAAAAAAAAAATTATTTATTTAGGCTGAGCTGGGTCTTTATTGCTGCATGGGCTCTTCTCTAGTTGCCGTGAGTGTGGGCTGCTCTCTAGCTGTGGTGCCCAGGCTTCTCGTTGCGGTGGCTTCTCTTGTGATTATTTGCTCCGAGGCATATGGAATCTTCCCAGATTAAGGGTTCAACCCATATCTCCTGCACTGGCAGGCAGATTCTTTACCACTGAGCCACCAGGGAAGCCCCAGAGTGCTATTCTTATCTCCATTTGAGAGATGGGCGAAGGAGGCCCAGAGAGGTTAAGTAACCTGCCCAAGGTCACAGAGCTGGTGGGCAGAAGGGCAGGATTTGCACCAGGTGGTCAGGCTGCAGAGCCCGCCAGGTCTATTTTCTGCCAGGGTTGCTGGGCTAGTGGGCTGTCGGCCCAGAGCTGCTGGTGGCCCTCTCGCCACGTCTAAGAGCTTTTCTCAGAATGAAGGGCAAAAAGGAGAAAGCTGAGCTGGGAGGTGGGGAAAGGCAGACTGCTGACACATTTTAATCACTGGGTCCGGCTGCGCCCAGTGATCACACCACCTTTGGAAGTTCATTTACATGGATTGATGTAGACACTTTCCCTTCAGTCCACTCTTTTTATCACTTGCTATCTAAAACGCCTTGTCTTGGACTTGCCTGGTGGTCCAGCGGTTAAGACTGCCAGCCAATGCAGGGGACATGGGTCTGGTTCCTGGTCTGGGAAGATTCCACATGCTGCAGAGCAACTAAGCCTGAGAGCCACAACTACTGCAGCCCTCGAGTCCTCGCTTAGCAAGGAGAAAAACCACCGCAGTGAGAAGCCTGTGCCCCACAACTAGCCTGCACAGCAATGAAGACCCAGTACAGCCAAAAATAAAAGTAAGAAAATTAAAAAAAAAAAGATCAAACATCTTGTATTAGTATAGTGTTTTCTCCCAGTTGGGTGGGGTTTGATAAGGGTTAATCACCGAATGCCTGGGTGCCCCCTGCTCACAGTCCCTCGGCCAGACCTCCAACCGTGATCCCCAGAGCCAGAGCTCTCAAGGGTCAACACAGCTCACACCCAGGACTGAAAGGAGGGTCCCTCATCCACCCCGGGATGGGGAGCAGGCTTCTGCTCAGCACTGCCCCCCCGCCCCCCCCACCGCTGGAGCTCCCCAGCCAAGTGGTGCTCCACTTGCCCAGCCAGTGACCTTGCTGGTGATGAAGCCAGTTTTGGCTCCTTTCCTTTCCAGCCCTCTTCCAGGAACCACCTTCCAATTCAATGACTTGTTCTGGAATCTTTATCTCAGAGTCTGGTTCTGGGGAATCTAAACCAAGACAATATTCACATAGCAGGGAGCAAACACTCAGCAAAGTGGAAGGACTGTGGCCCCTTCCTCTACCTCCTAAGATCTGCCTGAGCTGCTTGGAAAAGGGCTTCAAGCTTGGAGTGCACTTGTCCAGGCCTGGGTGGGGCTAGTGGTAAAGAACCCGCCTGCCAATGCTGGAGATGCCAGAGACAAGGGTTTGATCCCTGGGTGGGGAAGACCCCCTGGAGGAGGGCATGGCAACCCACTCCAGTATTCTTGCCTGGAGAATTCCGTGGACAGAGGAGCATGGTAGGCTACAGTCCGTGGAGTCGCAAAGAGTTGGACACGACTGAAGTGACTTAGCATACTGTATAATGTATATAAGTACATTATAAGTAAACATATAGTAAATATAAGAATTGCTTACGTGGTGGCTGGCTCAAGGTAAGTGCTCAATCATTAGACACCCTGATTTTATTAAAAGGGTATCAGATGAATCTTTCACCATAAACTCCTTTGTACCTTTAGAATGCAATATCATCTGCATGCATTGTTACCCATATAAAGTAAGAAAATTCATTTAAAAGTAAAAAGAAAAATAAAACACATTTTCAATCGTAACCACATCTTAGCTATAGACCCAGAAAGTAACTATGGCCATTAATTTAATGTGTCCACTCAACTGAGCCACGCAGAGTCCAGCTCTTCAGTCAAAGCCAGTGGTCCTGGCTTGCCACAACTAGAGAAAGCCCGCACACAGCAACAAAGCCCCACACAACCAAAAATAATACAATAAATTAACTAATTCTAAAAAAGTAAAAACATAAATTTCTCCCTATATACATATACATCCTATTGGTTCAGTTTCTCTGGAGACTTTTTTCTTTTTCAAAGTTTCTTTTTCTTTTTTAATGTGGACCGTTTTTAAAGTCTGTATTGAATTTGCTACAATATTGCTTCTGTTGCATGTTTTGATTTTTGGGGGACTTCGAGGCATGTGGGATCTTAGTTCCCAGACCAGGAATAGAACCTGCACTCCCTGCCTTGGAAGGCAAAGTCTTAACCACTGGCCCACCAGGGAAGTCCTTCTCTGGAGACCTTGACTAATAATACATTTGCTAAAGATCAGCTCAGGCCTGGGGAAGGAGGGTAATGAAGCAAGGACTCCTCCTTCGTGCCACCCCAATGAGAGTGATGCAAGCTCAGTGCCAAGCCTGATCACGAGCCCCAGAACTCTTACTTGAGCACGCCCTGTCTTGATCCGGGAACATGGTTGGGGGCTGGGGACTCGGGTGTGGCTCAGGTTTGCTGGGAATGAAGACCTCAGCATTGTCCTTCCGCTTAGCAGACAAATTCCTTTCCTTTTTATTACCTGTAAAAACACAATTGTTTATATGTCACACACGGGGCAAGCAGAGATGGCACATTCTGCTCGGGCATCTGTTTATTCGTCTGTTCACTTATTCATTCAACAAATATTAATGGAACCCCTGCTCTGGCACCACGCTAGCTTGGAATTAGAGGTGTGAATAATGCAGACAACAAAATAAGTTTGCTGGTTTAAATAATAGCTAAAAAAAAAAAAAAATAGTACGAGTGGGCTGTGAATTTGGCAAAAGAACTACGAAGGTTTGAACATGACTCAGATTTGGGGAGGGGGCTTCCCAGGTGATGCTATGGTAAAGAATCCGCCTGCAAGAGACGCAGGTTCAATCCCTGGATGGGGAAGATCCCCTGGAGAAGGAAATGGCAACCCACTCCAGTATTTTTGCCTGGAGAACTCCATGGACAGCGGAGCCTGGTGGGCTAGAGTCCCTGGCGTTGCAAACGTGACTGAGTGACTGAGCATGTACACACGTATGCAAGTTTGGGGACAGTGGTTCCAGGGCTTTAGAACCAGCAAAGGCTTAAGAACATGAGAAGACAGGGACTTTCCTGGTGGCCTGGTGGCTAAGACTCCACGCTTTCAATGCAGGGGACCCAGGTTCAATCCGCAGTCAGGAAACTAGATTCCACGTGCCGCAACTAAGAGTTCACACGCCCTAACGAAGAGCAAAGATCCTGAGAGCTGCAGCTGAGATCCAGCACAGCCAAATAAATAAATGTTAAACAAAGAAGCACATGAGAGGACACGCTTGGGAAAGCAGGAAAGCAGGCTGGTGGGAGGTGAGGCAGGTGGCTAAATGGACTAAAGAGAAAAATCAGGCAGAAGAGTGTAGTTCCTGGACTTGGGAACCCCAGCCTGGAAAGGCAGAAAGCCTCGGGAAGTTCCTGCTGAAATTCCGAGGAAATCCTGGGGTCTGTGATGGCCCAAAGGAGTGAAGCCCCAGAATCAAGGGCCTGTGGGATTCTTGGCAGCTCAGGGTAGATAATGGGGACATGGGTGAGGTCTGTCTGATTTGCACTAACTTCTCTGCCATTCCCCCCTTGACTTTGTGAAGGGCATATGTTTCTCTACACTTTCTGAAGTGGCTGGTCCCTGGCTGTCCTGACACCCTGGGCCCAAGGGCAGACCTGTGTGTGTGTGTGTGAGCCAGAACCCACCATGTCCAATGAGACAAGAGGAAGAAAGGAAAAGGGCCAATGCTCAAATGGAGACTGACTGCCCAAGTGCTGAAAATATGCTGCTGATGGTAAGAATGACAGCTAGCATATATTCAGTTCTCCTCCAGACGACCCAGCACTGGGCCAGGCCCTTGGCACACGCTTTCTCATGTATTTCCCTGGCCAGCCATCCTAGTGAGTGGAGGGTAGGCAGAATAATGGACCTCAAAATTGGCCACACCCTAATTCCTGAAAGTGTTAGGCGACAAAGCAAAGGGGAATTAACTGTGCTGATCAGCTGACCTTAAACTAGGGAGGTTATCTTGCATTATCCTGCTGGACCCAATGTAATTACATGGGTCCTTAAAAGTGGGCTTCCCTTGTGGCTCAGATGGTAAAGAATCCACCTGCAATGTAGGAGACTTGGGTTCGATCCCTGGATTGGGAAGATCCCCTGGAGAAGGAAAAGGCTACCCACTCCAGCATTCTGGCCTGGAGAATTCCACGGACTGTATAGTCCACGCGGTCACAAAGAGTCAGACACGACTGAGCAACTTTCACTCACTTCACTTAAGAGTGGCAGAGGGACGAAGTTTCAGCTTGGGATGATGAGAAACTTCTGGTGAAAGACAGTGGTGATGGTTACATATAGTGCGAGTCTACTTCATGACCCCAATTTGTGCTCTAAAAAACAGTGAAGAAGGGACCTCCCTGGTGGTCCAGTGGTTAAGAATCCACTTGCCAAGGCAGGGGACATGGGTTCAGTACCTGGTCCGGGAAGATTCCACATGCCGCGGGGCAACTAAGCCCGTGGGCCACAAAAAAGAGAAGCCACTGCAACTAGAGAGTTGCCTCCGAATGCAGCAACGAAGATTCAGTGCAGCCAAAAGCAAATAAATAAATTTTGTAAAATGGTGAAGAAGGTAAAAGAATAGAAATGTTATGTGTAGGGTGTTACAATATTATATACAGAATGTTATAATAATAAAGGAATGTTATGTATATTCTACCACAATAAAACACACACAAGTGGAAAAGGGGCTGCTGATGAGGAGGGTCAAAGAAGAAAGCCACAGAGCACCAATGCTGCTGGCTTTGGAGGTGGAGGAAGGAGCCAGGAGCCAAGGTGCGCAGCAGCCTCTAGAAGCCGGAAAAGGCAAGGAAACAGGTTCTCCCCTGGAGCCTCCTGTTGACACTGCGATTTTGGCCCATCACACTTATGACCCACAGAACTATAAGATAATAAATTTGCATTGTTTTGTTCATTGGCTACAGCAGTCATAGAAAACTGATATCTACTATTACAGACTAAGGCTCTGAGGTGCAAGTCACTTTGTCAAGGTCACAGAGCTAGGAAGTGATGGAATCAGGGTTTGAGCCCTCCCCTTAACCACTTTCGGCTTCCCTGGTGTCTCAGATGGTAGAGAATCTGCCTGCAATGCAGGAGACCCTGGTTTGATCCCTAGGTTGGGAAGATCCCATGGGGAAGGAAATGGCTACCCACTCCAGTATTCTTGCCTTGGAAATCCAATGGACAGAGGAGCCTGGAGGGCTACAGTCCACGAGGTCGCAAAGAGTCAAACACAACTGAGCAACTTAAATCAACTTAACTGAGCAACTGCATGCTTGCTTAACCACTTTACTGCCTTTCTACCGGCTCCCTCTTCTCCATAAGATGGCCCTCCAGCAGCTGCGGAGGTCTACCTTGGCCATCAGAAGGCTATACAAAGCTATTTCCTGGGGCACCAAAGGACCCAGACTCTTGGTGCAACCCTAGAATCCTCATGTCTTCATGGAAAGTAGGCTGGGACACTCGTTTTGTACCGTGTTCCCGCCTGCCCCTCCCTCCTTTCCCAGGCTCACTCAGCTCCAGCCACACTGGCCCTTTCTCTGTCCTCGGGTACACCAAGCTCTTTCCCTGTTCAAACCCTTTATGCTTGCTGTTCCCTGGACCTGGATTGCTGTTCCCGAGGCTGCCCCCTTCTCCTCATTCCTGATTTAAACATCACCTCCTCTGAGAAGGCTGTTCTCACCATTCCAGCTACCAGCATCCTTCTCTGACCCTAATTCCCCCGCCAGTGTCCTGTTTTATAACATTCACAACTTTCAAGACCATCGGAGTACCATTCTTTCCTCCTCCCTGAATTCCTAACCTGACCCTGACCCAACTCTCCCCTTTCCAGTTGCTGGAAAAATAACTTCTGCCTTTCTCTGTGCCACTCACTCACTGCCCCTTGCTCACAAGGAAGACGAATAGGATGGGAGAGAGTGGGGGCAAGAAGCCATCAGGGCTCCCTCTGGGCAGGGGAGGGGGGAGAGGTTGCCCTCAGGTCACATGGTCCCCTTCCAGATGCCATTAGCTTCTGGGGCCAGGGGATTGTCTACAGCGGAGGGGCAGTACTGCCTAGCCACCGATCCTATCAATTGGAAAGGTGATCATTTGCTCATCTATCCCATGGCTATCTCTCATTTGTTTCAGAACTTAGAAGGGGAAACAGAGGGGCCTGGGGTTACTCACTGGATTCTCAAAGCTGAGTCATCACTTTGTAATCTCATCTGGTTTATTTATTTAGCCTCAGGCAGGAGGAGAAGGGGATGACAGAGGATGAGACGGTTGGATGGCATCACCAACCTGATGGACATGAGTTTGAGCAAGCTCCAGGAGTTGGAGTTGAGGAGTTGAGGGACAGGGAAGCCTGGTGTGCTGCAGTCCATGGGGTCTCAAAGAGTCAGACACGACTAAGCAACTGAACTGAACTGAAAGGTTAACAGCACAGGCTCCGGGCTCAAACTGCTGCAGATCCACTTCTGCTCTGCTCCGTCCTGGCTGTGTGACCTTGGATGAGTCATCTGACATCTCTGTGCTTCATTCTCCCCATAGGCAAAACGAGTGCGATGACAAGACTTCCCGTGGGTTTGTGGGGAGGATTGAACGAGGGACTATATGTAAAGCCCTTGGAACAGTGGTTGGCTCATATCAGTGACAACTCAGTGTTGGCAATTGTTATTATTTATCTGGTTATGTGCTTATTGTCAGGGTTCCCAGAAGGTACTAGCGATAAAGAACCCGCCTGCTAATGCAGGAGATGTAAGAGACGTAGGTTTGATCCCTAGGTTGGGAAGATCCCCTGGAGGAGGGCAATGGAAACCCACTCCACTACTCTTGCCTGGAGAATCCCCATGGATAGAGGAGCCTGGTGGGCTATAGTCCATGGGGTTGCTAAGAGTCAGACACGACTATGCAACTAAGCATGCACGCATGCTTATTGTCTGTTTTCTCTGCCAGGATTACGTGATGTAGGAGAACGACTGGGCTCGTCCTGTCCTGGCATAGTACCTGGGCCATGATACATGCCCAGCAGATGAATAAAGGAACAGCCCCGAACCAGGCACATCTTTTCAGGTTACTGCTGACTGCTCTTGAGTAAATGCTCAGGAGTGGCTCAGAGCTCCAATCCTATGCTAGAGTCTGGGGGGACCTTGTAACAGGCCTCCTGCCTGCTCCCCTCTGTGGGAGCCTGTCCTCTGCTGAAGCTAAGAAGCTGCAGATGAAAGCAGTGGCTGAGGGTGGCGGTAGGGGGCATGTGCATTGCCCTCCACCCCCGGCAGACATCACCACGGTCAATGTGAGGCCTGCCAAGCAATCTGTTAAAAAATTTAAAATGGCAAAAAAGTGAAGTTCTCTCTTTCCGCTTATGGGAAAGTATCTCTCTTAAGGGCTTCCCAGTGGCTCAGCAGTAAAAGAATCGACCTGCAATGCAGGAGACCCAGGTTTGATTCCTGGGTTGGGAAAATTCCCTGGAGAAGGGAATGGCTACCCACTCCAGTATTCTTGCTGGGAAATCCCATGGACAGAGGAGCCTGGGGGTGGCTACAGTCCATGGGGTAGCAGAGTCAGGCATGACTTAGGAACTAAACAGCAATGACTCTTAAACTGCCTGGGGTCCAACGGCTCTCCTTCAGTGACCTGGTCTTCCACACCTGGAAGTGAATGTCATGCCCACACCCATCCCTGCCACAACCCCCACTTCCAGGGCAGGGGCCAGTCAATCTCTTCACAGCCTTTCCCTCCTTCTGTCCCCTTGGAGGAAACACAAGCCACAGCAAGGATGCAGCCCCAGTGGGTTTCACTCAGAAACGCATCAACACTATCCTGATCACCAGATGCTTTAGCGGGGCGGCATGAAAGTGAAAGTGTCAGGTGCTCAGTCGTGTCTGACTCTTTGCGACCCCATGGACTGTAGCCCACCAGGCTCCTCTGTCCATGGATTTCTCCAGGCAAGAAGTGGAGTGGGTTGCCATTTCCTCCTCCAAGGGGGACTTCCTGACACAGAGATTGAATCCAGGTCTCTTGCATTGCAGGCAGATTCTTTACTGTCTGAGCCACCCAGCAGGTGGGGTAGGGGCAGGGGTGGGTGGAGGGGGCATAAGTCCTTGCTTTATTTGACAAAGATCCCTGAATGACTTGAACGTGCCAGGTGAGGGCTGCATGCTGGAGATGCAATTGAGGGAAGAGCTGGACTGTGCCCTGGTGGTGGAGCTCACAGGCCAGAGGGGAAGAAAGGCAACAGGGGACAGTGAGACCAGGGCAGATGATGCTACAGGAGCGGAGGAGGCAGCAACCTAGCTAGCTGGGCTGGGAGTGTTAAGAAAGCTTCCTGGAGGAAGCAGCCTCTGGGAAAAGCAAGGAGCTGGGTTTCATGGGTCAGAGTGGAGAGGAAAGGAAAGGTAGTGATCTCTGTGGAGGGAACAGCCCAGCAAGGAGGAGAGAGCGTGTCCAAGGGACAAATGTTCTCCTGTCTGCAGACCTCAACCGTGGGGTGTAGATTTTCCAGATCTGCCTGTTATTATGTCCCCCCACCAAGACTCATATGGTCAAGTCCTAACCCCCAGCAACACAGAATGTGACTGTGTTTGGAGACAGCATCTGTAGAGAGCTAGTTAAGGTATTAATAAAATGAGGCCTTTAGAGTAGGCACTAATCCAACATGACTGGTGTCCTTATAAGAAGAGGAGACAGGACCCAAGAACAGGGGACTTCCCTGGTGATCCAGTGGTTAGGATTCTGTGCTTCCAATGCAGGGGGCTCAGGTTCGATCCCTGGTCAGGGAACTAGAGTCTACATGTAGCAACTAAGAGTTTGCATGGTGCAACTGAAGATATTGCATGCTCCAATGAAGACCCAGTGCAGCCAAATAAAAATAAATAAATAAGATAAGGTTATAGGAAAAAAAAAAAAGACCCAGGAACACTCAGAGGGAAGTCCAGGTAAAGACACAGGGAGAAACTGGCCATCTGCAATCCAAGGACAGAAGCCATAGAAGACACCAAGTTTGCCAACACCCTAATCTTGGACTCCAAGCCTCCATAACCATGAAAAAATACATAACTGTGACTGTTGAAGCCACCTCTGCTCTGTGTACATTGTTATAGCGTCCTGAGCAGACCAGTGTGCTCACTGCCTGACTTCAAACACTCCCTCATTTCTTTTCTTTGGTTCACCCAGTTTTGGGGAAAATGAGCTCAGAACGGAGAGGGAGGAGGAAGCAGAGGCCATGCCAGCTGGGGATCAGAGAGGAGGACTATTATAGATGGGCCCCTCCCTGCCCAAACCCACCAATTGTTTTGGTGACTTTACCTTCTAGGGTTTATATTTTTTTTAAGATTTTTTTTTTCATGTGGACCATTTTTTAAAGTCTTTGTTGAATTTGTTACAATATTGCTTCTGTTTTATGTTTGTTTGTTTTTTGCTGCAAGGCATGTCGCATCTTAGCTCCCCGACCAAGGATCAAACTCACAACCCCGGCACTGGAAGGTGAAGCCTTAATCGCTGGGCTGCCAGGAATGTCCCTTCTAGGGTCTTTCCTGAAAGGCCTTCTCTAGTGGACCACTGCCATGAGTGCCCATCTGTTTTCCTTCTCCTTCAGACGCTCTTTGATATTTTCTTTGGAAACTCCTATTTCTATCCATGTGGTTTGGGTGGTGATAATCATACCCCCAGTCCTGTTGGCTGGCCCTGGCCAATCAGAGCCACAGTGACTAGTTCAGAGCTGCCACCCCGTATGGGTTCAAGAGCCAAGCCTGGGGATTTTCTAGAACTTTTAGGAAGAAAAATCCGCTTTCTGATCGAGTTGCAAAGCCAGTGTCTCAATTCTATGTCTATATGTGGAGAACCCATGTAAGAATGGTACCAAGATGAAAGAAAGCAGAGATAAGAGGAAGGAGGGGAGGGGAGGAGGGAGGGGAGAAGACATATGAGTCCTGCTATAGTCCTGGAAGGAAAGTTATGACCAACCTAGACAGCATATTCAAAAGCAGAGACATTACTTTGCCAACAAAGGTTCATCTAGTCAAGGCTACGGTTTTTCCTGTGGTCATGTATGGATGTGAGAGTTGGACTGTGAAGAAGGCTGAGCGCCGAAGAATTGATGCTTTTGAACTGTGGTGTTGGAGAAGACTCTTGAGAGTCCCTTGGACTGCAAGGAGATCCAACCAGTCTATTCTGAAGGAGATCAGCCCTGGGATTTCTTTGGAAGGAATGATGCTAAAGCTGAAACTCCAGTACTTTGGCCACCTCATGCGAAGAGTTGACTCATTGGAAAAGACTCTGATGCTGGGAGGATTGGGGTCAGGAGGAGAAGGGGACGACAGAGGATGAGATGGCTGGATGGCATCACTGACTCGATGCACGTGAGTTTCAGTGAACTCTGGGAGTTGGTGATGGAGAGGGAGGCCTGGCGTGCTGCGATTCATGGGGTCGCAAAGAGTCGGACACGACTGAGTGACAGAACTGAACTGATCTGATAGTCCTGGAAATCAACCCACAATACTCATTGGAAGGACTGATGCCGAAGTTGAAGCACCAATACTTTGACCACCTGATGTGAAGAAAGATTGGAAAAGACCCTGATGCTGGGAAAGATTGAGGGTAGGAGGAGAAGGGAGCAACAGAGGATGAGACGGTTAGATCACATCACCAACTCAATGGACATGAATTTGAGCAAACTTCGGGAGATAGTGGAGGACAGAGGTGCCTGGCATGCTACAGTTCACGGGGTGGCAAAGAGTCAGACACAGTTTAGCAACTGAATAACAACAACAACACAGTCCTGGACTCCTCAGTTATCCAAGTCAATAAATAGTCCCTTTCGCTTAAGTCAGTTTCATCAGCCAGTTGGTATGCAGATGCTGATAAACATCCTACAATGCACAGGAGAGCCCCCTGCAACTATCTGCCAGACTTCACTGTCTGCAATTTCAGGGTCATTTGTAAGCTTTTGGGAGCCTTCACCTGTGGCAATCCGCAGAGACCTGAACTATATACACCCTGGCCTGTGAGACAGTCTACGCAAAGCTGAAAATCAAAGTACCGCTGGAAATTTACGCTCTACTATTAGAGACATCAAAGGCAAAGAAATGCCACATAAGATGGAGCTTACTTTTGGAAGTCGGGTTAAATTCCAGCACTATGAGGGTGTCTGGGCCCTGGGGAGGGCGTTCTTCTGTCTCCTGGTCCTTGGGAGCATCTTTTTGCACTGAGTCCCTTTGGGAAAGAGGGGAGTCATCTCTGGGACAGCCCACCAGCACCTGGTCCTCGGGCTCCGGCTCAGGGAGTACATCTTCTTCGATAGAGTCATACTCATCACTGGAACCATCCTTTTCTTTCCTTTGTAGATTGACACTAAGTTCCAGGCTTTTTCTTAGCTCCTGCCAAAAGTCAAGGAGAGAAGGAAAAAATGAAATATGTTCCTTTGAGGAAAAACGCCTTTGAAAATAGATCACAGGAATCAAAGAACTATTTCCATCAAACTAACATTTACTAAAACCGTCTCAACCCATGTGTCATCCTCACTTTGAAGATGAGAAAATAAAGGGGCAACGAGCAACTCCCTTCTGGACTGAGCAACATTTATAGTACTAATTGTGGCTGGGTCACATCCTCACAGGCTGAGGATGCCACTAAACTGTGTGTGTAACAATTCTGATGTGGGGGCTTGTTAAAACAGATTGTGGAGTCCCATCCCCTGAGTTTCTGATTCAGTGGGCCTGGATGGGGCCTGAGAACTTGCATTTCTAACAAGGTGATGCTGATGCTGCTGGTCCAGGGACCATACCCTGACTGAGAAATCCCAAAGGTCTCCAGATGATCCTGATACTCCAGGTGGTAGAAAGTCTGGCAGATGGTTGTGGGGGCTGCCCTGTATATTGAAGGGTGTTTGGATGCACCTATAAACATTGTAACATTTAGTTCTCAACTACAGTTGCTTGATTTTTTTTTTTGTATATGTTTAATCTCCATGAGACTGTGGATTTACAATCTTGAGACCAAGCATTAAGATCTATACTTATGGTGATCAGAAAATTGATCCCTGAAGCCAGGATAATTTGGAAACAGAATAAGGGCTGCCTACTGCCTTTCAGTTCAGTTCAGTTCAGTCACTCAGTCATGTCCGACTCTTTGCAGCCCCACGAATTGAAGCACGCCAGGCCTCCCTGTCCATCACCAACTCCCGGACTTCACTCAAACTCACGTCCATCGAGTCAGTGATGCCATCCAGCCATCTCATCCTCTGTCGTCCCCTTCTCCTCCTGACCCCAATCCCTCCCAGCATCAGAGTCTTTTCCAATGAGTCAACTCTTCACATGAGGTGGCCAAAGTATTGGAGTTTCAGCTTTAGCATCATTCGTTCCAAAGAAATCCCAGGGCTGATCTCCTTCAGAATGGACTGGTTGAATCTCCTTGCAGTCCAAGGGACTCTCAAGAGTCTTCTCCAACACCACAGTTCAAAAGCATCAATTCTTCGGTGCTCAGCTTTCTTCACAGTCCAACTCTCACATCCATACATGACCACTGGAAAAACCATAGCCTTGACTAGACGACCTTTGTTGGCAAAGTAATGTCTCTGCTTTTGAATATGCTATCTAGGTTGGTCATAACTTTCCTTCCAAGGAGTAAGCGTCTTTGAATTTCATGGCTGCAGTCACCATCTGCAGTGATTTTGCCTTTACACTGGGACAAAAGTATACCCTGGACTGTCGGGGGAAGCCAGTGTGTTTTGTCAGTCTAGCTGTGCTCTCCCTGTAGCCTTTGTCATAATTAACATAGATGTGAGACCATGAGAAACAATCAAGTTTACGGTTGACCATAAACTTAACAGCTGTGTGGTAGGCTGAATAATGGGGCTTCCCTGGTAGCTCAGCTGGTAAAGAACCCACCTGCAATGCAGGAGACCCCAGTTTGATTCCTGGGTCAGGAAGATCCCCTGGAGAAGGGATAGGCTACCCCCTCCAGCACTCTTGCCTGGAGAATCCCATGGACAGAGGAGCCTGATGGGTTACAGTCCATGGGGAGGCAAAAAGTTGGACAAGACTGAGTGACTATGCACAGCACAGCACAGGCTGAATAATGACTCCCCAAAGATGTTAAAGTCCTTATCCCTGGACCCAGTGAATTTGTGAGGGCTCATAAAGTGAGACCATATAGAAAACTTTGATCATCTTAGAGAAATCATCCTAAAAACCTGATGATACAAATATGGACGTCAAAGATGTTGCTGGTGAGGGTTCAGGAAATAAGGAACATGTTATTGGGAACTAAAGGGCAGAAAATCCTGTTACGTGGCAGCAGAATCTTAGCCAAACTGTGTCCTATAGTTATGTGGTATGTGGAACTTTAAATGATACACTTGAATATTTAGCTGAAGAGAGTTCCAAGCAAAGAGTTAAAGATACAGTCTGGTCTCTTCTTGCTGCTTACAGTAAAATGCTAGAGGAAAGGGACAGGCTGAGAGAAGAACTGTTAAGTAAAAAGGGACTGGGATTTGATGATTTGGAAGCTCTCAGCCTATCCAGATCAGAAAAGATGCTAAAATTAGGAAATTCACTGTTAGAAAGTCCTGGGTATAAGTGACTGTGGCTCAGATGGTAAAGAATCCACCTGCACTGCGGGAGACCTGGGTTCAAACCCTGGGTTGGAAAGATCCCCTGGAGAAGGGCATGACAGCCCACTCCAGTACTTTTGCCTGGAAAATCTCCATGGGCAGAGGAGCCTGGTGGGCTACAGTCAATGGGGTTGCAAAAGTTGGACATGACTGAGTGACTGAGCACAGCACTGTTAGAAAAGCATGCTCTGGAGAAAAAATGAAGGGTGTGGCTGCACAACCTTTGGTTAAAACCTCAGAAGGATCCACAGTTTAGAGTATTCAATAAAGCTTAAGGTTCTTTGAAGAGAGGAGACATGTGACTCATGAATCCCCATAGACAGCTCAGTGGAAGCCAGGAATAGAGATAGGATTATCCAGGAAAGATCTGTGGCGGAGTCTCTTGTTCACTCTCTAGGAGTGAATCCTAGAGATATACATAGGAAATTCACGTGGTTTTTGAGAATGTCATACCAGCAGAAACACTGCCAGCTAGGACTGAATGAGAGGGAGAAAGGACAAAATAAAAGAAAGCTGTCAGACTCCCAAAATTCTACAGGCACGAAACAGGTGGATAAAACTGTGTAGCTGCAGACGCCCACTACCCTTCATGCAAGAGGAAGAATGACGCTCAGGGTGGAGCCACGGGCCCGAGGGTGGAAACCTGGGCCACAGAGAATTATTCCCATGCCTTGAAACCTAATGGAGATTGCCCCGTTGGATTTCAAAACTGCTTGGGTTTGGTGACTCTTTTTTTTGTTTTCCTCTAATTTTCTGTCTATTGTAATGACAACATCTGTAATTGTAATACTGTGCCTGAACCACCACTGTATTCTGGAGCAGATAATTCATTTCCTAGTTTACAAGTTCACAGAGGGAGAGAAATTTTGTTCTAAGAAAAGTAACACTCATAGTCTCACTCCTACACAATTTAGATGTAAATGATGAGATTTGAGAGTTTTGAGAAGATGAGACTTAGAAGATATTTTGGACTTAAGCTGGCAGTATAATGGGTTGAGACTCTGGGGACCCTTCAGATGGATGGATGTATTTTGCGTGTGGACATGAATCTTTCGGGGCCAGAGGGCAGACTGTTGTGGGCCCCAAAGATGTCCATGTTCTCATCCCCTGGATGGTGAATATCACCTTATGTGGCAAACAAACTTCGCAGATGTGATCAAGTTAATGAACTTGAGATGGGGGAGATTATCTTGGATATTCAGGGAGGGTCTATGTAATCCCAAGGGTCCTACTAAGAGGAGGCAGGAAGATCAGCATCAGAAGGAGAAGATATAAGGATGGAAGCAGAGGTTAAGAAGGAAAGAAGATGCTACACTGCTGGCCCAAAAGGAAGAAAGGGCACAAGCCAAGGAATGTAGGTGGCCTCTAGAAGCTGGAAAAAGCAAGGGAATAGATTCTCCCCTAGAGCTTCTAGAAAGAACATAGGTCTGAAGATGTCTTGACTTTAGACCAGTGAAGCTGAATTTGGACTTCTGAGCTCCATGACTTAAAGTAAACCACGAAGTTTGTGCTAAGTTGTTAACAATAGCAATAGGAAACTTTTTTTTTTTTGGCAATGCCACGAGACTTGAGGGACTTTAGATTCCCAATCACTTGACCAGAAGGTGGCCTGGTAGCCAGACGGTTAAGAATCCACCTGCAATGCAGGAGACCCGGGTTCCATCCCTGGGTCGGGAAGATCCCTGGAGAAAGGAATAGCTATCCACTTTAGCATTCTTGCCTGGAGAATTTTGTGGACAGAAGAGCCTGGTGGGCTTCATGGGGTCGAGTTGCAAAGAGTTGCAAAGAGTCAGACGCGACTGAGTGACTAACACTTTCACTTTTTACAATTTCCCAACCCCTGGGCAGCGAAAGCACCAAATCCTAACCATTGGACCACCAGGGAATTTCCCAGGACGCTAATACAGCTACCTACCTCTTACACCTCTCTTCCTCCCACCCTGCCCAATGTATCAGTGATATTTATTGAACAAATAGAACACTGCCTGGCACATAGTAGATGCTTGACAAATATTTGCCGAATGACTAATTTATGCCAATGACTGGGGAGGGGTGGAGAGCACCCACCTGCCTGGGCACTGACAACAGTGATGTGGCTCATGGCAAGTCACTTAACTTCCCTCATCTGCATTTTGATGTCCCTAAAAAATGAGCTACAAAATGCTGACCTCGCTGAACCGTTCTATTAAAGAAGTGATGTGAACTGTGGATGATTCTGCCCCCCAGGGGATATTTGGCAATGACTGGAGATGTTTTTGGTTGGAACTAGGGGAAGGGAGTGCTAGAGGCAACTGGTAGGTAAAGCTGCTAAATGGGGATGCCGCTGAACACCCTAGAATGTACACGACAGTTCCCACAACAAAGACTGATGTGGTCAACGTCAGTGGTGGTGTGACTGGAAAAGCCTATGTGAAAGGGAGCACGTATTTACCAAAGGCATTTAAAAAGACAATAACAAGGTCTTCTAATTGAGTGTATTGACATGATCCATGCAACCCGCCTGGATGCCAGACTGAGGTCGTGGCTCGTGTCTTCAAAGTCTGATCGCAGTGGGCCATTGGAGGACAGAGTTACTGCTCCTCCACAGGGAAACATGAGTTCCTGGGTGACCTGCTGATTAACAGCAGAGGCACTAACTGTAAATCAGTAATCCTTTACAGCGGAATAATGCTCTGCACTTTACAAAACAGTTTCAACTCCTCCTCTCATTTGATCCTCACAATAACCCTGCAAGATAGGTGGGTGGGGTGAAAGTTGCCCTAATGATAACGTGAACTCCTGTTACCACGGGATGAGGAATTGGCTCCTGTTCTTAGCCCACTCTCTTCCCAATCTCAGATGGGGTCATCTTCAGTGTTATGTTCTGCCGAGGTGAAGGCAAGGCTGAGTGAGAAAACAGAGGGCAAACTCCTTGGGACTTCCCTGGTGGCCCAGTGGCAAAGACTTCCTGCTCCCAAATGCAGGGGGCCTGGGTTCAATCCCTGGTCAGGAACTAGATCCCACATGTTGCAACCAAGAGTCTGCGTGATATAACTGAAAATCCCACATGCCACAGTGAAGATCGAAGATCCCACGTACCACAGCTAATACCCGTGTACCGCAACTAAGACCCAGCACAGCCAAACAAACAAACAAGTATTAAAAACAAACAAACAGTGGGTGACCCCTCTTTCTGCCTCCTTAGTATTCTCATCCAGTTATGTGGGTCAAAATGATTAAATGGGTGCCAGCAAACTGGGAGATTCCTAGCTGGGAGACTGCTGCGTCTTCCAGGAAATCTTGATCAGTCCCAGGGCCCAGAATCCTGCCTACTAATGTCTAAGGCTGAGGAGAGCCATCCATCATCCACTCCAGTTCCAGGAAATATTTGGATGGGACATTAGGATTGAGCTTCCCTGGTGGCTCCAATGGTAAAGAATCCTCTTGCAACGCAGGAGACTAAGGTTCAGTCCCTGGGTTGGGAAGGTCCCCTGGAGAAGGAAATGGCAACCCACTCCAGTATTCTTGCCTCGAGAATCCCATGGACAGAGGAGCATGGTACAGAGTCGGACACAACTGGGCGACTAACCCTTAGGATTCTAGAACCCACGCCAGCTGAGCAGGTTCCCTCCAGCTTCTTCATCGCCTTCACTGGGTGGCAACATCATAGTTTAAGTGACTGAATTTCTGGAGTCCCCCCAAGTTGGCAAACTGAGGTCTATAACCTTCAAGCAGGTCCAACCTGTCACAATGATTAGATGGCAGAGTCATGACGTGTGCGCTCAAGCCCTGATCTCTACTCCTTCTAGATTATCCAACTATAAAACAGACTCACTTTCATGGTCCAACCACGGGCGAAGAAGATGCAGCCACTATCACCATCTTTTCATTTCCGCATATAGGCGTGCTACACTAAGGGCTGAGGTAATGGTGGGGAGTAAGCAAAAGGAAAGTGAGAGTGTTGGTCGTTCAGTCATGTCCTACTCTTTGCAACCCCATGGACTGTAGCCCGCTAGGCTCCTCTGTCCATGGAATTTCCCAGGCAAGAATACTGGAGTGGGCTGCCATTCCCTTCTCCAGGGGATCTTCCTGATCCAGGGATCGAACCTGGGTCTCTTGCATTGCAGGCAGATTCATAACCGTCTGAGCCACCAGAGAAGCAAGATGGCAAAGGCTCAGACAATCAACGCATAAAGAAAAAGAAACAGGGGACTTCCCTGGTGCTCCCAGTGCAGGGGGCCTGGGTTCAGTCTCTGGTGAGGGAACTAGATTCTGCATGTCCCAACGGAAGTTCATTCATGCCACGGTGAAGACTGAAGATCCTGTGTGCCATAACTAAGACCTGGCACAGATAGATAAATATTTTTTTAATTAAAAAAAAATCACTACGGCTCTTGGATGCCAAGTGGATTCTGAGAGGTGGGTCAGGATGAATGCAGGGCAGACAGTTGCAGGTAAAGAGGAAGGTGGTGGCAGAAGTGGGGATGGGAGAGGCATTTTTGAGATGTATTTTGGAGGCCGAGACACAGGAATGCTAACTAGAAATGAACCACGTGCATACCTTTCACTGCCGTCCGTCTAGAAATTTATCCTTCAGCCTTCAGCAGCAAAGACTGTTGAGGTGTCATTTATAATAGAGAATGATCTGCATATTCATCTGTCAGAGATGGGTTACATTACTAATAGAGCAGGTGTCCATGGAGCTCCAGGCAGCCCTTACAGAGAATAAGGCAGATCTTATGTGCTTATTCAGAAAAAAAAAACAGGTTTAAGTAAAAGAAGCACGTTGATAAATGTACCTATAAACCTGATTTTTAAAATAATTATCATATTTGTACGTATGAAAGTGAAAGTGTTAGTCTTCCAGTCGTGTCCAATTCTTTGCAACCCCATGGACTGTAACCCGCCAGGGCTTCTCTGTCCATGGGATTCTCCAGGCAAGAAAATACTGGAGTGGGTAGCCTTTCCCTTCTCCAGGGGATCTTCCTGACCCAGGGATTGAACCCTGGTCTCCTGCATTGCAGGTGGATTCTTTACGATCTGAGCCACATACACATAGGCATACAGAAAGCCTGGAAAAATCAACATCAAACTATTAACAACATTCTTCATTGGGGGTGGCATTATGGGAGATTTGTTTTACTTAAATGTTTTACCTTAAATGGCAATTAATTTTTATTTATATATTTTTGGCCGCGCTGGGTCTTCACTGCCGTGCTCAGGCTTCTACTGAGGCGGCCTTGCTTGTTGCAGAGCACAGGCTGTAGATGTGCAGGCTCGGTAGTTGGGGCTCTCGGGCAGGTTGCCCCGCAGCACGAGGAATCTTCTCAGATCAGGGATCAAACCCATGTCCTCAGCAATGGCCGGTGGATTCTAATTCACTGTACCACCAGGGAAGCCTAGTTTTACTTAATTTTTCATTGTAAGCATTGTTCTCAATTTTATAAATAGGAAAAAAAATAGGTATTTACATTTACATTTAAATCCTGCTCCTTCCTCCTGAAACTAAATTCCCTATAGGAGTGGTAGGAACAGTGGTGTGGAGGACCCTCAACAGTCAGTTGTCTGAAAAGTCCCTGATCTCTAGCCCTGGGACATCTTCTCTCTGAAACAGTGATTCAGAAATGGGTGAGCAGTAGCACTTGACACCATCAGATGATGGAACAGCCTGACTTCCTGTATCCAATAGACAGTGGTCCAGATTCGAGAGGAACAGCATCATCAGTCTTAACAGGAAGAAACTGGCCGTGTGGAGTTGGTGATGGACAGGGAGACCTGGCATGCTGCAGTCCATGGAATTGCAAAGAGTCACACACGACTGAGTGACTGAACTGAACTGAACTGAAATATACCACTCACAAGTCCTTCTCAGGAAGAACCTCCAGAGGACAAGATCCAAACAAAGAAAAGTAAAGTCAAAATAAAGAACATGGGGGCTTCCCTGGTGGTCCGGTGGTCAAGAATCCGCCTTGCAAGGCAAAGGACACTGGTTTGACCCTGGTCAGGGAAGATCCCACATGACTCAGGGCAACTGAGCCCGGGTGCCCATGCTCTAGAGTCTGTGCTCTGCTATAAGAGAAGTCACCACAGTGAGAAGCCCTCTAACCGCTACTCGCTGTTAGGGGGGTACTCGCTGCAACTAGAAAAAGCCCTTGCATAGCAATGAAGACCCAGTGCAGCCAAAAATAAATGAATAAACATTAAAAAAAACACACACACAGACCAGTAGACGCTGTGATGAAAGGTCTAATAGTGAATACTGATGCCGTTTAGTGATTAAAGAAATACAGGGGACCCTTGAACAACACAAGGGGTTGGGGTGCTGACCCCCCAAGGGGTTGAAAATCCATGTACTGCTCTCTCTGCCTCAAAAGCAAAGGAATTGATCAATGGCTTGCCCAAGAGCAGGAAGCTGAAGCAGTCTGGATAGATAAGGACTCAAATCCTAGTTCTTTTAATTCCACATATTGTGATCTATAATGGAGCATAAACTCTTCCCTATATTTACAGATCTATAAAACAAAAATATAAGAACTGCATTTATTTTTTTTTAAAAGTCTGTGTACAAGTGGACTCATGCAGTTCAAACCCATGTTGTTTAAAGGTCAACTGTATTAGACAATCATGCGTATGCAGGTCACGAAACGTAACACTCTAAGCCTAAGCTCTTAGCTAAGCTCACAGAACTGGAAGAGGGCAGGCAGTGTGGGAGTACCCTGGCATCATTTCCATAGCAGATGAGTCAGTTCAAATCCATCTTGAGTGGAAACAACAGAGTTTTTTAAAAATGGCAACTCTGGCCTCTTAATATTTTGTTCATAATTTATTAAACTGATGGGATATTTTAAGAAATCTTACTTGTGATAAAGAAATCTAAATTTCAATCATCCCTTCTGTTTCACTTTGGTTTTGCTCCTTTTAAATTAACTCAAATTTAAATGCCATAATTGTATTTACTATGTATATACACATATATAGTAAATATATATATGTATTATACATAAAAGGAGCCTAGATTCTGTATGGCTGCCATCTTCTTCACAAAGGAAAATAACACATTTGCTCACACTGAAAGAGCAAAATTTAGGAACCTAGGCCCTTATAATGCCCATGTGATCGAAAACCATCTGTTCGAGGGGCAAAGGGGAGCTGAACTAAGTAGCCACATTCCCTCGAGAAAGTTATTCAAACCCTTTCCATCTGGAAAGATGAGGACCTTGGGCTGGTGGCTTTGAAAGCCAACCTGCCGACACTTCAAAGGGATACCACGCTGGGCCATCTACCAGTGGCTTTGAAGCTATCATCCCGAAATGCCTCTGTGAAAACTTACTTTACAGCTTTGCTTCAAAACCCTGTTATATGCAATTTCAATGCTCAGCCCTTAAAATGTTCAGTTCAAGCCCTTTCAAAAGAAAGTCTTCTGCATGGAGGCCAGCTGCAAACACCACAGATGGAAAGCAGATGACGGGGCGGTATACAAATTGGCCTCCTTGCTGGAGAGCCAGGGAGGAGATGGAGGGAAGGAAGCATGCTGGACCAGGGGCTAAAATGCAGCTGAGGTTTGATGGTCAGTGGATTAGTGCCTTACATTCCTGGTCTTCTCTCTTTTCTGTTGGGCTAGGAAAAGAGCAAAACCAGACATGTCACCATAACACACAAAATGTCTGCAACAGTCATGTGTGCGTGTGTGTGCTAGTAGTGCACGCGTGCGTGCTAGGTCACTTCAGTCGTGTTCCACTCTTCGAGATCCCATGGACTGTAGCCCACCAGGCTCCTCTGTCCATGGGATTTTTCAGGCAAGAATACTGAGGGTTACCATTTCCTCTTCTGGGGGATCTTCCCCACCCAGGGATCGAACCCGTGTCTCTTACATCTCCTACATTGGCAGGCAGGTTCTTTACCACTAATGCCACCTGGGAAGCTCCTGCAATAGTAGCAACAGCAACTATAATATCAACATCAACCTGCCAATTACAAAGCCTTTGCCACATATCAGGCACCAAGCTAGCCCTTCTATGAGCCTCATCTCCCTGCAGTCTCCCACCATCCCTGTGTGAGGGTGTTCTTAACTTTTTTTTTTTTTTTTAATTTTTGGCCACACTGGGGGGCATGCGGGATCTTAGTTCCCCTAACCAGAGATCAAATCCATGCCCCCTGCAGTGGAAGCAGAGTCTTAACCACTGGACTGCCAGGGAAATCCTAGGTATCCTTATCTTACAGTCTCGGTTCACTTACATAGCAGTCCAAGGTCATGAGGCTATAAAGGGCAGAGCCAGAGGTTTGGATGAAAGATTGTCTGTCTCAAAAGTCCAGGTTTTTCATCCCGTGCCCACATTTATTCCCTGCCTGGCACCAGTGCCTTGGAAGCCAGTGGTCTCGAGAGTGAGATGAAAGTCAGGTTCTCTGTGATCGTCCATTGGTTTACATGAAATTTATCACATCTGCCTGTAAGAGCTTTCGATACAAAGCTGCCGTGAGGCCACTACACGTGTTAAAGCGTGTGTTCGGTGTTAGCAGATGAAGCATTAAATCTGTAACTACAGTTAGAAAGGGGAACAGCTCAGTCTAAGTTCTGGGCGTGGGTTCTGGGCCCGACTCCAGTCACCCTGTGTCCCCAGGCACGTCTCAAGCCCCTAGCTCTCATGTGAGAAAAACTGCCCTGACAATCTGACAAGGTTGTGGAAGGGATGCAATGAGATAATAGCTATGAATTAGTGTTTCATGATTGCTGTAACAGAGGTCTAGATTTTACAGAAAATTTAACATTGAGATGACAGCATATTCTTTTTTCTTTCTCAGACCCTATTGACACTGCCGACAAGAAGATCAGATGTTTAGACCATGAAGCCACACTGGATACTTTAAGACGGTCCTCAAGAGGCAGCAGCAGTCTCTGGGGAGGAGGTCACAGATGCACACTGAACCCCTCATCTCTTATTTGATTGGCAATTTTATAAAACTGGAATTCATGTGCACGGTTAGTTGCAATAGTTTCCAGTAACTCCTACTGTTTGATATGAACCATTTTACAGATATTAAACTACCCGGAAATGATGTTTACCCCACAGGAAGGGGTTAATTAACTAATTTGTCCTCCCTTTCATTCATTTCTTGTTGAATATATGTGTCCCCATAAGCAGGTCTGATTGCTAAGTGCTAGGGACAGAGTGATGAATAAGACAGTGTCCCTGCTCTCATGAAATTTATAATCTGGCAACAAAGACAGCTATTCCATAAGAAATTACAAGCATAACGAGTGTCAGGAACACACGTCTGAGGCTTACCAATCTACACCTCAAGCCTGGTGGCATCTAGACCACAAACTTACCAGAATTAAGTGACGAGCTCTAATTTCAGGGTCCCTACTGTGTATTTTTAAATCACATTTCCTTACATCAATTTTCACAGAACTATGGCTAGAAAAATTTGAGTTTTATACTCACGCGTCAGTTACCGGTGCAGTTTTTGCTCTTCTGCTACTTTCTTACACACCCCTCCCCCATCAACCTTGGATTTACTTTCACTGATTTCCATTCAAAGATAAATTGATGTTTGAAGCCCTTCCCCCAGACTTCCAGTCTCAAATGTCCACTATTATGAAGGGGAAAGCCATCCTCATCTGAGGGCGTGGAGTGATGTAAAAGAAAGAGCACAGACTCAGGAAGCAGACGGGTACCATTTCCTGGCTGTGATGCCCTGGGCCAACCCTGTGGCATCAGTGTGCTGTGGACGCCTCACCTGAGCCTGCCCAGAGCAGGGGTGGGGGGAGGGTGGCTGAAAGATCATGAGAAGGACACTGTATAGGGATGGCGGGATAGAGACCAAACAAGCCACAATGCTGCTAGAAATTCTGGGGAATTCCTGAAAGGCAAGAAAGCAGAGATTACACTTAGGAAGCAGTAAAAGCAGAGGAAACGACAGACTAAAACAAGGGCAGTAAAATTTTCCATAGAAGGAACTGTGTGTGTGTGTGTGTGTGTGTGCGTGCGTGTGTGTGTGTGTGCATGCATGTGTGTGTGTGTGCGCATGTGTGTGTGTGTGTGTGCGCGCGCACACAAAGCAAGTCCAGAGTCAAGGTGGAGTGAGAGGAAGTCCTGGAGCATTCACGGGGGCCTGCTCCTAGGGCTGGTGGCCCCTCCCCAGCTGTATTAAGTTGAGAGATGTTCACCTGCAGGCTGATGCCGGAATGCAGGCACTGGGGCAGGAAGGCAGGGCAATGCCCCAGTAGGTCTTTGTCCCCAAGGTAGCCTAGGAGCTCCCATTCCTGGAAGGGGGACTAAGGCACACAGCTTCCAGGAGTGTGTTGTGCCCCAGCCAACATCAGGGTCAGGTTACACCGAATGGAACAGGCAGAAGAAGAAGGATTCTCAGATACAAAGATGAGCAGACAACCAAGAATGACCAGACATTTATCCAAATCCTGAAGATTGGCACAAGATAAAACTTACCAAAAGAATATCCAATGAAGGAAAGTTAATAGAGTAAGTAGAGGAAAGGGCTTTCCTAGTGGTGCAGTGGATAAGAACCCGCCTGCCAATGCAGGGGACATGGGTTCCTTCCCAGGTCTGGGAAGATTTCACGTGCGGCATAGCAGCTACGCCCTAGGGCCCATGCTCCGCAACAAGAGAAGCCACCGCAATGAGAAGTCTGAACACCACAACAGAAAGTAGCCCCCACTTGCTGAAACTAGAGAAAGCAACGAAGACCCAGGGCAGCTAAAAGTAAATTAATTTTTAAAAAAGGAATAAAGGAAGACTTTAGAATACTGACAATTAATGTCCCTGGAGAGATTTAAGAGGACATTTCGTCCACGAAAAAGAAACAACTAGAGATCTTGGGCTTCCTAGGTGGCGCTAGTGGTAAAGAACTTGCCTGCCAATGCAGGAGATGGAAGAGATGCCTGTTTGATTCCTGGGTGGGAAATATCTCCTGGAGGTGGGCATGGCAACCCACTCCAGTATTCTTGCCTGGAGAATCCCCATGGACAGAGAAGCCTGGCAGGCTACAGTCCATAGGGTTGCAAAGAGTTGGACATGACTGATGTGACTCAGCACGCACATAGAGATTTTAAGTTTTAATTTTATCATTAACATTTTTAAAAAGATAAATAGCAGGAAAAGCTATTTAGTGTGCTACAAATTCAAGCCAAACCATTTCATAAGAACATAGTATAAAAAGACAAAAAATATGAAAGAAAACTTAGGAGACTTGAAGATCTGGGCCAACATTTGTCCAAGAGAAGCTCCAGAGGATAGAACAGAAACAAGGAAAATAGTAACAATAACACCAACAATAATAATAAATGGGCATTTTCCAATGCTAAAGAAAAACACAAGCCTTTAGACTGAGAAGACCCACCTAGTCCAGACAAGGACTCAGGATGGCTTTTTCCTTCATAATAGTGGACATTTAAGACTGAACTCTGGGGGAAGGGCTTCATACATCAATTTATCTTTGAATGAAAATCAGTGAAAATAAATCCAAGGTTGAATGGGGGGGTGTAAGAAAGTAGCAGAAAAGCAAAAACATTGCACCGGTAATTGACGCTCGGGTATAAAACTCAAATTTTTCTAGCCATAGCTCTGTGAAAATTGATGTAAGGAAATGTGATTTAAAAATACACAGTATGGACCCTGAAATTAGAGTTCGTCACTTTATTCTAGAACAAAGATAACGATACTGATATATTCATATGGTAAAAGGAACAACCTGTTAGAAAACACCTTGACTCTATAAGCACATGATGACAGAGATTTGAAATATATAAAGCAAAAGAGAAATATAACAGAAAATTGACAAGTTCACAGAAATCACCCAGATTAAATAGACAAAAATTGAGTAACACTCTATTGCAGTGGTTTGCTAATGAGCATAAGAATTTTCTGGGAGTCCTATTAAAAATACAGATACTGAGCACCCTGCTCCCTTCTCAACTCAGTTCTATATCTTTTAATGGAATATGAGAATTTACTTTCATTTTAGATTTAAAATCTTTTATTTTAAATTTATTTTAAATAAGAAGCTAGTGATTCTGATAAAAAGTGATCTGGGACTATACTGGGACCTGCGTAATTGCCTGGTTAAATAGCACAATTAATAGCTTGCTTTAATCATGAAAACTTTATACCAGAAAGATAATGATTATTCTTTTGAAATACCATAGGACATTCACAAAAAATGATTTGGTAGACCCACAAAGTCTCCAAAACTTCCAAAACAACAGAAATCAAACAGACCAATCTCTAATCAGGATGCAGCAAAATTAGAAACTAACCCAGAAAGACAAAAATTCTCTATTTAGAACATTTGTAAAACTCCTCTAAATAAACAGGAAAAAAACTCTAAAATCACAAACCAATTGGAGTAAACAACAATGAAAATACTTATATACATAAAAGAAAAATTATGAGATAAGGCAAAAGCAGTATTCAGAGGAAAATATGTAGCCTTAAAATTGCTGTATTAGAAAATAAGTCTGAAAATAAGTGAATTAAGCATTTAAAGTAAGAAGCCAGGTATGGGAACGGGGATGGTGGAGAATGAAAGCAATAAACTAAAAAGTTTAGGGAAGGAATCAAGATAAAAGTAGAAATGAACTGAAATAGAAAACAATAAATGAATGAATGACAAAATAAAGAAAGAATGCATGCTCAGTAGAACTGAAAGCCGGGCCTGGTTTGTCTGTGTAGAGAGAGCTTTTCCTATTTTATTCAGTTTACTTCTTAACTTCTTTTCTAATGGGAAATCACTCGTATATTAGACGTTATATAAAATGACACAAAATAATATGAAAATACCTAAGAAATTCTAAGTAGGCTATAAATATAAGAAATAAAAAATATTATTTATTCCAGTATTGATTCAGAGATCATTTTACATTTTTATGAAGATTGAAAAGGATGCTTTAGGAAGTCAAATACCATTCAGTATCTTCACTTACAGGAATGTTCTACTGGGTGAAAGGATTACTATGTCTCTCCGATCTGGACCAGCATTTCATGGGTATTTGTGCTTGTTCAGCATCACTCCACATGAATCATTCATGCTCATCACTGAATTATTTCTGCTCAGCTGGCTTTGTGCTGTCTGACCTACCTTCTCAGGAACCAGTCTAATGCCATCAACCAGGTGGTCCTTTGGTCTGAGCTATCCAGCCAGGTACCTCTGGGTACGTTCATTCAGGACACCATGCCCATGATGGTTCTGGGTACCAGGGGGGCTAACTCAAGTACCACTGGAAAGGACAAAAAGCTCAGGAGGGAACAAAACTTTCATTGTCTAAATCAGAAGTTACAAGCTGGTGGTCTGCAAACCAAATCTGACTGGCAGACACATTTTGCTTGGTCCACAGAAAATCGTGAATCAGTTTGCTGTTGTTGTTGAGTAGCTAAGTCGTGTCTAACTATCATGTGACCCCATGGACTATAGCCCACCAGACTCCTCCGTCCATGCGATTTCCCAGGCAAGAATACTGGCGTGGGTAGCCATTCCCTTCTCCAGGGGATCGTCCCAACCCAGGGATTGAACCCGTGTCTCCTGTATTGCAGGTGGACTCTTCACCACCGAGCCATCAGGTTTCATCACTGAAGCCCTTGTGAATTAGTTACCAACATAAAAATTTGGGAGAAAAACACAACACAAACAAGCCCAGACACTTGGCTTCTCTTGTAACTAGAAAGGCTGCTATCACTGGGACCCTATTTCCACATAATGACAAGTCGGCCAAGCTATGTAGAGACCATTCCCTATGTCCCCACTATGCCCTGCCATGCCCTGACACCCAAGCCAAGTGCTGTCCTTCTTCCCCCAACCCCTGCCAAAGAGTCACTCATGTCACTTAAAACATTCATTTTAATTAGCACCATCTGCCAGAAATCCCAGTATTTCAGAATCCAAGCTACATCTCCCCAAATGACTCTTCTACCCCAAACAGCACAAAAATTCTTTTGTCAGATTATGTGTCCTGATTCATAGTTTGGAAAATACTGTCACCATAATTACAACTTAGTGGTGTGATGACTGAACTCAGCTCTGTGTGGGCTGGCCGGGCGGCCTAATCAACATCTCTGCCACGCTCGCTCATTGATTCAATCAATCAGTTACTCAATTCACTTGCTTTACAAAGATTTGCAAACTAACTCTAGGCCAGGCACTCTTCTAGGGACCAGAGACACAGCAGGCAATGAGACAGCACAGGTCTCTGCCAAACTGAAACTTAGATCTGGGGTGGGGGAAGCGTGGTGCAAGCCCTAAATATGTAACTTGCAAACAGCCTCCAGAAATAGTCCTGGGATGAGAGGGGGCTCCATGCACTATTACGTATCCTCTGCAAAATCCTCTGGACTTTGGCATATGGGAACACCTATAAACTCCCCCTGGGATTTATGATTTCAGAGCTGACAGGCCCAGGAAATACCTAATCTACTCCTTTTTGTCACAGGGGAGGAAATGGGGCTCCAAAAAAGTGTGACATAGCCAAGGCCCTCCAGAGTTTATGCTGCTGCTGCTAAGTCACTTCAGTCGTGTCCGACTCTGTGTGACCCCATAGACGGAAGCCCACCAGGCTCCCCCGTCCCTGGGATTCTCCAGGCAAGAACACTGGAGTGGGTTGCCATTTCCTTCTCCAATGCACGACAGTGAAAAGTGAAAGGGAAGTCGCTCAGTCGTGTCCGACTCTAGCGACCCCATGTACTACAGCCCACCAGGCTCCTCTGTCCATGGGATTTTCCAGGCAAGAGTACTAGAGTGGGGTGCCATTGCCTTCTCTGTCCAGAGTTTATAGAAAAGCCCACACTACCCTCTCCAGACTTGCTGAGTCTAATCTTGCTCTTTCTCCTTCCTAAAACAGGAGCCACAGACTCCCACATCTTCAGAAAATGTACTGCTGTGTGAAATAGTAATGGGAGCCTTGGTGTTAGACAATATGGAGTGGTGAAGACCAGAGAAAACTGAAGGGTTCAGGCTCAGAATAAAAGTTTTCTAATTCAAAATAAAACAGCAACAATGATGATTACGGTACAAACCAGGCCAGCCAATGAAACATGCCTGCGTGTTGAAGCTGGCTATTGAGGTCACGTGTCCAAGCCCTTCCCTTTGGATACATTTTCCATTTATCAATACCCATCTACCCTTCCTGAGTTTCCCTAGTGGCTCAGTAGTAAAGAACTCTCATGCCAATGCAGGAGATGTGGGTTTGATCCTAGGGCCAGGAAGATCTACCAGAGAAGGAAAGGGCAACCCACTCCAGTATTCTTGCCTAAAAGATTCCATGGACAGAAGAGCCTGGCAGGCTACAGGGGTCACGACGACTGACATAATTTACTGGCTGAGCACCCATGCATCTACCCTTATCTTGAATTTGAGCACAGTTTTTTTCCAAGTCATAACTGATTAAAATATCAATAACCTCAGATATGCAGATGACACCACCCTTATGCAGAAATTGAAGAGGAACTGAAGAGCCTCTTGATGAAAGTGAAAGAGGAGAGTGAAAAACCTGGCTTAAAACTCAACATTCAAAAAACTAAAATCATGGCATCCGGTCCCATCACTTCATGGCAAATAGACGGGGAAACAATGGAAACAGTGACAGACTTTATTTACTTGCGCTCCAAAAGTACTGCAGATGGTAACTGCAGCCATGAAATTAAAAGACGCTTGCTCCTTGGAAGAAAACCTATAACAAACCTAGACAGCATATTAAAAAGCAGAGCTATTACTTTGCCGACAAAGGTCCGTCTAGTCAAAGCTATGGTTTTTCCAGTAGTCATGTATGGATGTGAGAGCTGGACCATAAAGAAAGCTGAGCGCCGAAGAACTGATGCTTTTGAACTGTGGTGTTGGAGAAGACTCTTGGGAGTCCCTTGGACTGCAAGGAGATCCAACCAGTCCATTCTAAAGAAGATCAGTCCTGGGTGTTCATTGGAAGGACTGATGTTGAAGCTGAGACTCGAGTACTTTGGCCACCTGATACGAAGAGCTGACTCACTGGAAAAGACCCTGATGCTGGGAAAGATGGAAGGCAGGAGGAGAAAGGGATGACAGACGACGAGATGGTTGAATGGCATCACTGACTCAATGGACATGAGCTTGAGCAAGCTCTGGGAGTTGGTGATGGACAGGGAGGCCTGGCTGCAGTCCGTGGAGTCGAAAGAGTCGGAGAGTACTGAGCCACTGAACTGAACTCAACAACAACAACAACACAAAAAATCCTCTCTTACACGCCCTTTTGTTTTAGGAATTGTTTTTTCTCAAGCTTGAGACATATTTTGAACATGTGACATGTTTTGAATGTGACTAAGGTGAGAAAACCAAATATGAAGGGTGCATATTCATTGTCTTAATATAATAATTCCTTAATAACACAAAACAATTTTCTGTCTCTCTAAAATTCACGTCTTTAAATAACCTAAATAAAATAATTTAGTCAAAAACCTAAATAAAATAATTTTATATTAAAACACTTCTAAAATAGATTGACTTCCTTGTCTTCTTAAAAAGAGTGTGTATAGTAAACATAATTTAGTCTTTTCATAATATGTATGGTCGATATTCTGGATAGAAATTGATCTGTAACACAGGAGATATTGCCAGGAGCTATTACGCTTTCGCATCTTTCATTTATTAAGCGACATCCTCTCCTGACTGAGTTCACAGAAGTGCAGGATGTGGTTTAAAGACAAGGGCAGAGCCCCTCCCATCCTTTTCTGGCTTTTGTGAACCTATGGAATTTTGTGGTTGTTGTTTTATTTTTTTTCTTTACAGTTATTTTAATTTTATATGATGTAGAGGAGATTTTAACTTCCATTTTTAACATTTCTTTCTTTTAGAGTCCCCAGATCCAAGCCACAAGCTTCAGATGATCTCAAAAACTTTCCTTCCATTTGAAGTTGACTCTAATCTTCGGTCCTGAATATTCTAAAATCAGTCTTGAATATTCACTGGAAGGACTGATGCTGAAGCTGAAACTCCAATACATTGGCCACCTGATGCAAAGAACTAACTCATTGGAAAAGACCCTGATGCTAGGAAAGATTGAAGGTGGGAGGAGAAGGGGATGACAGAGGATGAGATGGTTGGATGGCATCACTGACTCAATGGACATGAGTTTGAGTAAACTCCAGGAATTGGTGATGGACAGGGAGGCCTGGCGTGCTGCAGTCCATGGGGTAGCAAAGAGTCGGACACGACTGAGTGACTGAACTGAACTGAACTGGTCTTCAGACCTTCTGATTCAGAATCCCCAGGAGTTTGTCTGTTAAAAACTATGTGACCGTCCATAAACAAGTCTCTTAGCTTAAAAAAATAGACCTAATACATGCATCTTAAACAAATATGCTTAATGATTCCTGTGCCTATCAAATTTTAGGGTCCACGGCTCGCTCTCTTTTCCTTATAATGGTGATTATAAGGAATTATATAGGATTATATAAAAGTGAAGTGAAAGTGAAAGTTCCTCAGTCATGTCTGACTTCTTGCGATCCTATGGACTATACAGTCCATGAAATTCTCCAGGCCAGAATACTGGAGTGGGTAGCCTTTCCTTTCTCCAGGGCATCTTCCCAACTCAGGGATAGAACCCAGGTCTCCTGCATTGCAGGCAGATTCTTTACCAGCTGAGCCACAAGGGAAGCCGGGTTCTCAAATATTGCTGCAAATTATAATCACGTGGGGAGCCTAACAAGAGGGGCCTTGTTTGAGCCTAAACAGGATCAGAATCAAAACCGTTGGATGATGGAAGCTGGGCATTTGTGCTTATTTTATTTAGCTAGCTTTTTACTTTTTATTTTGAACTAATTGCAGACAATACCAAGTCATCCTGTGTACCCTTCATCCAGTTTTCCCCATGGTAACATCTCATATGATAACACAATCTAGAAACTGACATCAATACAATCCTAAGTATTTTTTTAAAAAAACTAGGTCTCAATTTTTCACTTTTTTTCTATTTCTTTCTTTGCTGATGCTTAGCTCTATTGAAGCAGCTTACCTCCTCCTTAATGAGCTAGCTTCTTAAAAACTTAGTTTGAAAAAATGTAAAACCCACAGAAAATTTATCAGCAATGTGTAATAGAAGGGTGCAATGAATACCCAAATACCCAGCACCTACATTCATCAATTCTTCACCGGTTCTCTGAGACCTGAGAACAAGGACCTTCTCTTACATTACCACAATACACTTATCAAATTCAGGAAATTTAACATCACAATATTATTTTCTATTATGGTTACAATATTATATAATATGGTTAATTTTTAAATTTCATTAATTTCCCCAAACTATCTTTAAACCACCTGCCCCTCCCCCCAAGATCTCGCATTACAGAACTGTGATATCTCTTAAGCTCCCTTTAACCTGGAACAGCCTTTCTCTGTCTGTTAACGCAACTGACATTTCTGAAGACTCCAGGCCAGGTGTTTTATAGACTGTCCCTCAATTTGGCTTTGTCTGGTTGTATCCCCCATTAGATTTCACTTTTGAGAAACATTTTTCATCAATGTTCCCAGCCTTGGGTTCAGTGGGGAAATGTTTGGCAGAGGAGAGGTCTTCCCCATCATTGTTTAAAACATAACTGATGGATGGCCACCTCTCAACACCTTCCTCCTGGGCAGAACATAAATAATATTCGTAATAGACCCTGCCCCTACGGAGACCTGGGCCCTTTCGGAAGCAAAAACAACGTAATGCGATTCCTGGCCTGTGATTGCTAATTTCATGGAACAAGGAGCCCTGGGGTAAGGGTTTCCAGTCTGGGCTTCCCTGAGACTTGGACAAGCGACATCATTTCTCATGTCTGTTTCCTCGAACTATAAAAGGAGAATGCAAATACCTAGCACTTAACTCACAGCATTCATGAAAGCAGTGATGGATGACTTATTCTCCAGTCAGTACTGGTCACTGAGTAAGTGCTCATTTAATGTGAGCTTTTACTATCACTCAAGCAAACGACGAAGTGATGCGGATGAACCTAGAGTCTGTCGCACAGACTGAAGTAAGTCAGAAAGAGAAAAGCAAAATAGCGTATGTTAATGCATATATATATATGGAGTCTAGACAAATGGTACAGATGAACCTATTTGCAGGGCAGGAATAGAGGCACAGATGTAAGAACGGACTTGTGGACACAGCGGGGGCAGGAGCGGGGGCGGGGGCTGAGCTGAGAGAGTAGCACTGATATATATACACAGCCATGTATAAGACAGATACAGCAGCGGGAAGCTGCTATACAGCACAGGGAGCTCAGCTCTGTGCTGTGATGACTTAGAGGGGTGGGGTGGGGGGTAGGAGGGAGGCTCCAGAGGGAGCGGATATATGTGTACACACGGCCGATTCACTATGCTGTATAGCAGAGGCTAACACAACGTAAAGCGATTATAGTCCAATTTAAAAAAAGAAAAGAAAGGCATGGCGTCAAGTCTCTCATGTGTTGTTTGAAACCTGGTGGGTGGACCACACATTTTTTTTTTTCACATCCAGTCCTGTTGTAATCTGTGCTGTGTTCCCAGGTGTAAATGGAGATTCTCCCATGGGGGTCTATCCTATGGCCCAGCTATTTTAGTACAGAGAAGACCCTGACCCCTGACAGTTAGGATCTGAAAGTCCATCTTACCATCACATCCTGAATAGTTAAGAGGATCCTTTCTCTGTCCGTACTGCTTGGAGGGTCAGGGCGTCCTTTTGCGTTCGGAAGGGAGAAATTAAAATCACAGGGCGTGGTGCTGGTGGGAGATTTGGTATCCTAAGGACAAGCAGAAAGAACTGGGCGTGGTAAAAGTAACTTACATCCCTGGAGATGAATGGGGTCCTCTTTCCCCTCTGTTGGTCTCCATGCCTCCCCTCATTCATTCTCACTCTTCAAGTTCATCTTTTGGAACTCACCCCTGCTTTACCAACGTCACTTCAAGACACAGCTGCTAAGTGAACCAGGATTCACACTCAGGGCCACCAACAACCAGAGCCATTGGGTTCAGATGTCTGAGTGATACGGGTATTGTGAGATGGCCCCAGTATGTTGGTATCTAAAAACTGTGGGATTATCAAAGAGCCTGATTTATGTGAAAATAATCCCATTTATGTGAAAAGAACAATAAAAAAGAAAGAAAAAAAAGGCACTTGCTTAAAGGTTATTTATATGGTAATCTGAAACTGCAGAAGTTCCCAACCTAGAGAACTGCCCTAAAAAAAAAAAAAAAAAAAAATCCCTCTTTAAGTCTCACCGTTGAAATTAATGGAGGGTGACTGAAGGGATTTACTGAAGAGCCCTGCTGGGGACAGAGTGGGACAGGTGGGTCACTGGGGGATGCTCCACCAGTGGGGGAACCACCACCTAATCTACATAGCACCAACAGGTGGGTGAGATGTCATGGGCCACAGCAGAGTCCACATGTGGCACACGGGTTGGCACGGGTCTCTAGGTGTCAGCAAGGAACAATGACTCCAAAGCCCTGAATTGTAATTGTGGGCTAATATTTAATTCACACCACTCCAGGATCTACAGGATGCAAAGAAAAGCTCAAGAAGGCTTTCTGGAAGTTGCCACAGTGGGCAAACCTTCTTCCCATTACCTGTCATGCTCTCAGGGACTGACAAGATAACTAACCACAGACTCATTGGGAACAGGCCAGGACCAGAACGTTTCAGATCAACTATCTCATGTTGGATATAATTGATATATACTTTCAAGGAATATAATGTATGCATGCAATTTTCAGTCTGGATAGTCATGTACCTACCTATTCACATTAATAGTCTCCAGGGCAGTGGGATTATGAGAGGACTTTTATTTTTCTTTGTATCATTTTGAATTTTTAATACTGATCATGCATTATCGGGGGGAAAAGGATAACTTAATCATAGAAAACAATATGTACTTTCATTCCCGGTCCTTAAATGGAGCCAAAAGCATTTGGATGGAGACTTACTAACTGTTGCAACACATACCCCAAAGAGAGCCAACGTGACCCGGATCGGGCACTTAAGCAGAACTCTATGGAAAGAAAAAGAGGTGCCCTCCTTCCCCTGGAGTTGTTAAGGTGCTTAAAACCCTACAATGGCTCCTCCTCCGACTCATAGCAGAATCGCTCAATCTTGAGCACAGCTCTCAAAGCCCAGTGTCCTCTGAGCCTTGACTCTGTCTCTGGCCTAACCCCCTCCTCCTCGCCCCCTTGCGGGCTCAGCTCCGGCCACACCAGCCTCTGTGCTGTCTTCCCTCCTTGGGGCCTCTGTGCCTGCTGCCCGCTGTGTGCGGAGGCTCTGCTCCACCTGCCCACTGGCTGTCTTCCTTGAGGCCCCTGGTCAAACAGCACCTCATCAAAGGCAAGCCCCCTCCTCCCACGTAACATGGCAACCTCTGCCCACTTCCTCCAGCTCCTCACTCTGCCCTACTGTTAAAAAGTGTTACTTGCTAAGCTATGTCCGACTCTTTGTGACCCCCATGGACTAGCCCGCCAGGCTCCTCTGTCCTTGGAACTTTCCAGGCAAGAATACTGGAGTGGGTTGCCATTCCCTTCTCCAGGGGATCCTCCCAACCCAGTGATCGAACCCAGGTCTCCTGCATTGCACGCAGATTCTTTACTGTCTGAGCCACTAGGGAAGCCCTACTCTGCCCAGTGGCATACTATATATGTGTCTGCTTTATCTCCAGGATCTAGATGGCGCCTCGGATGTGGTGGGGACCGTGGTACATGCAACACGCTCTTGTTTAAGGGGAGAGCTATCCCCCAGCTCCACGCATGTCATTAAAGAATGTGATTCCCAAATCTTTTGATTTTTCAAGAAAAGCCCTCAGTGCAGATTGACATGGAATCTCCTGATTCTTAAATGTCAGCTAGTAATTCACATCTTTCTAAAAAGCACAGTCAACGGGGGAGGGGGGTGGAGGCCAACAGAACATGCTTGCACATGCCCCATCTGTGAACTCAGAGCACCGAGAAATTGAAGTTCACTAAGGATCTGATGAAAGGCGAAAAGGCTGGTGTGTTTCAACAGTGAAGGTCAAATGAAAAGTACACACGCGGACAGCAATTCCTTTTGCTCCACTTCAGGCTGCGCTTGCAAACACTGTGAGGGGGACTGAGTATATTTAGCCAGGCGTTTCTTTTTTTTCTCTCCCTTTCTCTGTTCAGATCGCATCTCTTAAGGCTTCTGCCTTTGCTGAAAACTGGCGTGGCCATTTTACTCTTTCACTTAGGAGGAAAATAACTCCAAGGGGAAATTGACTGTGAAGCCTCACGGAGTGCCCCCTCAAGATGGGGAGAAAAAGGGAAGGAGGAAATACAATCAAGCACTCACGGTGGAAAAAATTAAGTGCAGGCGAGTGGGGCGATGCTGCTCCAGAGCAGGCGCACCCAGGAATGCTAATGGAGCTTAATAGCTTGTGAGGGACAGGCTGCCTGGCGTTGCAGGGAGCTTGGGAGCTTGCAAAGGAAGGAATATATGTTCATTTAACGGGGTAGCGGTGGCGGTGGGGGGTACCAAATGGCCAAAGGAGGAGAGAGGATTAACATGCTTGAAGGCCACGCAGGCATTCTGAGACGGGGCAGGGCTGGGGCTGTGACAGACTGAGCTTGGCTTCAAACCAGCCTCCCCAATGAAGGGAAGCTGAAGGCTGTTAGCACAGACTCCTCCTGAGCAGGGAACCTTTAGGTGATTCAAAAGCGTGTGTGTGTGTGTGTGTGTGTGTGTGTGTGTGTGTTGTGTGTGTTGTGTGGGAGGTGGGTGTTGAAGGCAACAAAGTCCACAGTTTTGCCCGCTGCAAAAATCCCATTTCTATGGACTGTTTACGGAGACAAGGTCATTGGGTCCTTCCATAGAAAATAACATTTTTTTTTTTAATCCAGGAAGAACAAAAATTTCTGAACAATTATCGTTCAGATTTTCTGCAGCTGGAATGTGAAACAAAGTGATCCCTTGCTCCTTAATTGTCCTTCCTTGACGAGCAAAGAAGGGAAGACCAACATGCAACGGTGATCAGAGGAATGTTTCCAGGGTGACATTCCTGTCTCCTTTGTGAGTCATTTTCATTCTAGAGAAGCAGGTTTCAGGTACAGAAGCGGCGGGCGGAAGGAAGAGTCTGTCCTGGGGAGGCTGTGGAATCTGCTTGGGTCACAATCTCATTCTCAGCAAATGGGGCAGGATTGGCTCAGCAGCTTGACTTTGCCTCCTCTCTAACATTCAGCTTGTACATAACCGTGGCGATACTCTACACACTCATCCTAATTACAAAATCAGTGCCCTTGAGATAAAACCCCATCCTCCATCCCCACCCCCACCCTGCTCTCTGTGCACACTGGCCGGTTGGCCCCCCTGCTCCTCCGACCTCATCACCTCCTGACTCCCCTTTGCTCACATCATGCCTGCATCGTGCGCCTTGAACAAACCCAGCCTCAGGTCCCCTGTGCCTGCTGTTCCCCTGGCCTGGAATGCTTTTCCCCAGCCGACTCTGTCTTACCCATCAAGTTTCAGCTGAAATGTCACACCTGAGAGAAACATTCCTTCCCTTTCTATCATCTAATGTTCCCTCTTGCCCACACTGTCCCATCTCCCGTTTCTGGTCCCCCCTCCCTGAACACATTATTTATTTCTTGATTTTCTTCTTTTTTTAAATTTTGTATTTCACTTTTAATTTTTACTTTGCATGTCTTGAAAGGTTTCTGAGTTTTTGATTTTATTCTTTACTGTCTATCTCTCCCTCTGGAACATAAGTTGCTTAAGAATAGGAGCCTTGTCAGTTTTGTTCTTTTCTGTGTCTCTGATGCCCAGGATTGAGCTTTATGCTCAAAAGTGGGTACGCAACAAATGCATGGTGAAAGGGAGACTGGGATTTACTGTCACAATTCCAAGGATTTCAGAAATGAAATGACAATTGGAGGCATGGAAGGGAAACACCGCAGGGGTCAACCTTGTCAGCTGCTGCATGGCCTGGGACTCTGTGCTACAGCTACACACGGGCCTCTGGGTGTTTCCATGTGTGTGGTTCTGCTGGCCTGGGCGGTGGGGGTGGCAGAGGGTTGGAAATTCACAATATTTAACAGCAGGTGCATGCATACAGGGTTTCCCAGGTGGCTCTAGGAATAAAGAAACTGCCTGCCAATGCAGGAGACGCAAGAGACATGGGTTTGATCCCTAGGTCAGGAAGATCCCCTGGAGAAAGGTATAGAAATTCAGTCCAGTATTCATGCCCGGAGAATCCCAAGGACAGAGGAGCCTGACGGGCTACAGTGCATAGGATTACAAAGAGTTGGACACGACTGAAGTGACTTAGCACGCACACATACAGGTGCAGACAGGTTATCAGCTCGGCTTACCTCCCCTCCCCTCCAGCTTTTAGGAACCAGGTAAATGCCACTCCCTCCAGGAAGCCTTCCCAGATCCTCTCCCTCCTGGTCCCCGTATGCCCTGCCCCACTTCTCAGCTCCCTCTTTCAGTAGAGGGATTATATGTCGGTGCCTGTTTTCGGTCAGACACCAGCCTTGCTGATCTCTGGATGTGGGCTCCCAGCAGAGCATCTAGCACGAGGTTTGTATGCTCATTAAAGTGCAGAAAATAAGTGCAAGAGGGAAGGAAGGCAGGCTCTTGTGAAGGAAGGACGGAAATAAGGAACTGTTAGCACCCCTGAGAGCTGCTCTAGCCCCGAACTGAAGCCAGTCCTACCTGTGGACGGTCCCCAGAAGCATCCTTCACCTTGACAGTCACACCCCCACATGGCTCAGAGTCTTCAGAATAGTCCGGAGGAGGCTGGATGTGGAGCCGCGGGCCAGCTTCCGTTCTGATCTGCACAGATTTCTAAGCACAAAAAGCCAGACCGTTTCAGATATGGTGAAACAAACTCCTTGAGTCCTCCAAGGGCCGAGCGTGGCAGGGACTCAGTCGTGGTAGGTGGTCAGGGTCAGGGTGCACCTTACTGGGCATCACCCTGGACAGGCTGGCTGGATAGGTTGAACCACTCCTATTCAAGTCTTCACTGGTTCTTACGCCCCAAGTGTATGCAGTAGAATTTTTTAGTAATTTTTTGCTTGGACATAGCAGTAGAATTTTAGTAGGTGTTCAGCTTCCCCAAATGGGCTCTGTGATCTAAGTATGGGAAAGCCCGAGTCTGGGACCAGGACTTCCCAGGGCCTTTAATAGGCCCCCTCGTCCCCTCCTCCACACACACTGGGGACAATCCTAAAAATACTGGGTTGGCCAAAAAGTTTATTTGGGTCTTTCCATCACATCTTACAGAAAAACTTGAATGAACTGTTTGGCTAATCCAGTAAAATACAGATGAAACAGATGGCAAACTTTTGAGGCCGTGGAAGCTGTGTGGTGGGACCCCATCCTCCTAGCATCCCTTGAGTCACTCTTTGGGAAACCCACCCCTTGAACGTCCCCTGAACGTCCATTTCCCCTCCCTTTCTTGTATTGCATTTCCAGGTGTGCACGTGATGCTCCCAGCATTCCCTGTGACTGGGGTGGGGAACAGGTGAGCTCGTTCTGGCCTGAGTGCTGTGGGGGTGAGGGGGACTGTGTGTATCTTCAAGGTTGTGCCCACCCTTGCCCTGACCCCCTTTCCTGCCAGCTGGAGTGAGGAGGTGATGGCAAGCTGCTGAGCGTGGTGGGGAGGGGACAGCCTGTGGAGGAGGCTAAAGCGACAAAAGAGGCTGTGCCTGGCCTCCTCTGCCACCTCTCGGAGCAAGGTGACAGCCCACCACTAACCTTTGCTGGAGACACCAACTGTCATGCTGTTGAAGCCAGAGTTACTTGGGTCCCCTTGCTTTCGCAGCCAGACTTGTACCCCAAATGGTACACCTGGCATGTGAAGGTCTCTACGACCCGGCCCCAACCTCTTTCTCCTACGCTGATTCCCACACATACACTCACGCACCTGATACCTGAGCCAAGCATAACTGTTTCCTGGCCCCTGAGTATCAGGAGCTTTGTCAGCCTAGCAACCCATCCAGTGGATAGTAGGGCTGCACTACTCGCCCTACACGGCACCAAGTAAGGGGGCCAGACCTCCTCCTCAAGGGTACATTTCATCCACCGTGAACCCAGGAGCAAGCTGCCCGGCTAGGCAAGGAAAGAAAGTGTCACTGGATCAGCGCTCTGACTCCCAACGTTGGCTGTGCTGGACTTGCTGGACAAGACTGGGGCCAGCGGAGGGCGAGGGGTGAGTCAGGTGCCCAGAGAGCAAAATCTAAGGGATGCCTCCTATTGGTGAGGCTGTGCATGTGCACAAATCCGGGAGCCAGGGCCTCTTTAAACATCACTCTGAGACTGTGATGGGCTTATGCGTTTCCCTGGTGGCTCAGTAGTAAAGAATCACCTGCCAATGCAGGATACCCGGGTTCGATCCCTGGGTTGGGAAGAGCCCCTGGAGAAGGGAATTGGCAACCCACTCCAGTATTCTTGCTTGGGAAATCCCGTAGACAGAGGAGCCTGGTGGACTACAGTCCATGGGGCCGCAAAAGAGTCAGACACGACTGAGCGACTAAACCACCAAGCCACCGCCTGAGGGTTAGGAGAGGTCCCCCAAGCCCCGCGTACTGGATCTGCTTCCCAGCCGAGGCACAGTCAACGGTGATTCAGAGCTTGCATTCCCCGATGCCCTAGCTTTAGAAAACTCCACTCCCTGGGATAAGATGCAGCTTCCCCTCAAGCATAGTAAATCGTGTCGTTATCTTGGTAATGAAGATCGTGAGCCTTGTTGCCCTGCAGGACTCGCGGTGGTCAGGATGGAAGTCCTTTCTGAGCCGCATCTACACTGCCCGTGCCCACCACCCTGCCACCATCACACTGGACACCAAGTCACTTAATGAAGAGCAGGTACCACTCCAACAGCTTCAGGGGCCTGTGTTCCTTTAGTTCTCACAGCTACTCCAGGGGGAAACCGAGGCACAAGGCTGTAAGCCATGTGGTCAGTGTCCCACAGCTAGGAGGCCCCAGAGCCCATATCTGAATCCCAGCAGTGTGGCTCCAGGGGCCTTACTGGAAACCAGGGATGGGCCAGTTTCCTGTAAAGAGTAAATATTTAAAGGCTTTGCCAGCCCTGCGGTCTCTGCTATAGTATTCATTCCATTGTTTTATTGTAGCTCAAAGCAGCCTTGCCTAAATAAATGCATGCATGCATGCTAAGTCGCTTCAGTCGTGTCTGTCTCTTTGCAACTCCATGGACTGTAGCCTGCTAGGCTTCTCTGTCCACCAGATTCTCCAGGCAAGGATACTAAAGTGGGTTGTCGTGCCCTCTCCACGGGATCTTCTGGACCCAGGGATTGAACCCGAGTCTCTTATGTCTCTTGCATTGGCAGGTGAGTTCTTTACCACTAGCACCACAAGATAAATAATAACACGTAATAATGGGCATGACTGTGTCCCCCAGACTTGATTTACAGAAACAGGCTGTGGTTGAATTCGGCCCCAAGGCTGTAGTTTGCTGCCTGACCCCAGTTCTGAACCTCCACGCTGTATTGCCCCCAACAGGCACGTGAAGAAGAAATGTGTCCAGGTTGGGTTAGAGTAGCCTTTGGGGAGATCAGAGAGGGATTCAAGACTTTCCTGAGACTATTTAACACTAAAGACACAGGAGCTGGGCCATAGATCATTCCAGGAAAAGGCCTTGGAGAGAGAGTGTAAGACGCAGAAAAGCAGGTAGGGAACTCCCCAGCGGAGAATAGGCAGGAGGCAGAAACGCAGAAGGAAGGGGCCCTGGGACACGTTTTCTTTCACAGGCCGCCTGTCATGTGGTGACGCTCCCCAGACTCCAAGTGCACCTGGCTGTTTCCAGAATGGCAACTTCCACCCATCTTCTGTTTGACCATCAACCTTGTTGCCCTGGGCTCTGGCTCCCCGTGGGGTATCACTGCCTCCCAGGCTTTATCAACGCACTTTAGAGCATTTGCTGGCACCAGCAGTGGGGTCCGTGGAGAGTGGGTGCCACGGAATCCATAGAACTGGGGCTTTCAGGCCAGGAAGCTCCTGGGGGCTTCCCTGCCCCAGGTCAGGGTGAAGCTGTGAAGCCTTTGAAGTCCATGGCTGGGATGGGTTTTCCACCATGTGCCCCTCCCTCTTTCCCAGGAATCATTCAATAATGTTCAAATGCTGGGAAGAAACAGTACGAGAGAGGAGGAGGGAGGGAGGACCACTGGGCACAGAGGCCCTGCCTGGGGAGCAGCCTGGCCCCTCCGTGCGTTTCTATTCCTTTATCTGGAAACGGAGGCCTGGGACAAGAGCCTTGCTACTCCACGTGTGATCCAGGGCCCAGTAGCATTGGCTTCTCCAGTAAATTGGTGAGAAATACAAAGTTTCAAGCCCCATCTCAGATGCAGGAATCAGAACCTGTGTTTTAACAAGACCCCAGGTGGTTTAAACACACATTCAGTGGAAGAAGTGTAAGATCAGAAAGTCTCTGAGGCTTGGCGGTAGGCACTGTTGCTTCTGCCTGTCCAGTATGCAGTCCCCTGTACGCTGGTAAAAGTACCCTGGTTTCCTTTTGGGAAATCCTCCCCCTCCCCACCCCTAATCCAAGCATTCATATGGAACTGCATCCAGGGGTGGAGGGAGCGCATGACCCTGGCCTGGCCAGTCTGAGCATTAGATCCCGCTGGCCCTTATGTTTGAGTGATAGGTTTAGGGGAGTCAAAGAGATGCAACAGCAGATGACAGAATGTGAGTTGGGGGCTGCTTGCTGGTGGCCATTGTGGTTCTGCCAGGACAACAAGGAAAAGAGCAGAGTTGGATGATGGTGAACGAGCCCTGCTACAGTGTCTGAGCACCTGGATCCAGCCATGTCTGAAGTGGGAATTTCCCACAAGCAAGTGAGAGAGCTGGGCTCAGTGCGGCTCTACTGGCTTGATCTTAATTATAAATATAAGAAAGCACTCCAGTTCACGGGGAAGAGTCCGTGTGTGTGTCTCTGTCCCACAGTCTTCCCTCCTCCCTCCAAGGAGCTTAGCACAAATACTTGCCTCATCAAGGTATGACAGGTTTGCAATAGCGCATTAAGGAGCTTAATCAGCAAGTCCTTACCAAGTGCTAACTGCATAACAAGGTTCTGGAAGCATGAGGATGGGGGAAAAAAAATGTAAACCAATGCCCTGGCCTCAAGGAACCCACTCAGCACATATAACGGAAAAATGTGTTTATGAAGCAACATGTGACAAAATTAATGTGGTCCAGAAAGAGCTTCTAAATGCTGAGTGGGTGCTGGAGAGAGAAATAAATAGTCCTTCCATCTGGCCGGCTCTCCCGCCCCGGCCCCAGGAGGTGCCTCTGCCACCACAGAGAGGAGGTGGTGAGCAGCCCCACCCACACGAGGACGCCCACCTGCTGCCGCCGAGGAGCCAGCCCCTGGGTGCACCAGCCCGCTCCCTGCCTCCCACCTTCACGTCCTTGCAAAGATGATGCCCGAGGTTCTGGCTGGCTCCCCGCTTTACCCAGAGTGGGCGTTTTTGAGCAGCTGCTCTCTCCTGCCTACTTGCAAGCACCCAGATCTGGTAGTCCCTTGCACTATCAACCATATCCTGGAACAGGGTTCAGAAGCCCTAAACACCCTGAAGTGAAAGTGAAAGTGTTAGTCACTGAGTCGGGTCTGACTCTGCGATACCATGGACTGTAGCCCGCCAGGTTCCTCTGTCCATGAACTTCTCCAGGCAAAAACACTGGAGTGGGGAGCCGTTCCCTTCTCCAAGAGATCTGCCTGACCCAGGGGTCGAAGCCAGTTCTCCTGCATTGCAGGTGGATTCTTTACTGTCTGAGCCACCAGGGAAGCCCCTAAACATGCCTAAACACCCACAAACCAGTTTGCCAGCCCAAGGGCAGCTTGTTTTGTACTCAGCCACACTCAGCCCAGTGTCATGCCCAGAGTTTTTGTGTATCACCAGCCTTCTAGTACAGTATTCTAAGAGGTGTGCATTTACGCTTATCATCACTTAAGGAAAAAAAACGAGAGCAAAGCTGAGAGGTGACCTGGATGGGTGCACAGGTTGTGCACTATGTAAATGGCTCCCTCTAGGGGCGGGAGAGCTCCGAAGATACCGACAGAGACAGCTTTGGGTTGGGGTGGGGAATAAATTGATCTTATTTGATACGGTTTTCCTGGATCTGTCTGATCTCTTACAACTAACAGTGCTCGTGCTCTGACAGTCTGTGTCGAGCAAGGTCACTGTAAAGCTGATGCTTTATGGGTTGTTTCATTTATTGTTCTCACTGCAGGGGTTTTCAAAACTCAGGGGGAAAAGAAAAAACAAAGGGAAGGGTCCCCCACGCTTCACATTTTCACTCGTGAGTTTTCCTAGAGGTGCTTAAGCTGCCCGACCCCCAACAGGAAACTGGATATGGCAGCAGAGTGAGAACAAAACCTGTGCTTTAATAATTGCAATGAACTTGCTTTTCAGGCCTTTAAGGAAAGCCCACCCCACAGTAAATTGCTGGAAGGCCAATCCCTTCACCACCAATTTAATGCTAAGAGTCGATGACGTTCATCAAATCTGACAGCATTTTGGTAAACGACGGCTCTGTTGATTAGGCCGCTGTCCACCCAAGTATTACAAGGCTGAGGAAGCCATAAATCTTAATCCACTGATAGCAGCAGAAAGATCTAAGGCCGAAAAGTGGTGGGGGAAGAAAGGACAGCACCAACTAGAGCCATTTATCACCACCAGCCCGATCCATTGCGCGGGCGGCCGCTCAGAAGCCCAGCCCAGCACAGCCATCTGGGTCCCTGGTCCCTCCAGCACTGGAGAGTCGGGAAGGTGTTTTCAGGTGGAGCGGTCAGCCTCTTGGCCAGCGTATGGATGACTCTCTCACCTTCTGGCCTAGGGATCCTGGAGTCTGTGCACCTGCAGCCCCTTCCATCAGGGCAGCTCCACCCAAAAGTGCTTCCTAGTTGCTGAGCAAGACCCTAAGGAGGGAAGTCTTTTCTACAGAAAGTGGCATTGGGCTTGGTCAGTGGAAGGGTTACGTGTGCCTCAACAGAGTTTAAGGGGCTGCTCAGAGAAACCAGGGCTTCCCAGGTGGCTCGGTGGTAAAAAATCCACCTGCAGAGCAGGAAACGTGGGTCTGATTCCTGGATCGGGAAGATTCCCCCGGAGGAAGAAATGGCAACCCACTCCAGTATTCTTGCCTGGGAAATCCCACAGACAGAGGAGCCTGGTAGGCTACTGTCCATGGGGTCACAAAGAGTCAGACACGACTGAAGCAACTTAGCACACACGCTCGCAGAGAAACTGGCAAGGTGACAAGTCGGAGGGTACAGGGACGTGACGGGGAAGAAGTGGTGCTGGCTGGGAGGCCTGTACCGTGGGGTCCGCTGCGCACTGGGACCACTGTGCTCTCTGCTGACCCAGCCTGGGCCAGTGGGACTATAGCGAGGGACTGTGTGGCCCCACCTGTCCGTCCTGCTGGACACAGCATACAAGAGAAACCTTGGGACTGGGACAAGGCCGTGGACCTGCTCCTGATGGGGTAGCTTTTGAGAACTGGCCACCAGGGGCCACCGGAAATTGTGCAGCCCTGATCACCACTCTGCCAGACCTCTGGATGATGGTACCCATCCAAAAGGGTGAAAAGAGAGAGACTGCCTTCCTCTGTATCCTCCACACTGCAAAATCTGTCCCTGCGTACTTTCCACCGTGGAGAAACTTTCTACTTAACCCCACTCCTTGGGGCCAAAGGAAGCCAATCCATTCCCTCCTGCTCCTGACAATAATAGAGCAGTTGGCAAATTGGGTCTGTTTACTGTCCTGCCTACAGCCTCCTCGACAAGAAGGTGGGGACCGAGTCCCTGTGCGGGGGACATCTCTAGGGCAGGTAGGCTTTGAATCATCTGACCTGGCTCCCACCTTCAGTCCCAGCTGACTGAGGCCTGAGTGGGTGTCTCATCAGGCTGAAGCAAGCCAGCCCATGACCCGAGAAACAAAAATGAAATTAGAGGGCTTCCCTGGTGGCTCAGGGGTAAAGAATTTGCCTGGCAATGCAGGAGACATGGGATCGATCCTTGGTCCCAGATGATCTCACATGCTGTGGAGCAGCTCAGCTCCTGCACCACAGCTACTGAGCCTGAGCTCTGGGACCCGGGGGGCTGCAGCTACTGAAGCCCGTGTGCCCTAGAGCCCAGGCTCCACAACAAGAGAAGCCGCCACGATGAGAAGCCTGTGCACCACAACCAGAGAGCAACCCCCCTCTCACTGTGACTAGAGGAAAGCCTACACAGCAGCAAAAACAACGCAGGCAAAAAAATAAATAAATAAATGAATAAAATTATTTTTTAAATAATAATTAAAAAAAAGAATGGAAAGATTCAGATGGTCTCTCTCTTGGAAAATTTCAACAAATGAATATGGAGGGAAGGAAAAACTGTGACCCAGAGAAGGCTGCAGTGAGAAGACGGAGCTGCGGGGAGGGAACCGCTGTGAGAGTGGGGGCTGGAGAAGGTTGGGGGAGAGAAAAGGCCTGTTAGGCTTATAGGGAGCCCTGTTTCAAAACCCCTTCCCCACCCCCAAGCCTGGCCCTTTAGGGCAACCTCCAGGGATGCTTCCCAAACAGGAGCCCAACACATAATTCTCCTGCTGAAAACCCTCCAGGAGAGTCCTCGCATTTAAAATGAAATCCAAACTCCTTCCTGGGGTTTTCTGACCTACTCTCATAGGTCCTCTGACCGATGACCTATGAGAGTAACTGACCCGACACTCACTTACTCCATCACCGTGAGCACCAGGAGAGCGGGCCTGGCCTGCCTCACTCATGCTCTGACTCCAGAACCCAAAAGTATCCAGTAAATGGTCCTCAAATGAATGGAGGACTGAATGAGTGTAAGAACACGCTGGAGGGAAAAGCTACCCTAGGCATCTCCCCCTTGGCTGATGACGACAGTCAGCGCCATTCACTGCCAGCTTCCTCTGTGCTGGGCACCACTGGGCGAGCTCAGTCATTCAAGCCTCATTAACTACCCGATGGGGAGGGTGCCATCACCAACCCTGCTTATAGAGGAGAAGACAGGCACAGAGAGGTTGAGCCATTTCTCCGGGACCGTTTAGCTAGTACGTGGTGCGGCTGAGGCTTGGAACCCAGGCTGCCGTCCCTGAGTCTGTGCTCTTAACACTTTGGACTTGGCTGTCCCCTGCCGCCAGATGCTCTTACCTGAAGAAGTGGACCGCTGATGGCTGCCTTATGGGCAGGCAACCCAGCCTGGGGGCTAGATCTTTCCATTTTCCCGGGGAATTAGGAATCAAGCTTTTTTAAAAAATACATAAAATTTTTTGAATTAAAGTGTTACCAAGTGACTAAGTCTCTTATAAATTGTGTGAGTCCCAAAACCATTATCTGGGGGACAGTTGAGCCCACAGGCTTCAAGTGGTTAATTTTCAGAGTCTACCAGATTGGCCTTCCAGATGCTGGAGCACAGCTGTGGCATCTTCCTCCCAGGATGAGCTATGCCCATGTCTTCACAGTCAGATCTTCCAGGGCAGGAACTGAGCCTGACTGGGGCATTTTGGGCACACTTGGCAGACTGCCCAGCCCATGGTAATACATGTTCATTAACTTAATGGATGACTTCCTTCATGAGTGGCTCCCAGTCCAATCGCCACTTCTGAAGACTCTATATTTGTCTCCATCTCTGAGGGGTGGTCCCCAAAGGACTGTGTGTGGGTGGAGCAGAGTTGATGGGATGGTGCCCCCCAGCACCCATTTCACTCTCTTCTGGGGGTGCCTCTTGGCTCACTAGAGGCCGGAAAGCCAGACACTGCGTTTCCCAGCCTCCCTCTTAGCCAGGGTCTGGATGTGACATGGGTGTGGCTGACCCGGTGGCCTCGTGGAAGGCAGGCACAGCAGAGGTGAAGTGGAGACAAAGGGCACACACACGCCAGCTGCTTCTGTGCCAAGCACGTGGTAGAGGCCAGGAGTGTTTTCATTCACGTCCCACCCCGGCTGGGTGAGCTGTGGGCGAGGTCTTTCTTCCAAGTGTCTCACTAGCACACACAGGGTCGCTCGGAGGCCAACGGCTGTGGCACTGGCTTCCTGATTCCTCGATCACAGTTCAGGTAACACATTCTTTTACTTATTTACTTACTTATTTTTGGCTGTGCTGGTCTTTGTTGCCGCACACGGGCTTTCTCTAGTTGTGGCGAGCAGAGGCTACTCTCTTAGATGTGGTGTGTGTGGGCTTCTCGTGGCGGTGGCTCCTCTTGTTGCAGAGCAGGGGCTCCAGGGCACGTGGGCTTCAGTAGTTGTGGTTCCCCGGCTCTTAGAGCACAGGCTCAATGGCTGTGCCGCCCGGGCATAGTTGTTCCGCAGCATGTGAGATCTTCCGGGACTAGGAATAGAACCCATGTCCCCTGCACTGGCAGGCGGATCCTTGTACCACTAGGGAGGTCCCAGGTGACACATTCTTGAGGCTGATCCCCCATCTTCCCTCCTATGTCCTAGGTAACAGCTTTCCTGGCTGGCCCGTTTGAGAATACTGGGTATACCGCTCCTGGAGGCCTAGCTCAAGCTCATCTTCTTACCAGCCCAAGGATTTTGTAAGCACTCCCCCCATTCCCAGCCTTCCATTCATTTATGATTCAAATAGCCTGGGGGTCTCCCCTGTTAGGCACTGACTGACCCCTGACGGATTGGGTACAGAAGGACAATTACAGCCTTCGTGGCATCAGGAAGCCAGGGAATTAGCCATGATTAGGCCCTGTGAAGTGTGGGACCACAGGGAGAGACCAGGGAGGGATGCTAATTAATCTTAGGCCAAGTCTTTAAATTGCACAGACTCCGGGGCCAGCCATTAAGTCACCGTCTAAGACGCAAATAACGGCTCCTGATAATAGAAGGCACTCAAGACAGCTTGGAGAACTGTCTGAAGTGAGAAGTGGAGAAAGGCCTCATTAATGGGAAATTAATATTCATTGCTGGGGACAAAAGGAAGCCTCCAGGCTGTGTGACCCGAGGGCCTTGCTCATCAGCAGCGAGATGAGGCTTGGGAGTTAGGCTGGCAGGAACACTCCTGCCCATTTCATCCTAGATGTACAAAAGTACCTGCAGAGAACAGGCTGAGGGTCCAATCCTCAGCCACTGTCCTCCGTCAGCATCTGTGGGAGCAGGTCACCTTATTACCTCTCTGGGCCTCGATTTCGTTAGTGGCACAGTGAGGATACTCAGGTTCCTCTGGGGTTAGCAAAGATTGTACTTTTAATAAAATTAAAAGTATTTGCCTTTCATGTTCACTTGTTTGTGTAAGCGTGCTCAGTCATGTCGGACGCTTCGCAACCCCAAGGACAGCAGCCCACCAGCCTCCTCTGTCCATGGGATTTTCCAGGCGAGAAGACTGGAGCGGTTGCCATTTCCTTCTCCAGGGGATCTTCCCAACCCAGGGATCTAACTTGTGTCTCCTGCACTACAGGCAGATTCTTCACTGCTGAGACATCAGGGAAGCCCTAGTATTTACCATAGATCTGAACATATGCTATATGTGGAGCCCTGGGTTACAGTTCATGGGGTCGCAAAGAGTCAGACACAACTGAGCGATTAAGCACAGCAGGGCGCATACCAAGGTCACAGGTGAGAAGCAGGATAGCACTAAAACATGTATATTACCATATGTAAAATAGATGACCAGTGCAAGTATGATGCATGAAGCAGGACACTCAAAGCTGGTGCTCTGGGACAACCCAGAGGGATGGGGTGGGGAGGGAGGCAGGAGGGGGGTTCAGGATGGGGGACACATGTGCACCCATGGCTGATTCATGTCGATGTGCAGCAAAAACCACCACAATATTGTAAAGTAATTAGTCTCCAATTAAAATAAATTAATTAATTTTTAAAAAAAATCTCTGGAACTGACCAAGCCCCATAGCAATCAACTGTAGCCATGAGCCTCCAGATCTAAACCGGCCAGTTCCCTGACCCCATATTAGGTAAGATACCATCCTATTACCCACCCTACAGCATGCTAACCAGTCACCTAAGGCCACCATTCCAGTAGGAACTTTCTCTGCCTTGAGGCCATAAAAATTGCCTACTAGCCTATGAAAGGGTTTGGCTCCGCCTTGAGCCACCTTGCTGTTCTAACAGCATCTCCTTCTCCAATAAACTTTATTCTCCTCTCATTCTGTCTCATGTCTGGAAATTATTTTCCAACTCGCATACGGACCATGACAGTATATACATACATATATGTGTGTGTGTGTGTGTATATGTATGTATGTATGTATATATATATATATATATGTATGTATGTATGTATATACTCTGTGTGTGTGTGTGTGTGTGTGTGTATATACATATGTTGCTTAAGCCTCATCTCAGACCAAGTGAGCCAGAATCTCTGAGGGTGGGGCCTGAGCATCCCAGGTGATGCGAATGCACAGTGGGGGTCCCCTTGGTCCCAGGTAAGGCTGAGTAACCACAAGGGAAGATGTAAGGACTATAGGAGCAAGAACGCTGAGCTTGGAGCAACAGATTTGGATCTGAATCTTAATTCCACCCTTTCTTAGTGATTGACCTTGGAAAGCTCACTTAACATTTCTGAGCTTTTGTGCCCTCAGCGTCCTTAAAAGAGGAAGGACATGGGACTTCCCTGGTGGTCCAGTGGTTAAGACTCTGTGCTTCCAATGCAAGGGGCATGGGGGTGTTTGCAGAACTAAAGATTCCGCGTGCCACATGGCATGGCCAAAAAAAAGGAGGAAGGACTTTGGAATATATCCTGCAGGTCTGCTGTGAGGGCAAAGGAGAGGAGTCATGTGGCAGCTTAGCCCACGCCTGATACCAGCAGGTGCTCAAAAAAGCAAGCCGCTGGACCAGCAGTATCGTAGCAACCTGATGTGGCATCTCAGGTCTGTGGGTTGGGGGTGTTGTCTTATACACCCACTGTATCCCCGGCATCTGAGACTGTGCCTGGCATATCACAGGTGCTTAATAAAAAGCAGCTGTAAGAATGCATCATTACAACGGGACTGTGAGTCTGACCTGTGATACTGTGAGTCTGACCTGGGGTGGCCCCATTCAGAAGCGGGGATCATGTCACAGAGAGGGCTGGTGGGTCCCCAGGGCTCCTCCACTCTCCAGAGGCCAGTGCCACAGGCAGAGAGGGCACCACGGCAGTGCCCAGCTAGACCCACCCCTACCCCTGGGGTTTCTGAACACCCTACATTTCTTCTGTCACAAGAAGCCTGCTCCTTATTCTAAAGTGTGAGCTGGGGCCACCATCCTGACTCTGCCCAGGGTTTCCATACCTGATGCCATCCTCGGCGCTGGACTTTGCTGGGAGCTGTCCGTGCACTGCGTCTCAAAGCTTCTTCAGCTTCTCGGAACAGCGTTCTTCGTCCACAATCTGCACAGAGATGAGGGGAAGAGAATTGGTGAGCCCCCAAAGGTGAACCCACACTGATGGCGGTTTTGTAACTTGCAGCCACAATGCCCATCGGGGTGCCCAGGGGCGAATCTGCGAAGCTCTTCACTTTTATAGCACTCTTAGCAGCCACAAAGCATCAGAAAACAAGCTAAATGGGGACTTCCCTGGTGGTTCAGCAGTTAAGAGTCCATGCTTCCAATGCAGAGGGCATGGGTTTGATCCCTGGTTGGGGAACTAAGATCCCACAGGCTGAGCAGTGGGGCCAAAAAAAAAGAGAGAGAGAGAGAAAGAAAACAAGCTAAATGCCCAACAACAAGGGATGGCGAGTCAGTCACAGCCCCTCATGCTATGGGACAGTATGTATAACAGTGGGCAGCTGAACTGGGCAAGTCTGCACACAAAAGGAGCATCTCTAAGATACAGAAGCGGGTCAGGACAGCACGCACAACAGGCCCGCCAAAGGAGGGGCGAGGGGAGAGAACTGTTGAATGACTGAGCATACTACTAGGGACCCAAATTCAGAAACTCCCATTATCTGCCCTTCCCTGAACCCTAGCAAGTCCTGCTTCTCCTAACCAGCAGGTCAGCCTAACTCTCCCCTGTGAAAGCTAGGAGAGTCCATCCCATTTCCCTCTTTGCCCTGGGGGCTAGGAAATTCATGCTAAACTCCAGGTTGAAATGCAGTGGCTCTCCTTGGGGAAGGTTTGAAGACACCACTTTCTCCTTTTATCCCCTTGTTGTATTCATTTTTATTGCCTGTTAACGGCTTGGGATCTTACATACCTATGAGCCAATGAGTTGGAACACAAATCAAGAATAGTATGCTATGGGGAACTCTGCTCAATGTTATGTGGCAGCCGGGATGGGAGGGGAGTTTGGGGGAGAATGGACACATGGATATGTATGGCTGAGTTCCTTTTGCTGTCCACCTGAGAGTATCACAACACTGTGAATCAGCTATACTCCAATATAAAATAAAAAGTTTTTAAAAAGATTATTGTGTGCTGGACACTTTAGACTTCTTATCATTCAGTCCTTCTGGGAAATCTGCAAGGTGGGCGTAATCACTCCCATTTTACTGAGGATCAGAGAGGACCCAATTGTCAGAGGTCTCAGAGCTAGAAAGGAGCAGAACAAGGTTTGAACCCAACCCAGCCTTGTTCCAAATCCTCTTCTCGTAAGTAAGTAGCACACTGGGCTCTCAGACAAAATGACAAGTCTTGAAAGGCACTCTGGCACTCATTGGTCCCATGTTAAAGATGAGAAAAACAGAGGTGCGGTGAGACCAAACAGCTTCCCCGAAGCAACACGGCCACACTGTGTCTGACTCCTGTGTGTGTGTGTGTGTGTGTGTGTGTGTGTGTGTGTGCGCGCGCGCACGCTCAGTCACTCAGTCACGTCCGACTCTTTGCGGCGCCATGGACTGTAGCCCACGAGGCTCCTCTGTTCATGGGATTTCGCCATTTCCTACTCCAGGGGCTCTTCCCTACCCAGGGGTCGAACCCGTGTCTCCTGCGTTGGCAGGCACTTCGCCACCTGGGAAGCCCCAGTCTGACTCCTACGTGCTGCCATTGCATTCATTCATGCTAAGTTGCTTCAGTCGTGTCCGACTCTCTATGACCTCTTTATGGACTGTGGCCCACCAGCCTCCTCTGTCCGTGGGACTTGCCAACCACCACCAAATCATTCTGGGGGCCCGTATGGGGCCAGCTGCTGGATCGGGCATCTCCTATTCCACTTCCAGATTTTATTTCATGTATCCTTTTATTATAAGATACGTGAAATCCGATTAAAGTCTGCAGAGTATGGATTAACTGAATTCAGACCTGAACAGTGGAATCAATTATCACAGGGGTTAGGTACTGAAGTTAAGACACAGTGAGTGAAAAGCAGGTCTCACCAAAATTATCCTAGACCTTTCCTTAAACGACTGGTACGTGAGATCCAGGAAATGTTAAAAGCCAGGAATTGACTTCTCTGGTCTCCTTTGCCCTGTGGGAGTGGACGCCAAGACTAGTTTAAAAAGAGGTTTAAAAAAAAGAAAAAAAGGATCGCTCTCTCTCTCTGTCTCTCATTTTCATGCTGTCTCTTTGTGGCCAAGTGGACAGAGTTAACTTGCACGGGCTCACTGGTTTCTGTGCGTGGGATGTGGCTCCATCGTCCCTCATTTGTCAGCAGAGCTGGTGCTGACCTGGCAGTACTGTGCTCACCATGAGTCCCCTCGGTGTGGGAGGCGCTTCTGGAAAAGTCGGAGTGGACGGCTTTCCGAGGGGACGTCTTCAGTTCAGAGTTGGCCCCGTTGACATAGACTGAGAAGCCCTGTTCCAGGTGCTCCAGCCTTAACTGCACGGGGTCCTTGGTTTTCAGATGCTTTAATATCCTGGAAGAGAAACGATCACCAGCGTCTCATCCGAGGAGCCTGAGCCACCGCCCACCCCCGTGTGGGGAGGGACCTGCCGCTCTGACAGGCAAGTGTTTCTAATCAGAGGCTGGGTGGCAGGCGCCCAGCTGTTCCTCTATAAACAGCCCTAAGAGGCCCATTACGCACATGGAGGAGCAGGGAGGGGGAGGCTCCGCGAGCTCTGCTTTCATTCTGAGGCTCAAAGGTACTTCAGCCAAAACCCGGGTACCACCCTTGCCCCATGGTGGCACAGGGGCAAAAGCAGGTGTGTGCATGCTGCTGCACACGGCCTGGGTTTCCTGGGGTGAGCCCAACGTCACGCACCTCCCCTTGGTGGACAGCAGCACTTTGTTCCACGTGGAACAAAATGTGGTCTAAGCCTCTGTGAGAGATTTCACGAAACACATCCTCACATTAGAAAACAGCTGCCATCACGCCAGGCAGACTGATTTTTGGCTTCAAGACATAAATGTGTTCTCCAACACCCCTGATATCCCAAATGTCATCATTTTACATTCAGATGCAGTTTAAAAATATACCAGTGCAGGCTTTGTTCAAGATTAATGATGTGATGATCAAACCCTTTGCCTGAAAGGGGCTTGGCGTGAGCGTGGCCAGGTTCCTTGTTCATCTTTCTCCAGAGTCCAACCTCACACCTTGGCTTTGTCCTTTCCCCACTCCTGAGGGTCCCTGCCATAGACAGTGCCCAATGCCCATTTCGGAATTGCTCCCATCTGACGTCAAACCCTTCAGAGCCTTTACAAATGCCTGCACACACTCCTACACCAACTAGATTTCTTTTCGCAGAAGGAGAAATACAAACAACCATGGTGGCAAAAAAAAATTAAAAAGTGGATCCTCTTCAGTGATTAAATAAGTTCTTACCAAAGCAGCAAAATGTAAATTTTTAAAAACAATAGTGGGATTTCCCTGATAGTCCACTGGATAAGGATCCGACTTCCAATGCAGGGAACACAGGTTTGATCCCTGGTCTAAGATCTCACATGCCACGGGACAACTAAGCCCCCTGGCCACACAACGACTGAGCCCATGTGCTCTAGAGTCTGCACACTACAATTAGAGCAGCCTGTCTGTTGCAACTATGCCCCGACACAACCCAGTAAAGAGATATTTTTAAATATAATAGTAATGGTAAAACCATAAAAGGTAGAAAGCCAAACTCTGTTCTAAACGCTTTGTGTGCAGTGTGGGCTTAGTCACGTCAGTCGTGTCTGACTCTTTGTGACCCCATGGACTTTTGTCTGCCAGGCGCCTCTGTCCATGGGATTCTCCAGGCATAAATACCGGAGTGGGTTGCCGTGCCCTTCTCCAAGGGGTCTTCCTGACCCAGGGATGGAATGAACCAGAATCTCTTACATCGCCTGCATTGGCAGGTGGGTTCTTTACCTCTAGCGCCACCTGGGAAGCCCCTCTAAATTAGAGCCAACTCCCATTGTTTGAGATAAGTTCTATAAAGTTGAGGCAAACACTGAATTTGTGAATACTGAACCACTGTTTCTAGGGCAAAATACAGGATTTGGTTCCTGTGAGCCTCTGGTCACAACGTGTTCATCAACTGATCAAAATAAAACCTTGCTTTATGTGTGTTTCCGTTTAAATGCACCTTATTTAATATATTGGGCTGCTCTTGTGGCTCAGCTGGTAAAAAAAAACTGCCTGCAATGCAGGAGACCTGGGTTCGATCCCTGGGTTGGAAAGACCCCCTGGAGAAGGGAAAGGTTACCCACTCCAGTATTTAATATATATTGATACTTAATACAGTATCACTGAACTCATGCCGGCAGCACTCCAACTCATGACTGAATGAAGCTTAACTAACACGTGTATTTTCTCCACAAGAGACATCATAGCCTTCTTGGGCTTAAGAACGTGGGACAGCTGCACTTAAACCTTATACCAGGGACCAGTTTAAACAGGGAAGTCACCGCTGAAAAACACAAAAATGTAAAAAACAGGACACTAAGTAAAACAGAAAAAGGACACTTTACTGTATAAGGTAAGGGCTTCCCAGGCAGCACAGTGATAATTCACCTGCCAACGCGGAGATGCGGGAGATGTGGGTTTGATCCCTGGGTCAGGAAGATCCCCTGGAGGAAGAAATGACAACCCGTTCCAGTATTCTTGCCTGGGAGATCCCATGGACAGAGGAGTCTGGTGGGCTACAGTCCGTGGGGTCACAGAGTCAGACGCTACTGAGCATGCACACACAGTATCCGATTGTTAAAAAGCACTGGAAGTGTGGATTCAGGGGCTACAAATATATTGTAGTGGGTGGATAAATCTGCAAATGTGGAATAAGGATTGACTGTATTAAGACTTTAATCTGTACAACAACCCTATGGGGTCATTAATTTTCTTAACCTCATTTAATAGATAAGGAAACTGGAGCACAGAGAGGTTAAGTAACTTGCCCGAGGTCACACAGCTAGTGTGGCAGTGAGGCTGGGATGCAAATTGAAGCAGTGTGGCTCCAGAATCTTCGCCACAACAAAGACAACTTCAAGAGCTAGCAAGCTGAAACTGACAAGCTTAGACATGGCTGGAAACAGAACATGCGATGCACTTGGTCTTCGCTCAGTCAGCAAATAGTTTCTGATCAGGAACAATAGTCGGCATTCAGTCCTAACCAAACCACGAGAGCGACCGGAATGTCCCACACTAGGGTAGTGGAAAAGGAGATCTCTTGTAGCTATTATAATTATGAAGATTCTGTCGAAACATGGGGGATGTTTGTGATCTGTTCAGAGATGGGGCGAGAAGGCAGGATAAAAACAGTACCTAGCCGATAAGCGCAAAGTTGGAAAAAAGTGTGTTTGTGGGACCCAGAGTGGAAGGTGATAAATGTGAAAATTAAATCAGCTGTTGAGGGAGGGTGGTGGCATTGTGGGTGATTTCTTTGTTTGCTTTTTTAAATGTTTCTTTGGCGGTTGATACATCCATCTTTTCGGCAATCGTGGCAGGAACATTCATTACAGACTGCTTATCTCTTGCCAGCCTCTGAAGCCTGGGAGATGCCTGATTGTTGGGCAACAGCATAAAACAGAAGGAAAACACAAGTAACTAAGAGACAGTTTCCAAACATGGCAGTAGCTGCGCTCTCTGGCGCAAACAATCAAAGGACGCAGTGGATACCAGTGATCCCCGGGGAGGGAGAGCAGGGAACCCAGGCCCGAGAGACCCTGAGATGGTCGGCAGGTGCAAAAATCTGACCACCTGGCCAAGCAGCGCCTGCCTCAACTTCCTTTCAGAGACCACCTTTTCTCCTGATACTTCCTGAATGGTCGCCGTGGCATCCTGCTACCCAAGCTCTGTGGCTGGTGCTCCATGTGGGTCTCTCTTTAAGCAGACTGATTTATGAAAATGTGGATTTATGAAACTGATAAACGAGGAGATAATTAGTCAGACTGTGAAAAGACTCACTAGAGGAACTCCTCTACTGCAGCTGAGTGCATCAGGAATACCCACGTGGCATCGAAGAAAAGTGGGTGTTTTTTTTTTAATGGATAGCCTACTTTGCATAAAAAACTGCCTTTGGTGTCCGGGATTCAGGAAAATCAGATTCAGCCCCCTGCCCTGATGGAGATGGAGCCTCCAGGCACTTGCTCAGGGGTCCCCAGCCTCTGGGACCTAACGCCTGATGACCTGAGGATAGAGCTGATGGAATGATACTAGAAATAAAGAGCACAATATGTGTAATGTGTTTGAACCACCCTGAGACCATCCCCCTCACCTGGCCCACGGAAAAATCATCTTCCACAGAACCAGTCCCTGGTGCCAAAGTGGGTTTGGGACCACTGACTTATAGATTCTGTACGTTTCATGTCACAAGTCTCCCTGCCTCACACTGCAGTGTAGTATCTGCGTGCCTGTTCATTCTCCCTTCATGCCCCCCACCCCGGGTGTGGGGTCTGTACTGAGGGCAAGGAAAGGTGAGGAATACTCTCAGAACCTATTTCTGGAACTCAAGGTCTAGCAGGAGAGAGAAGGCATGGATGTGCATTCTAATCCAGCCCCCGGGTATCTAACCATGTCGCAGGCATCGTTTCTGCTTATCTCGTGATGACCTTCGGGGGCACTTGTGCAGAGAGCTCTTTTGTACAGAAGATGAAGTGGAAACACTGAGTTAGAGCACAGGGTGGCACAAGGGGCTGTGACGGGGGACGTGAGATGCTTGACATGGGTGGTCGGGGCACAAGCAGGGGTTCAGGTGAGGAGAGGACTTAGCTGAGCTCCAAGGGCAGGGAGCGCGTTGCTCACAGGTCTGCTCATGACCAGGCTTATAACAGCTGTCTTGGTCTATAGGCGCCTTGCTGCTGTGTGACTGTGGGCTGGCCACGTGCCTCCTTTGGATCTCAGGAAACCCCAGGGTCAGCTGAGGGGCTCTCTAAGTGTCAGGCATCCAAGGATTATCTGGATGTCCACTCACTTTTTTTTTTAATTTGGCTGTGCCAGGTCTTAGTTGTGGCATGTGGAATCTAGTTCCCGAACCAGGGATCGAACCCAGGCCCCCTGCACCGGGAGTGCGGAGTCCCAGCCGCTACAACACCCAGAGAAGTCCCTCAGCTCACTTTCAAGAAGACATATTTATCACCAAAAAGATGACGATGATGGTGGAGAATGCATACTTGGATGGGTGGGCTTACTGCAGACCCTCAAACACCTTGTCCTGCTCAATCCTTCACTGGCCCAGGAATTAAGATCCTGGCATTGGCCTGTTTTATAGATGTACTTGTCAAGGTCAGAGAGTCGAGGAAGTGGCTGGGATTTAAATTCTGGTCCATGAGGCTCCAGAGCTCATCTCCCTGCCACGTCATCCTGCCGTTTCTTGTCTCCTCACTAGGCATCACGTCACAGAGCTCCATACAAGGAGAGTGCAGAGGAGAAGCAGTGGCTCCCAGGCAGGGCTTTTTGGAGGCAGTGGCATTTGAATGAAGCCTTGAAGGATGGAGAGACAGGGGACAGCGGTGCAAGGAGCCTGCCGTTCCTCCTGGAACCTAGTGGCTCACAAGCTCCAGTATTTGTCCTCTAGGAAGTCACCAGCCCCCATCTGTGTGGGCGGAGGTGGCGTGGTGCAGAGGACCGAGCTCCGTGCTGGGGGCTCTGCCATTTCCCAGCTTTCATGGGCAAGTCCCTACACCTCCGGGGCCTGTCTCTTCTTCTGTAAAATGAGACCCAGGATGTCTAAGCTCATGAGGATGGAAGGGGATGCCAGATGAAGCTCCAGCTCAGAGATTGGTCTGTGCAAGACCCCCTCAGAGCTGGTTCTCCCCTTTCTTCCTTCTGCCTAAATCTTCTCATGGGGCAGTGGGTTCACCTCTCAATTGGGTACATTTTCCTGTAAGTTTCCCTCAAACAACCTTTTTTTTTAAAAAAAAAAACAATACCATTGCTGGCTTCTTAGATCTTAGACCTGCCGCCCTCTAGCATGTATATTACAGCCCCGCTCAGCCGTTAGCTCTTGACTGTTCCTCCTGTCTCAGCCCTTTGATGATTTGGGCTGCTTTTTCGTGGGTCCTGTTAGGCATGATTACATCTTTCATGAGGACGCCGAGTGAGCAGAATCACTAAGCATCCTCTGGGCGAGGGTTGTGCGCGGGTCAACAAGAGCTGCCGCATCCCCCCACCCTCCCTGGTCCTCTCCTGGAGCTCACGATCACTCTCTGCCCCTTCTGGCCCAGTCCTGGGTAGCCTTGTGCTCACCTGGAGGGAGTTCCTCGAAGGCCAGGGCTGTGTGCCAGACACCTGTCCTTTTCACCTGTCCAGTCACTCGCCCCCGTCTTCCAAACACAGCTCAGATTCTCCTTGAGAACTGCCCCCTTCCTCCCCTTACTCCACGTGGTTTGAGCGAGACTCACACCCTTGCCCAGCTTCATGGGGTGGCCCAGGAGGGGCCAGGCAGACTCTGCCACCCCACCAGGCTCAGGGCGGTGGTTGGCTCATGGATGGAAACTCAGGACTTTTGAGTGAGGATGGGCTGGAACTATTAAGAAAGATGTGTTTTCTTCCTCTAGAGGTAGGATGTCAGTGGGTTTCCGGGGACTGCCTTGGCCTCTCTGAGGGAGGTACCTTTGTGAGGTGGTTCCAAGGAGAGAAAACAGAACTGAGAGATGGAGAGTGACTGATTGCAGTGACCCACTTTGAGTACCTGGATCCAACTATGCCTGAAGCCCGAATATCATCCCAGATTTGTTTATTTTGCAAGGCAATAAGTTTCACTGTTTAAAGTCATTTACTCTGGGTTCCTGTCCCTTAGAGCAGAGGAGCACTGACTAAGGCTGCCTGTGTCTCCCTCATTGCAATGTTCTCCTTAGTACTCGTGGCAGGTACTGAGAAGGTACTCAGTGGAATCCTGCTGGAAGAATAAAAGAAAAACCTGATCAGCATTTTGTGGGTAGCTGTGTTCCGGACAGGTCTCTAAGAACTCAGCCCAGTGATTACACACCCCCTTCTTGGGTCACAGGCAACCCAGTATGCAGACTGGGTTTTCACCTCCTTCTGTGCCCAATATGAAGTTCAGAGGCTGGGATTTCCCTGGTGGTCCAGTAGTCACAATTTCACCTTCCAATGCAGGGGGTGAGGGTTTGATCGCTGGTTGAAGAGTTAAGATCCCACATGCCTTGTGGTCAAAAAACCAAAACAAAAAGCAGAAGCAGCGTTGTAACAAATTCAGTAAAGACTTTAAAAATGGTCCACGTAGAAAAAAAAAAGTTTTAAAAAGGCTCAGAGGCTGGTTTTCAACCCAGTCGTTTTTTAAATTGGTGTATAATTGCTTTACAATGTTGTCTGAGTTTCTCCTGCGCTGCAAAGTGAATCAGCTATATGTGTACGTATCTATATGTATAGATCTATATACACGTGTATATGTACCCTCCCTCTTGAACCTCCTTCCCACTCTACCCAGTCTTATAAGTAGATTTCCAACTCAATTTCAGTTTACCCCTACAAAACCCCTCCATAGTGAACTTAGAGCCACTGGCAACCCTGGCAGATTTCTCTCCCCTGGATTACTGATGACAGCGTCAAACAAAACGTAAATAAGAAAGTACGGAGACTTTGCTGGTGGTCCAGTGGTTAGGACTCTGTATTTCCACCACAGGAGGCGCAGATTCAATCCCTGGTCTGGGAACTAAGATCCCACATGCTGCGTGGCACGGCTGAAAAAAAAAAAAAATGTAGGGCCCAGCTCCACCACTTCCTGGGTGCATGACACTGGGCAAATGCTTGCTGTCCTGGTCTCCACTTCCTCATCTGTAAAACTGGTGAAATAACTGCCTTATCGGGCAGTGTGTGGATAAAACGAGAGGATGGGGGCAAGCTGCCTGCCACACAGCTGGCACTTCAGCAAAGGTGCCTCTTCAGGCTTGATCTGAGGCCAGCTCCAGGGCACTCCCACTCTGCATATGTCTCCATTTGGAGGCGTTTCTAGCTTTACTTTCTAATTCCCTGTCATCAAGCCAGCTCCCTCTCGGTGACAAACTCATCTCCCAAATCTTATGGCAGCTTCATTCTGACATATTTTTTAACTGCCTTTGTGCTGCGACCTCCTCTCTAGCTCTTCTCAGCTATGCTATTGGCCGGCGCCTCTTTGATCACACACGTATTGATCCCTCGATTAATGAGAAGCCATTTGCTCATGAGGAACTATGACACTCTCCTCCCAGACAAGTCACGTGTATACGATTCAATGATCACCCAGGTGTTCGGTGGCACCATCCAGCCTGCCAGAAACTGAATAAAAACATTCTGTGCCCCGGCATTAAGGATGATAAAAACCCACATTGGTCTAATCAGCGCAAGCCTGGGTTTGAGGTTGCCCCTGGGACGGAGGGAGATGAGCACAGAGCAGCTGGGCACATGGGATGTTGCCTGGCATTTCTGGCTGGTCTTGGAGAGTTTATCTATTCAAAGGTGCTCTACTAGGGGCAGGATTGCCTTGCTTGCAGGCATCTGGAATGGGGGCAGGTCTCGTCGTCATAGATACTGGAGGTCTTAGTGACATTTAGTAAGAGGACAGGTAGGCAGGGACGCTAAACTCCTACAACACATGGGGCAATCCTGTACATTAAAAGCTCTCCCCGTGCAACACGCCTCCAGGGCCCCAGCTGACAAGTACTCGGAATCCAGCCCACCAGACAAGGGCTGAATTCATATTCAGAATAACAACCCCCAGACTCTTGCCTACAAGACCCCAAGCACAGCCAGCCCCAAAGCACAAAGTCCCAAATAAGTTCCCCTGTCCTTCCCGCTCCTGCAGATCTGGGGGGTGTGGAGCTGTAGTATCCTTCTGTCTGTCTTGCGCTTTGATTTGAATTCATTACCAACATCTTGTAGGGGTTTCCAGGTGGTGCTAGGGGTAAAGAATCTGCCTGCCAATGCAAGAGACCCAAGAGATGCAGGTTCGATCCCTGGGTCAGGAAGATCCCCTGGAGGGGGGCATGGCAACCCACTCCATTTTTCTTGCCTGGAGAATCCCATGGACAGGGGAGCCTGGCAGTCTACAATCCATAGGGTCGCAAAGAGCTGGACACAACTGAAGCTTCTTAGCATGTACACACCAACATTTTAAAACTCAGGATATTTCACCACACAAGTCCAGATTTTCAGTGTCTCCTGTCTCCTTGGAGGATATGAACCCCTGGGCCCGTGAGAGTTCCAGGCACCCACTGTCCCCACCGAGCTAGCTTCACTCACTGCCTGACCCCTCCTAGCATCTAAGTTTGCAAACCCAGCTTTCCCCAAGGTTCCAGGGCCTGAAGACAAACCACAATGAACTGCAGGTGAACTTGCATAGCCTTGCAAAGGCCTGGAGAACATAATACTCTCCAGCCAGACCACAAGCTTTGACCTCAGTACACATGGCATCGGGCTGCAGGTTTTTTATGAGAACCGGCACTCCAGAGTCAAATCAGGACTGACAGCTTTAAACGACATTGACCAACTTCAAACACAAGTGTAAAAGGACTCCCCCTTTACATAACAAGGCATGATTATAGGCTCAGATTTCCAGGGACCTTCAAAGCCTGTGAGATCACAGGCTAGGTTATTCACACACCGGCCCTGCCAAATTCTAGCTTTTCTTAACAAACCCAGCTTCTCCCAGAACGGAGGCACGGAGACGAGAAGCGGGCCCCACACGTCCGACGGTTTGCTACAGCTCAATCGAAAGATGCGATTAAATCAATGAATGGAGAAATAGGAACTGGGATGGCAGATATTATTCCAAGCCTCTGTGTGGAGGGCGACTGCAGCCCGTTCCGATGTGAAACCGAGCCTGCACGCTGTTAATAACTCTAAATAGGCTTTTGATTTGGTTAATATCAGGGCTGCTGTCGGGCGGCTGCATCTTACCGGTTCCTCTGCTGGAGCAATATTAAATACTCATCGTGCTTCTCATCAAAGTCTGTCACCATGTCCTTAGTGTAACCCTGAAATGAAGAAACAGAGCGGTGTGATGTCGGAATGCAGGGGAGCGTTTACTGAGGCCCAGGTACAGCACACGCCCCACGGGAGGCCGAGAGGCAGAGGCTGACCTTGACGAAGGCCCGGCTCCCTGGGCGCATCACCCTGGCGACCCAGAGCCCCAGAGACTGTCTGACGGCCCAGTGGATCTAGAACATACGCAACTAACAGTCTACGAAAAGGAGAAGGGTGATTTGATTCCCCAGCCTCACTGTTCATTCCTCCCATGCCCTAATAAAATCAAGGACTCTGAGAAGATTTGGGCTTTACTGTTTTCTCCATGCTCGTGATTTGGTGATCTCTATTGCCCTAACCAGATGGAACCCAAATCAGTTGTTTGAGAGAGAAATCTCATTTTTTTTTTCTTGCCACTGTGAAAGAAATGCATGCTTATTATAAACAACTCAGTCATTACAAAAATATACGATACAGAGAGTGAAGATTCCTTTGAAGCAGATGTTCGTGGTTTTCTGCTTCCCCTTCTGGTCACAGAACTCTGGATTTCTTTGGGGGAACTGTTCAGTCCCTTTTCCCAGTTCGCTGGCTTCCTTAGATGCCCTTGAAAGTTCCTTTGGTCTGCGCTTGGGTCACATACCTTGACCTTGGTCTCGCCCATCAACACAGTACTTCCCCTGGCCGCAAGGATCCACTGGTCAGGGGATGAGCCTCAGCCTGAGCCTGGCCCTTGAAAGTCAGCCCAAGGACTTTACTGATACTCCTGGGGAAAAGCTACTCTCTTTCCACTCGGGTGCTAAGGTAACGAGATGCAGGCTTGGCAATGCCTGAGAACGAAGTCAAGAAAGAAGACAGCAAATCCCAGCGATGCAAAGACCGAGAGTCCTAATGACATAATTTGAGCCCCTGGATCCACCCGTGCCTGAAGAAGTGTCTGGACAACTTAGCAATGACCCTAACGTTATTTTGTTTCAACTGAGTTTCTGTCATTTGCAGCCAATAGAATTATATAAGTCGTTACCATGGCCTGATCATTAGAGATAAAGATTATCTCTATTAAAGATTTTTACAGCCCTATGGGGGGATAGTAAATGTATAATAAACTATAAATATTAAAAGTGACATACGGACCTCCCTAGTGGTGAGGTGGATAAGAATCTGCCTGGCGATACAGGGGTCACGGGTTCAATCCCTGGTCTGGGAAGAGTTCACATGTCCAGGAGTAACCAAGCCCGTGTGCCACAGCCCCTGAAGCCCATAAACCTAGAGCCTGTGCTCCGCAACAAGAGAAGCCACCGCAGGGAGAAGCTCGTACACCCCAGCCAAGAGCAGCCCCCATTCGAGGGAACTAGAGAAATCCCACAAGCAGCAAGAAAGACCGTGCGCAGCCAAAAACAAATGAATGCAGCGACATACGTAACACCAGTAAAACCTCCACTCTGATTCGATACATATTCCACTAGATGCTTTTCTTTGCTTGTAACATACATATATCCATATTTATAAACACACACACACATTCTTTTAAATGAAAGTAGGGTCATACTGTAAACAATGCTTTGCCATCTTCTATGCTTCTTAACTAACTTAACTTCTTAACTAAAGAGACAGTGTAGGCTTCATTCTAGCCACAAGTCAGACGGATTAAATGTTAAATGGCAAGTGAGACGCTTGTAATAGAAACACAATTTGTGTGAAAATCCTAACGATTATCATGGGGAGAAGAAAAAAAAGAGAATTTCCATCATTCTCTTCTTAGCTTCTCAAAATCTGCCTTGCACCCCATTAATCTACCAGAACTCTTCCCAAGGGTGACCCATAACCTCCTTAAGCAAATATGATAGCTCTTTTCAACTTCATCCTTTTCCATTGATCCGGGGCCACGGGGAGCTGTTCCCACTCATCCGTTCCTCAAGTTCTCCCCCTCTAGCTTCCGAGGTTCTGAACGAGGCTCCGCCCCTCCCGCGCCTTCTCTGGCTGCCCTTCTTCCTTGGCCTTGGGCGTGGATGGTCGCTGTCTCTCTCCATCTCAGCTGTCTGTGCCTTTCTCCCTCTGCCTTCCCGTCTCCTTCCGATTCCGAGGAAACGGGTCCCTGCCAGTCCAGCGCTGACAGCCCAGCCCCCTTCTCACTCCTTTTCCTGCAGGAAGGACCCTAGGCTGTGGCTGTCTGCTTCCTTCTTTCCCTGTTGCCCCCCACTTTTCCTCTCAGGCTCCCCCCTCTCTGAGCCACCTGGGGAGAGGATGCTGGATTCCCGTCTTTTCTTTCACCCTGAGTCTCTGAAGCCTCCGAGTTTTCCTGGGGTTTTTCAGGCTAGCTAATCTGGCCAATCAGGAAGTGAAGAATAATAAGAAAGGATGATACTCTGAAATCATAAGAAATTTAAACAAACTAGCAATAGGTGTTCCTATTCCTATTTCCCTGGCTTCCTGAGAAGCCCAGAGACTTTCCTTGGTCCTCCCTGGACGGAGTCCTGCCTCATTTTGACTGTGAGGAAAGCACCGTGACCTCAGGAGAGCTGGTAGGTTGCACGATATGGGGTCTGGAGAGGATTCTCAGTTCCTTTTTCAGAACAACGTGTGTACGAGGCAGACAGTTGACGCAGCATTTCCATATACATGATTCTCCTTTGATCTTCGCGGCAACCCTTGAAGTGGTTATTACCACCCCATTTAAGATACAAGGAAATCCATCCCATGCGCCTTCCGGAAACATGGATCCTACTCCATGGTAATTTACATAACTATTTTGAGAAATTAAAATGGCCACTGATATATTATGGTACGGAATGAAATATTCAATGACATTTTTAGGTGAAATATGAGACTTCAAAGAGATCGCAGCTCGGGGTGGGCTGCCCTGGGTTTTCACCTCCGGGAATACATTTATTCGCCTCTGCCAGGAGGGAGATGTCATTGGAAAGATTTGAAGAGCTCAGGCACAGAGCCAGCAAAACTTCTCATCAACCCCATGTTTCTCAAATGCTGATGCGTGTGTAAATAACCTGAGACTGTGTGGAAAGCGAGGCTCTGATTCAGGGGCCCAAGCTGACACCTGTAACAAGCTCCCAGGCAATGCCCATGGGCCACACTTTGCCAGCGAGGCCCTGGACCAGCCCTGTTTACTCCTCATTACTCACAATATGCCCACCTCTAATCAGGTCAGCATTGAACTTGAGCTGTGAAGAATGTGAGCTTTGGAGTCCCGTGTGGGTTGCACGCTCAGTCGCTAACTTGAGCCCAACTCTTTGCGACTTTATGGACTGTAGCCTGCCAGGCTCCTCCATCCCTGGGATTTCCTAGGCAAGAATACTGGAGGGGGTTGCCATTCCCCTCTCCAGGGGATTTTCCTGATCCAGGGATCAAACCCACATCTCTTACACCTCCTACATTGCCAGGTGGGTTCTTTACCAGTCGCGTCACCTGGGAGACACAGCTTCAAGTCACAACAGTGCTACTTGTTTCTGTCAAATGGAGGTAACAATAGCACCTGTCTGGTTGGATCTGTCTTTCCCTCATAGGCTTCCCTGGTGACTCAGTGGTCAAAAAAAAAAAAAAATCCACCTGCCAGTGTAGGAGACACAGGGTCCATCCCTGATCTGGGAAGATCCACTGGAGAAGGGAATGGCTACCCACTCCAATATGCTTGCCTGGGAAACCCCATGGACAGAGGAGCCTGGCGGGCTACAGTGCATGGGGTCACAGACACGAATTAGTGATTAAACAGCAACAACAACTCAGGATCGAAGGTGAGTTGGATGCAATAACAATAAGAAGGCCGCAGCATGGAATCTGGCACCTGGGTAGTTCTCAGTATTTAAATAGTACTATCTTAGCCCCGCCCCACCCCACCCAGCTCACTGCTGTCCTGATGCCCTAATTATTCGATTCCCTTCCCCTTGCGGCTCCCCCCAGATCCTCTCCAAGGCCCAGCTCAGCTCCCCAAGTCTCCATGCAGGCTTCCTCTGCCATTCTCACCCCCCTCTCACTTCAGCTCAGTCTGAAACCCTGCAATTAGTATTAAGTTACACACAATACAGGGTGAAATCGTATATAATTAAGTGCTACGTTGTAAGCCTTTAACTATATCTATTGCTCACTCATTATCTGGGGATTTGGAGACCTGGAGGGGAGCCCTGAACTCTGCTACTTACCTTCTCTGAGCCTCTGTTTCCTTGTCTGTAAAAAGGGGATGTTAATAAGGTCTACCTTGCAGATCTACTCTAAGAATAAAAGTGGAAATCATTAAGGATCCTTTTCTTTCTTCTTATTACTGATTCCTTAGCTGGATTATAAATTTCTGGAATGTAGAACTGTGCGGAAGTGGGGGAACCAACCATCATGTGGGAAGCCTGGAGCCCTGGGCCCCAGTCTCAGCTTCCACATTGTCCAACTCCGTGATGGTAACCGCTGAGGATGACCAGTGCCCATCAGTTAACTCTCACCCTGGTCAGATGCCAGACACCTCTCTTCCTGGCACGGCATATTTCACTTTGCTGAGGCTTTATTTCTCAGGCTATAGAACGTGGAATGTGAGAGTGAGTGAGTATTAATTAATATTTAAGCCTTCCCCCTGGAGTAGGAAATGGCAACCCACTCCAGTACTCTTGCCTGGAAAATCCCATGGACAGAGAACCCTGGCTGGCTGCAGCCCATGAATTGGCAGAGAATCGGACATGACTGAGCACGCACACACATCAGACATCCTACAAACACAGCAGAACCTTGTAAAGTACCAAGTTTATCATCATCATCTTTTAGCAAATGTTGATCAAGTGTTTACTGTGTGGCTGTTACCTATGCAATGAGGATTTAACAAAAACTTCAACCCAGTGGGTAGCCAGATCCCAGCTTGTCTGCACCCAACCCTCAGTCAGGGGCTGATCCTTACAACTCCACCTCGCATTCCGGTTCTGAGGGATGTGAATGGCAGCCCCTGCTGTCATGCGCTCAGTCAAGCAACACACTGGCCAGGGGTCTATAATTTAGGGAATGGCCCGCAGTGGGGTCTGGGTCTGGGGACACCCATTCAGTTGAATGCATAAGGGTATTTTTCTAGGAAGAGAGTCCATCATTTTCATCAGATTCCCAAGGGCATCTGAGGCCACAGAAAGGAGACAATTGACTATGCTGTGCTGTGAATAGTGGCTCAGTCGTGTCCGACTCTTTGCGACCCTGTGGACTGTAACCTGCCGGGCTGCTCTGTCCATGGGATTCTCCAGACCATAATCCTGGAGTTGCCATGCCTTCCTCCAGGGTTTCTTCCCAACCCAGAAATTGAACAGCAGTCTCCAGCATTGCAGGCAGATTCTTTACCAGCTGAGTTACCACAGAAGCCCCAAGGGATTATAACAAAAGTGTATCAAATGTGATGCCAGGGATCTGAAGGAGGGGACTGGGGAGGCTTCTGAGGGCATGGCCAGGCTCAAATCTTTGGGAGTCATCCTGAAAGCCTCACTTACTCACTCACTCACTTTCCCACTCCAGGTCCAATCCATCAGCATCATGTGAAAAATACCACTTATTCCCTAATCTGACCACTTCTCCCCACCTCCTTGCTACCGCGCCGGTTCAGGACTCCTCACTGTCCTCCCCCTCCTGCCCTCCCCGCTGCTGTCCATCCTCCCTGCGACAGCCCAGGAGTCCTGATGAAAGGGAAGCCGAATCATTTCACTTCTCTACTCTGGACTCTGCGGGGGTTCCCAGCGGCCACCAGGCCCCGCCCACTGGGCCTCCACCCACGTCTCTGACCACCTCATCACTCCGGTACCCGAAACACCCAGCCTGTGCCCACCCACCCAGGGGCCTTTGACTCACCATCCTTCCCCAGGGTAAATACCCAGATTCCTCATCTCCTTCAAGGCTGGTCTCAGATCTTACCTTCTTGGCGACGTCCTCCCCAGGCATCCTATTTAAAATTCCAGGGACTTTCCTGGTGGCCCAGTGATTAAAAAGCCGAGCTTCCAATCCAGAGAATGGGGGTTCAGTCTCTGGTTGGGGAACTAAGATTCCACACGCCACAAGGACTGAGCCCGGGTGTCACAACTAAAGAGTCTGTGAGCCACAACAAAGATCAACCAAACCCCAATGCAGGAAAAAACAAATATTTTTAAAAATTACAAGCCATGTATACACACACACTCACACACACACATACTCCCAAACCCTCACTAATATAAACTCTCCTTGATCTTATTCATCATGCCTCTTATTACTAGGCCATTCCCCCTGCACTTCTCCATGAAGGCAGAGACTGTTTTGATCGCTTTGTGTATTCTAAGCCCCTAGGACAGTGCCTGGCACACAATGAGCCCTCATTAAATGAATAAATAAGATGTTTGAGCTGAGATTTGAAAACTAAACAGTCTGGGGACTTTCCCTCTGGTCCAGTGGCTAAGACTCTGTGCTGTCAGTGCAGGGGGCCTGGATTCGATCCCTGGTCGGGGAACTAGATCCCACATGTCAAAACTGAAGAGCCCACAGGCCGCAATGAAGATGGAAGATTCTGCATGCCACAACTAAGACCTGGAGCAGCCAAATAAATATTAATAAATAAAAATAAATATTAAATATCTTCCCTCTTAGCTCAGTTGGTAAAGAATCTGCCTGCAGTGCAGGAGACCTAGGTTCGATCCCTGGGTTGGGAAGATGCCCTGGAGAAGGAAATGGCAACTCACTCCAGAACCCTTGCCTGGAAAATCCCATGGACAAGAGGAGCCTGGGGGGCGCAGTCCATGAGGTCACAAAGAGTCGGGTACAACTGAGCGACTAACACACACACCACACACACAGATATTAAAAAAAGAAAGTTAAAAGCCTCGCTGGACAACAAGAGAAAGGCAGTCCACACAGCAGGAGGGGCAGGAGCTAAGGTTTGGGAGTCTGAAAAAGCCTGAAAAGGCTCATGGATCAGTCAGAAGTTGGGTTTGCCTAGAGTGACAGGTGCCGAGGAGGCTCGAATTAAGTACAGCAAATGGTCTAAGGAATTCGGACGTGACATGAAAGCCAAGTCCCATGGCCATCACTGTTATCCTTATCATCTTTATCCCTAATGCTGGCCCCAGAAAAATTTGTAGAATTTTATCAATGGCCGTATTATTAATTCTCTCTGGGGGAAAAAAAAAATGGAATTGGAAAGAAACGCCTAGAATCAGTTATGCTTAAAGGAGCTCGACAGAGTCTATATTTCAGGGATCACGTACTCCTCTGAGGCCAGAAGATTGGAATTCTCCTAAAGAGGGTTGATTTAGCAAGCGCCAGAGCCTGAGCTGCATTCACGAGCAGCTGAGAGCGTTGGGTTGGTTTCCAGGGCCGGCAGATGTCGGGGACCTGACTTTGCAGGTGTCAAGTCCCATCGGAGAAGAACAATAACTTGGAATGGCTTAATGATGAGGCTGTGAACACGCTGTGTCGGGGGCACCATGTGGAGTTCACAGAGCACTTCCACACACCTGACTTACTCCATCTGTTCTGCCCCTCCCCCAGCCAAGTGCCACATCTTACCGTAGGAACCATTCATGAGTGACAAGCGAACATTACAGGTTACTGAAGCCCAGGTTTTGGGCCACTTCAATGACCATTTAAGGTGCTTTTTGTGGGTGTCTGCAAGAATGCTATGCCCTGGGATCGTTATCCCCATTTTACAGAGGCAGAAACGGAGGCTTTGAAAGCTGAAGCAAATTGCCCCAAAGCCATGTCCAGGGGAAGATAGTGGACATCTGTTGTTTTTGTCATTTTTTTCTTTCTTTTTTTTTTTTTGACTGCACCACAGGGCACGCAGGATCTTAGCTCCCTGACCAGGTATCAGACCCATGCCCCCTGCCGTGGAAGCTCAGGGTCTTAACCACTGGACCATCAGGGAAGCCCCTATTCATTTTCTTCTAGTTACATCTCCTTGGTTTGCCTTTGGGAAACCATCTCTCCTCACTCTCAGCATACATGGTGTGGGTGGAAATCATACTGGCAACTCCTCAAGGGTGAGCACATGACTGAGGCTTGGACAGCCAAGGCCAGGCTAATCTGGCTAGTCTGTCTCCCTGGTCATGTGACTGGTTTAGGGCTGTGTCCAAAGCCAGGTCAACAGACTCAAACCAGTGATTGGTTGAATCTGCTAGAAAAGCCCCTCTCTCTCTTCCCCTGGAATTATTAGCTGATATGAGCTGTGAAGGGGGGCTTCCCAGGTGGCACTAGTGGTAAAGAACCCGCTTGCCAAAGCAGGAGATGTAAGAGATTCGGGCTCGATCCCTGGGTCGGGATGATCCCCCGGAGGAAGGCATGGCAGCCCACTCCAGTATTCTTGCTTGGAGAATGCCATAGAGAGAGAGAGGAGCTTGGCAGACTACAGTCCATAGGGTTGCACAGAGTCAGATATGACTAAAGCGACTTAGCATGCATGCATGAGCTGTGAGCTACAAGGGTCACCAAAATGAAGAAGCTATTTTTATCAACTGATTAGGTTCACAGTTACAAATGTCCTTCTATGTTCCATGAAGAGATCTGTCCAAGAGTAACACCAACATAGAGCCAGCAGAATTGAGGACACAGATAGACGACCAGATAGAAACGGGAACTTCTCAACCATGTTTAATCCCTGTATCTAGCCCCACCTGAAGCCAGCACTACTTGGACTTTTAAGTCACAAGAGTTAACACATTACTTTCTTTACTCAAGCCACGTGTGTGTGTGTGTGTGAGTGTGATTCACACTGAGTGAGTTCTCAGTGATGCAGTGGTAGAACTAATACTAAGAGGCATCTGAACCTGAAGTCACTACCAGGTCCTAGCAACAGTGGAGCATTCAGTAGAGGTTTAAAATAATACCTGAGGGACTTCCCTGGTGGTCAATTGGTCAAGAATCCGCCTTGCAAAGCAGGGGACATGGGTTCGATCCCCAGTTGGGGAACTAAGATCCCACAAGCGGAGGGCAACTAAGCCCACAGCACAGCTACTGAGCCCACGTGCTCTGGAGCCTGAGCCACAACTGGAGAATCCATGGGCCCCAGTGAAAAATCCCCCAGGAAAAAATGAAGAGCCTGTGTCCCACAACTAACACCCAATACAGCCAAATAAAAAATGAACAAATAAATTTTTTTAAAAAAACCTTAATGAATGTTCTCAAGGATGGCCCTATGCTCCCAGAAATCGGCGATCCAAATGTATCTTACAGCACAAAACTCCTACTCTGCCTTCAGAACCCAACCAAGTGTTCTCCCAGTGATTCGGGTTTCCCAACACGGCACAGTAAGTCCTGAATGCATATTACTTGAGTGAAAAAGTATAGTTCTGAGCTTGTATGTTGAGGCTTTTGCTGACATATCAGATGCACTCCCATCCTTAAAACAACAACAGATACTCCACATTCTGCATGCTTAGGTTGCAAGATCTAAACCAACGGTTGAGACTGCCCCCTAGAGGTGGATCAAAACAACACAAACTGAAGCAAAGTTTCTCATGGCCATGGGTAGACAGAAGGACAAAACCACATGCTTATGCGCAAGTCAGATGGATCATTAAAGGAAGACTTGGGGTTATTTCTCAAATACCTATGTACCATTATTTCCTGAAACCCATGTATACCTTGAGATTTTATGCTTCATTTCAGGTTAGAATATTCACGCAGATCCAGAATCTAGGGTTTCCTCCTGAACTCCAGGACACAGGACACTATCTTTATGAAACCATTTTTTCTTCCACAGCTATCTATAAAATCTTTTTCAATAGCCACTCGAAAAGAATTAACATTTCTTTTTATTCTCAGAAAACTTTTTTTTATAAGACAGCAATGTGCATTATATACTGTCTTTTAGGCAGGCAGAGATTTTCTCTTTTTTTAATCTTGAATGAGCGTGCTTCAAAAAGGAAACTTTATATTAATGCCATAAATGGAAAATCATTATCGCCTGCCATAAACAGAAGGCAAAGAGAAATACGGACCTTCTGAAATAGCATGTTTACTTGCCACCTGCAGGGCAATGCAGGCGTGCAAACCACACGCGGGGAAGCGCAAGGCCCGAAATTCCACATTCACACGACCCCAAGTGGCGGGTGGCACTGACCTCATTTCTCCAATTCATTCATTCACTCTATTTATTGAACAACTCCTCTGGGCACACAGCGAGCACATCAAACACTCCGCTCTCAAGAAATTTACATTCTAGTGAGAGGAAACAGGTTATTTTTTTAAAAAAGCAGGGGAGGGGGTATATTATATCAAATGAAGCTCAGTGCTGTGGAAAATAAGAGGTCAAGAAAAACAGAGGGAATAGAGGGTGGAGCTACTATGTTAGCCAGCGGGTCAGAGAAGGCCTCTGGTGAAATGACTTTCAAGAGGAGACTGAAGGAAGTGGAGGAGGAGACCCCTATGGGAATCTGGACAAAGGAGCTTCCAGGTGGCAGGAACAGCATGTGCAAACGCTCTGAGGCGGGGGTGGAGGCCATGGTGAGGACTCTGGGCTTACTCTGAAGTAGCCAGGAGGCTAGTGGAGGATTTGGAGCAGAACTGCCAGGGGCTGAGGCTGTTCCCACCGTCCACCCTGAGGAGAGCTCGGGAGGGGACGCAGGCCTGCAGGGCCCCCGGGCAAGCCCAGTTGTACAGACAGTCTCTGGGTGTTTGCCAGGCTGGTACTAAACTGACTCAGGGCGGCTGTTGCCCATCAGAGCCTCCAAGCCCACAGCGCCATCACTTGGCCTGATGGGAGGAGAGACGTCACCTGGGTGGAATTTTCCCTCCAGTCTCCGCCTCCACCACTTGGTTTGCATCCGAGAGCTTTTTTTTTTCACATATATATATAAAGAGTAGCTTCTTTTTAAAAATGTTTTATTAGTTATTTTTGACTGCACTGGGTCTTTGTTGCTGCGGGCGGGCTTTCCTCTAGCTGCAGTGAGCAGGGCTACTCTTTACTTGTGGTACGAGGAATTCTCATCGCGGTGGCTTCTCCAGCGGAGCACAGGCTCTAGGGTGCTGGGGCTCAGCAGTTGTGGCTCACGGGCTCAGCTGCTCCACAGCATGTGTGAGCTTCCTGGACCAGGGATCGGACCCACGTCCCCTGCCTTAGCAGGTGGATGCTTAACCACTGGACCACGAGGGACATCCACTGAAAATTTCCTTCTAAAGGAATGGACCTCTCGCCAAGTGCATCCATCACCAGGACCTTCCCTAACTCTTCCTGACCAGCAAGCGGAGCTGCCCAAGTGGACGCTCTCTTCCCAGGACCGTCCCCTCCCCACCCCGCTGAAGATGGGGGAGCCCTCAGGGCCCCGCCCCATCGACCCAACAGAGTTTCCTTGAGCTTCTCCTAGCGGGTGGGTGCTGCGCTAAGGGCCAGAGACAACGATAAATAATCTGGCTGCACCACCCTCCTGATCTCATTCCCACTCCGCACAACCTTTCAGCCCAGCAGCCCTTGTGGCTGTTTCTCCAAGAGGCCGTGCCTCTCTCCTCTCAGGGCCGGGGTACTTGTGGTCTCCCCGGCTGGGAATGCTTCCTCTTTCTTGCGGGCACATGGGGCCCTTCCAGGGACCCCTTCTGACTGTCCCCGGCCTTCTCAGCCTCCTCGACGTGGCAGTGGCACTTCCCCGCTTTGGAATTACCTCTGTTTGTTTTGTCTGTGGTTCTCCTACTGGGATGGCAGGCCCATGGGGGCTGAGGCGGTGAATTTGTGGAAAGGTAGGGACAAGGAGGGAAAGAAGGAGATGAAAGAAGGAAGATCAGCTCCTTGTCCTTGAGGAACTGGAGGAGCGGCGACTGACAGACACTGCTCTGAGGCGGTGGGGGGCTGGGGGGGTGCTGGCCCGGGAGCTGTGGGTGCAGAGGACGGGTGCCCGGTGTGGCTCGGGGCTGGGCGGGCTCTACAGAGGAGAGGTCAGGATGCCGGCTGCAGGGAGCTCAGAAGTGGGTGGAGGTGGGCAGAGGAGGGACGGGGCGGGCATCCGGGCAGAGCAGTATATGCAAAGGCCCAGCACCAGGAGACCCGGGAGCCGTCTTGAGGCTGGGACGAGAGGAGTGGTCAGGGCACACTGGTGATCCCCTGGCTTCTGACATTTCCAGGCCAGCTCAAAGCCTCATGAGGGGCAAAGCCTGTTTGTGCTGATGACGGGTGCTAAGCGGTGGGGAGTGAAATGTCCTGCTCAAATCTAGGGTGGTGCAGTGGGTGGAACTCAGGGTCCTGGAATAGATGTCATCTCACACACTAGTCAAGATTTCTGCCGTGTGAGGTCCCAGAGATCCAGGCACGTAGAGGAGATGACGGTTCGCCCCTATCTCGTCCCTGGCCGTGTGGCACTGGGATCTTTTTCTCCCCGCCCAGTCCCCCTCTTCTCCCTCCTCCCCTTCCCTCTCTTTAGGTTGACTGAGCACTTCCTCTTCAACATGGGGACAGTTCCTTTGCCTCTCGGAGCAGATGGTCTAGGGAGGAGGAGCAACTTTAAGCAAAGGGCCCCACCACCAAATGTACATCATCAACCATTTCTGGAGGTGGGTGAGTGATGCCTTGTTGGTGTTCAGTCGATAAGTCATGTCTGACCCCTTGCGAACCCAAGGACTGCAGCACACCAGGCTCCTCTGTCCTTCACTATCTCCCAGAGTTTGCTCAAACTCATGTCCATTGAGTCAGTGATGCCATCCAACCATCTCATCCTCTGCTGCCCCCTTCTCCTCCTGCCTCTAATTTTTCCCAGCATCAGGGTCTTTTTCACAGAGTTGGCTCTTCACATCACGTGGCCAAAGTATTGGAGCTTCAGCTTCAGCATCAGTCCTTCCAGTGAATATTCAGGACTGATTGGTTTTCAGAGGGAAACATGACTGTGGCTGGGAGGTCAGCTGATGCTCCATGGAGGGGCGACAACAGACCTGCAGCGTGAAGGATGAGCTAGTTAACTGAGAGGCGCAGAGGTGTGTGTGCTCCAAGCAAAGTGGATGCACATGTGGAGGCCACGTGGTGAGAGCAGAGAGTAAGAGGGACACGGAGTAACAGAGGGGCTGGAGATGGGGGGCACGGGAGCCAAGCAGGTGACTCAGGACCGGGCGGGCAAGACCACCAAAGCCATGTGGGCCACAGAAGGGAGTTTTGCTCTTAACCTCAGACCAATGGGAAGCTGTGTGGGGTTACTGGGGCAGAGGGGCGATGTTGGGATGAGAGGTTGGAATGAAAGTCAGCGGAAGTGGGTGCTGGGTGGGGGTGTTGGGAGGATGCTCCTGTGGGTGATCAGACAAGAGGTGTCGGCAACAAGGAAAAGGCAGGGAGAACATATTTTGAACGTGAGGATGGAGGACTGGGTGATGGTCTGGAAAAAGGCGGCAAGGAAGGACAGGTATTAAGGATGACTCTGCTGCATCTCTGGTGGTTCAGTGGTAAAGAATCCACCTGCCAATGCAGGGGATAAGGGTTCAATCTCTGGGTTGGGAAGATTCCCTGGAGAAGAAAAAAGGCAACCCATTCCAGTTATTCTTGCCTGGAAAACTGTAGCCTGGCGGGCTAACAGTCCATGGGGTCACAAAGAGTCGGACGCGACTTAGCGACTGAGCAACCAACCAACTGCAGCTTCCAGCCTGTGTAACTAGAGGGATGGCAGTGCCCTTCTCAGGGGGTCAAGGCTGGAGGAGGCGCAGGGCTGAGCTGGGTTTGGGGCAGTCGGGTAGAGACACTGAGGCACCCAAGAGGAGCAGTTCGTGGGCTGGCAGTGGACATGCAGGTCTGGGATCCACTTCACGGCACAGTTAAGATGACCCTTCCTCCCTGATCACCCCCACCCCAGGCTGGGTTACACCCTCCGTTTAGCTATGTTCGGCAGCATCTTCACAGACCCTTCTCTGTCGGAGAATTGATCTGGGCCACCATGGATGTGGGGCTAGATGTGTATAGCGGGTGTGAGCCCAGGTCACGTCCCTAGCTGCTGGGAGCTGTGTCCCTTCCCAGGGAGAAGCCCCTCTCATACCGGGTTATGTCTGATCTCTGATACTGACTGCTGACAAAGGAACAGAGACCCAGGCTCCTTGCCTCGACTGGGAGCACCTCTGCCAGGGCCACCCATCCCCACCACTCCCTGGGGGATCGGCACGGCTGGCATCACAGTTCAGCTCCTCCCTGTGCCCAGTCCTACTTCCCTCATCCACAAAGGTGTTGTTCCTGAGTGTGTGTGCCCAGTTGCTCAGTTGCTCAGTTGTATCCAACTCATTGTGACCCTTTGGACTGTGGCCCACCAGGCTCCTCTGCCCATGGGATTCTCCAGGCAAGAATACTGGAGTGGGTTGCATTTCCTCCTCCAGTTGTTCCTGAGAGCGCCCCCCCAACCCCGCCGCCTCAAATCAGCCTCCTGGACACGCAATTCCATCCCAGAGTCTGCATCCTGGGAACCTATGTCAGTTACTTGACCATGAACTCCCAGGGCAGGACTGAGTCAATTACATCAAAGACCACTGGTAAACCCATTTTGAATTGAATGAACAATCCTGGCTTAGCCAGGATGTCCCACAGTGGTGATGATTCAAACAGGACAGACCCAAGTCCCCCAAAATGAACTCCTCGGACCACAGGGTTCAATATTTAATTTGGAAACACAATTGCCGCGAAGGCAATATGCCACGAATGCGGCATAGGTCCAGAATTCCTAGACCTTCACTCATCAGCTAAACAGCCAAGTTGGGTGGTGAGGGCTCAGCTGTGAAGCCAGGCACCTGGGTAAGAATCCCATCCGGCTTGTTTGAGTGAGAAATGACGCTGGTGCCCGAGTCTCCTCAGCTGTCAAAGTGAGATGTGGTCCTAGAGACATGCATCATAATAGCCCCAAAGCAGAAGCAGCCCAACTGTCCTTCAATGGGTGAAAGGAAAAACAGGCTGTTGGCATATCCATACAATGGGAGATTGCTTGGCAGGCAGATTCTTTACCACTGAACCATCTGGGAAGCCTAATGCAAGGCATGCGGGATCTTAATTCCCTGACCAAGGATCGAACCTGTGGCACCTGCAGTGTAAGCTCGGGGGCTTAATCACTGGACCACCAGGGAAATCCAGGAATTGCACACGTTAAAATGGTGGATTTTGTGTTACATAAAATATCTCAATTTAAAAATGCAAAAAAGGAAAAAAATGTGGGATGGTAATTAAAAGCACCTACTTTATAAACACAAAACATTTAAAATATTTCCGGCTGTGTAATACATTCTTGATAAAGGTTAGCAATGAAGATGATGCTGAAGAGAAACATTTCAAAGTTTCTAATTATGAGCGCACAAAATCTAAACTTGAAGTTTAGACCCTAGACCTAGTTCCCTGAGCTAACGGGGAAGGCAATTTATACAAAGTTAACACCCACCTGAAATTCAGGCAAAGAAAAGATGACGTAACTTTTCAGAGGCTACAACTTTGCTTTCCCCATGCAGGAACAGGAGAGTGTAGGAACAGGAGAGCAGCTGGCTGTAGGATTCCGTCTGTCTTGGGAGTGGGGCTGTGATCACACTCTTCCAACAGGCGCCAGGCTAGTGACAAACACAACCTTGGTCATGCACCAGCCCTTGAACGCGCCGTCGAGCGTGTCAGGCAAGGATGCTACCAGGCTGGTGGCAGGATAAGGGTCTCGATGATGGAGGAGTTGGTCTGCTCTAATAAAAACAGCGATTTTATAATGTCTTGACTGGTGTCTTTGTCAGAAGAGAATGACTTCTGGCTGGTGAGGAGGGCTAGAAATAGAAACTGGCTGACAGGGAAGAAGCCAGGCGTGCAGGCTGCGGGACAGCAGCATTTCATTTGTGCTAATCTATTTCCAAGAGGAAAGGAAGGGAAGGGGACCATCTCAGCCCCAAAAGTAGCCTGTGTCTCCCCCAAAATCTGGGTTCTTAAGAGCAGAACGTGAGTGCGTGCTAAGTTGCTTCAGCCGTGCCTGACTCTGCAACCCTATGGACTGTAGCCCACCAGGTTCCTCTGTCCGTGGGACTCTCCAGGCAAGAATCCTGGAGTGGGTTGCCATGCCCTCCTCCAGGGGATCTTCCTGACCCAGGGATCGAACCTGCATCTCCTGCGTCTCCTGCATTGCAGGCGGGTTCTTTCCTGCTGAACCACCAGGGAAACCCAAGAGTGGATCAGCAGCCCAGAGACTCCCTGGTCTCTTGGCTTCCTGCTCGTTCCTTCCAACCCACAGCCCACCACTGTGCTTTGCTTTAAAGCACAGATCCCCGTGGCCTCCCTCATTAAAAACCTGCCACAGCTGGTGAGGAAGCTGACAGAGGCACTTCGGGGAGCGGCGTGGCAGTCTCCACTAAAACAAGACAAAACAAAACCCTGCCTAGCTTCAATCTACTCAGACCCAGTCAGTTCAATCCCTGGAATCTACCAGAGAGACCCACACAGGTGCTGGAGGAGGAATGTGCAAAATGCTAATGCCCTCCATCTGGAAAACGGCTGAATAACCCACAGTCTGTCCATAACATACGGTGACAAGTTTTTAAAAAGCTAGGCTTGTTTGTAACACCGAGGGTGGATCTCTAAGACACAGTTCAGAGAAGAGGGGCAAATGACAAGTGACGAAAGCACATGTGACACATTCATTACGTTGCCATTTTGTTAAAATACTACGCTCCCAAGATACTACATGCAGTTTATGGACTCGCTGGGGTATGCTGATGCACAGAGAAAGATCTGGAAGGAGGCATGCCCAGCCTGGGACAACAGTTACTCCAGGAGGGGAAGACTGGGGATTAGGAAGGGGTGGCAATCAGCAAAAGGGATTGTGGGCTGATCTAACAGGTTAAAAATATTTTCTTGGGGATGTTGTTTTCTTATATTACCTGCATAACTAATGACCTCCATCCACCCTACTTCTCTTCTCAGAAAAGAATCAATGATTCTACATTCCAGATAGATACAGTTTGACAGGATTTTCCTCTGAATTCCAGAATCCCATATTCAGCTACCTTCATTATTATTATTATTGGCCATCCCTCTTAGTTCCCCAAAGAGGGGCTGGACCCATGCCTGTTGCCTTGAGACTTCAGAGTCTTAACCACTGGACCACCAGGGAAGTCTGCTCCAGCTGTTTGACAGGTCTTCATAGCATTGAAGCTGAATCTCTGATCTTCCTCCTAAAACCTGTCTCCACTCTCTTTCCCATCGCAGGAGAAGACCAGTCTCTCTGCTTTTCAGACCAAAACTTAAAGTCCTTCTTGATTCCTCTCTTTCCGGGTCCATGTCCGGGTCCAGCCACAGATCCAAGTGACTCCATCTTGCACCCACTGCCTTCTCTCCTTCACTGCTGCCCCCTGGCCCGAGTCACTGTCACCTCCACAGACCTTCTGCAGCAGCCCTGATGGGTCTCCCCGTCTGCCCTTCCCCACTGTCTACTCTCCCCACATAGCCAGGGAGCATATCTTGCTAAAATCTGTCCGGTCCTGGCCCTCTGTCAGTGAAAATGTCCCATGAGTACCCCCCCACTCATTCAATAGCCTGTGTGTGCTCAGTCACTTCAGTCGTGTCTGACTCTTTGCGACCCTATGGACTGTAGCCCACCAGGCTCCTCTGTCCAGGGGATTCTCCAGGCAAGAATACTGGAGTTGGTCACCATGCCCTCCTCCAGGGGACCTTCCCGACCCAGGGATCAAACCAGCATCTCACGTCTCCTGCTCCGGCGGGTGGGTTCTTTACCACCAGCACCGCCTGGGAAGCCCACAGGCTCTTACAAATGGCCACAAGGCTCTATATGACTGGCCTTTACCCCTCTGTCCTCGCCTCCCACCACCCTGCCCTCGTCCCCCTTAACTCAGCCACACAAGCGCCAACCTCAGGCCTTTCATTCTCACTGTCTTCTCTGCCCAAAGCTCTCCCCTTGCCCCTCCTTTAGCCTCTGCCCAAGGGCCTATGTGACATAACAACCCTCCTAGCAGCCCCCACTCTGCTTCCCTGCCTGTTTTTTTCTTTCCCCCCCTCTGACTCCCTTTGTATTTTATCTATTTGCTTAATGCCTACCTCTAACCACTGGGAGTAAGTGCCACAAACGTGCAGATTTGTGCTTGTTCTGTTCACTGCAGAACCGACAGGACCCAGGGCAGTGGCTGGCACACAGCAAGTCATCGACAAATATTTGCCAAATGGACACACGAATAAGTAATGTTTTCTTGATCAGACCCCAGCTTCACAACCCCATTTGCTCCCAGTATTTCACTTCTATCACAATAAACTACCCACGGGTCCCTCACATGGCTGGATGTGCTCATATGCCTGTAGCTGTTCTTACCGGACTGGCCCTTCCCTCAATCCTCTTCTCCACTTTTCAAGTTTCAACATCATTTTCCTCTTGGAACCCTGACCAATCTACCTTTCACTCCCTACCCTGTCGACGAGTAAAAGGCTATCTCCTCTAGGGGTCTTCCCTGGCAGTCCAATGGTTAAGGCTGTGCCTTCCAATGCAAGGGGTGCAGGTTCAAACCCTGGTCAGGGAGCTAAGATTCCCACCTGCCTTGTGGTCAAAAGACCGAAACATACAGCAGAAATGATATTGTAACGAATTCAATAAAGACTCTACAAAATGGTCCACAACAACAAAAAATCTTCTCTAGAAAAAGGCTTTCTCCTCTGGATTCCTGTGCCTTTCCCATTGTTTCTGAGTTAATTAACTGGTAACATCAATAGAATTGATTGGTCTATACGGGCCACGTGTGGTTTACCTCTAGCATCTCACTGAATCATCACACCAACAGATAAAGTAGGTAGCATCACCTCCATTTCGTATTAATAGTTATGGAAACCGAGGCAGAGAGCCAGCAGTGAAAAAGTGGCAGAACGGGAATCTGAACCCAGTTTTACTGGACTCCACAGTCTGTGCGTAACCTCTGAAGCATCAGGTCCCTCATCAAAGTTCTGAGTTCTGTGAGGACTAGAGCTGAAGCATCTGCCGAATCACCAAAAAAATAAATAAAACAAGCAAACCAACTAACCAAGAACCTCAGAGTCCTGATCTGCGACTGAACTACAAAGAGGCAAAAGGTGGGTGCTCAAGCTCCCCAGGCTGGGACATGGGCCAGCCCTAACCAAGGCCACCACAGGGGCCACCCTGGGACCACATGGTCCGATATAAGGAGCAGAGCATCAACACCACCAGCTTTGGCATCAGACAGACTAGGATTAAGTCTTGGTTCCTCTACTTACTTGCCATGTGACTCTGGGTCTCCTCTTCACTTGTAAAATGTACAAATAACACGGGGCAGGACTCTGGACATCGCTGGCCCCACGGCCACCAGGTCATAGCCCGAGACTCCTGGAGGTCATGTCCAGACAGCTGACCCCAGTGCTGCCTGGGAGCAGGCATCTGATCCAGGCAGGGCCAGTGGTAGTGTGAGTCCTTCAGCCGTGTCTGACTCTTTGCAACCCCACAGACTGTAGCCAGCCAGGCTCCTCTGTCCACAGGATTCTCCAGGCAAGAATACTGGAGCGGGTTGCTATTCCTTTCTCCAGAGGATCTTCCCAACCCAGGGATCGAACCCTGGTCTCCTCATTGCAGACAGATTCTTTACTGTCTGAGCTAAAGGAAGTCCCCATGCAGGGCCAGTAATCCTGGGGAACTGGGATGAACAGGCTCAGGGAAGATCTGACTGCTTTCTCAAAAAGGGGAACATGAACTCAGAGGTGCTAGTGGGACTACTGTCTACTAGGTGAACCAAGAAACAGAAAGCTGGTTTGTACCAGGTGAGAAGAAGGATACAGGGACTTCCCTGGTGGTCCAGTGGCTAAGACTCCAAGTGGGGCTTGGGTTCCATCCCTGGCAGGGAACTAGATCCCACATGCTGCAACTAAGGCCTGGTACAGCCAAATAAATAAATATTAAAAAATTAAAAAAGGACAGATACTGACAGATGTAAAGATAAGAGCCATAGAGGACTTTTGGAACCCAGAGGGCCCCCGGCACTGATTCACCATTCTTGACACCGTTTCTGTCATCATGCCACCCAGGAACATCACCGCCCTTGGCTTCTGGGGAGCACTTCCCCTTTAGAGCCTTGTAATGAGGTAATATGGGCTTCCCTGGTAGCTCAGTGGTAAAGAATGTACTTGCAATGCAGGAGACGTGGGTTCGATCCCTTGGTCAGGAAGACCCCTGGAGCAGGAAATGGCAACCCACTCCAGAATTCTTGCTGGAAAATTCCATGGACAAAGGAGCCTGGCGGGCTACAGTCCATGGGGTTGAAAAAGAGTAGGACATGACTTAGTGGCTAAACAACAACAACAATTAACTGATATAGTCCTTGTTCTGCAAAAGCTGCTAAGTCACTTCAGTCGTGTTCGACTCTGTGCGACCCCATAGACGGCAGCCCACAGGGCTCCGCCATCACTGGGATTCTCCAGGCAAGAACACTGGAGTGGGTTGCCATTTCCTTCTCCAATCCATGAAAGTGAAAAGTGAAAGTGAAGTCGCTCAGTTATGTCCAACTCTTTGAGACCCCATGGACTGCAACCCACCAGGCTCCTCTGTCCATGGGATTTTCCAGGCAAGAGTACTGCAAAAGCTAGATGGAGTTTATTTTTTACAACCAAGTCCTAAGTAAGACAAATGTTTACCTTATAGACTTGTTGTAAGAAAAATAAAAATAATATATGAAAAATGCTTACCTCAGTGCCTGGCCTGTAAATAACATCCAATACATGGTTGCTAACATTATTATTATAATCAAGTCACAAGGACAGACTATTACAGGAACTAGACAGATTAATCATCCCGCTCAGTCACTTAAATTACTCTCCCCTGAAGGGTGGCATGCCATGGGGTTCTGTCCTTGGTCCTATCCCAGGCCATAATTTTATCAATGGCCAGATCTGGCTGTTGAAGGCTGTTTATTCAGTCGGCAGATGACATTCAGATGGGTGGCACATGGAATAAACTGGATGACGGAATCTGGGTTCAGGTCAATTTCTACAGGCTAGAGATGGATCAAGAACGGCTTGATAAAACGCATCATGGCCAGGGTAAAGGTCCTATACAAGGAGAGGCGTTGGAAAAGTCTGCTTGAGAAAAGTTCACGAGACAAAGGCAGGGCTTTTAGCTAATGTGTTCAGTATGAGCTAACAGGGTGATGTGGCTGCCAAAAGCATGCCACAACCATAGCACACACAATGCGTGTTAGAAATTTTGTCAGGATCAGAGGGAAGAAGGGAACTAACACGTTTCGGCACCTACTGTGTGCCAGGCCCCACGTTAAACACTTGACACATTATTGCAATTGACACGTTCATTAACCTATGAGGGGGTGTTATTCCCATTTGACAGGTGAGAAAACTGAGGCTTAGGTGAGTGAAGGGACTTGACCAGTGTAGCAGAGAGCGGAGTTAGTATGGGAACCCAGTTCTTACTAGAAAGTACACTCCATCTCCATGGTCTATACTGATCTGTTCATAGTCGGAATACTCAGTTTGGTTCTGACAGTGTATTTTTAGAGAAAAATGAACTTGTCCAGATGAAGGTGACCAGGAAGGTAAAAACTCTTAATAAGAAGTCACCTTGAGACTGAATCAAGCTGGGAAGACCAAGAGCAAGTACACACAGCAGCCTCTGCTACCCAAGTCCATAGAAATGATACCATTTAAAATTCATAAGGAACTTCCCTGGTGATCCAGTGGTTAAGAACCTGCCTTCCAATAGAGGGACTCGGTTCATTTGATCCCTGGTCTGGGAACTAAGATGCCACATGCCATGGAGCAACTAAGCCCATGTGCTGCAACTACTGAGCCCCTGGCTCTGGAGACTGGGCACTGCAACTAGAGAGAAGCCCACGCACCTCAGCAAAAGACCCCACCTGCTGCAACTAAGACCTCATGCAACCTCCCTGGTGGCTCAGACAGTAAAGAATCCACCTGCCATGCAGGAGACCCAGGGTCCATCGCTGGGTCAGGAAGATCTCCTGGAGAAGGAAATGGAAACCCGCTCCAGTACTCTTGCCTGGAGAATCCCATGCACAGAGGAGCCTTACGGGCTACAGTCCCTGGGGTCGCAGGAGGTCAGACACGACTGAGCAGCTAACACTTAGAACTAAATAAATAAACATTTTTAAAAAACAAAACAAAATTCACAGGAAGATGAAGAGGGGTGATACTGCTGGATTTAAAATGTTGAGAAATCCTTGAGAAAAGCTGGCAGACAGAACTGGATGAATGAAAAGAAGCGCAGGCCAAATCGAAAGCTCGGAAGGAGGATTGTGACACGGGAAGGGGGTCTTGGGCTGCTCCAAGCCTAGAGGCAACACATTCTCCAGGGAGAGGAGGGGACCTGAGGTTAAAGGTGAAAGAGACGCGTTGAGAATGCCTATGAGGATGCCAAGAAGTGGCTCTTCAATCCATCCAGATTGTAGGAGCTGTGACTGTGGGTCTCTGGGACAGAACAGCAGGATATATCCAGGAGAAAAAGGAAGAATTCTGTGTTTAGAAGACAAGCATCACATTTTTTGTGGTAATTTCCACCCTTCTTCCCATAATCACTGGTAGCAAACTCTCGTAAAAAGAAAAAGCATTCACAGACAACAAAACAGATCACATTACATAGAAGAGCACATATGCACAAATTACCAAACATTTCAAGAAAACTCACACCATGAAAGAGAAGGGTGAATTCAACAAACAAACAATGAAAGAAAGAGATAACGATGCAAGCAGAGGCATTACAAACATTTTTAATATTATCAGAAGAATCAGAGAAGGCACTGACTCCTTGAACTACCTACTATGGAACAGAATAAGAAATCATGAATAAAACATTTAATCATCAAAACTAAAAAAAGATCAAAAGACAACGAAGAGGACTTCCTTGGTGGTACAGTGGATAAGAGTCTGCCTGCCAATGCAGGGGACATGGGTTCGATCCCTGGTCTGAGAAGATTCCACATATTGCAAAGCAACTAAGCCTGTGTGCCACAACTACTGAAGCCTGTGTGCCTACAGCCCGTGCTCCACAGTAAGAGAAGCCACTGCAACGAGAAGCTGCTGCCACTAGAGAAAGTCCGTGCACACCAATGAAGATTCAGTGCAACAAAAAAATAAAAACAAAATAAATCAATCAATAACTTTTTTAAAGATAATGGAGAACAGAATAGATATAGATATAATTACTGAGTTGGAAGATCAGGCAGAGGTGTTTCCCCAAACCCAGGAATAAGGACAAAAAAGTACTGGCAAAAACAGGATAGGCTGTTAATATCCACTATTAGCAAGGTTTGAGAGTCTGGCATTCTCAAATATTTTTAGTAGGAATATAAATCTTTAGGCTTTTTTTATAAGGCTATTTCTAGGTTTCTTGCCACATGAGCCAAATAAATCCCTATTGTTAACCCAAGGGCCAAAAAAGTATACCCCACAGGCCAAATCTGTCCCACCACATATTTTTTTTTTTGGTCAATAAAGTTTTATTGAAACACAGCCCCATTCACTAATTAACATACTGATATGGCTGTTTCCGCACTACAATGACAGAATTGAGTAGTCGTGACATAAAATGCTTGCTGATCCCTGGTGTAGGCCATTGTTAGTTGGGTTTCCTGTTCTTTGCAGCCAAATGCACTTCCAACTGAAACAAGGACTAGAACTGTAATAAACAGGAAAAAGTCTAGAAAGGTGAACATTCTACAAATAACAGGTTATTTCTAACTAATACAATTTGTAAAGTTTAAAAATAAAAAAAAAGTAAAAAAAAAACAGGTTATTTCTAGACAGGGTTATTAGGTTGGGGTATGTTTGAAGAACATTTTTTAATTTAGTGAACAAACTTGAAATTAAAAAAAAATAATGACAGGTAAATTATTTTTAAAATTCACAATTTAATTATTCTAATAAAAGGATAACTGAAGGTTTAATACCACAGTGGTAAAGAGCAAACTATTAATACATTTAAAAAACACAGATGAAGCCTTCCTTGGTGGTCCAGTGGATACGAATCCTCCTGCCAGTGCAGGGGACATGGGTTTGATCCTGGTGAGGGAAGATTCCTCAGCTGTGGGGCAGCCGAGCCCCTGTGCTACAACTAGCCCGTGTGTCGCAACTACTGAAGTCGGGAGCCCTAGAGCCCATGCGCCCGGACAAGAGAAGCCACTGCCGTGAGAAGCCCGGGCACCGCAAACTGGAGAGTAACCCCTGCTCACCGCAACGAGAGAAAGCCTGTGTGCAGCAACAAAGACCCAGCACACCCCACAATAAGTAAATAAAACAAAAACATGCATGAATCTCACAGATACGTTCAACAAAAACAAAACAAGGACCAAAAAATTGTGCTTACTCTGTGAATCCTTTTATATGAAGTTCAAATACAGGCAAAACTAATCTATACCACTAGAGCCAAGACAGTGGTCCCCCTCCTGGAGAGCTGCAGTACCTGCGAGCGGGCATGAAGATGCCTCCTGCATCGCTAGGAATGGTCCGTATTTTGACGTGGGTAGTGGTAACACAGGAGCACTCATAAAATTCATAAAACTGTACACCAAAGATTGTCCCCTTTATCATATGGAAGTTATACCGCAATAAAAAAGTAACTAAAAATAAATGGAAGGTAGGCATTTATAATTGTCCTTTAGTATGATCCTAAGCCTGAAATATATATAGTTGCATATTAAGAAGAGGTGGCAAGAATACACAGAAGAACTATACAAAAAAGATCTTCATGACCCAGATAACCATGATCGTGTGATCACTCACCTAGAGCCAGACATTCTGGAATGCAAAGTCAAATGGGCCTTAGGAAGCGTCACTACGAACAAAGCTAGTGGAGGTGATGGAATTCCAGTTGAGATATTGCAAATCCTAAAAGATGATGCTATGAAAGTGCTGCACTCAATATGCCAGCAAATTTGGAAAACTCAGCAGTGGCCACAGGACTGGAAAAGGTCAGTTTTCATTCCAATCCCAAAGAAAGGCAATGCCAAAAACTGCTCAAACTACCTCACAATTGCACTCGTCTCATACTCTAGCAAAGTAATGCTCAAAATTCTCCAAGCCAGGCTTCAGCAATACGTGAACCATGAACTTCCAGATGTTCAAGCTGGATTTAGAAAAGGCAGAGGAACCAGAGATCAAATTGCCAACATCCATTGGATCATTGAAAAAGCAAAAGAGTTCCAGAAAAACATCTATTTCTGCTTTATTGACTATGCCAAAGCCTTTGACTGTGTGGATCACAATAAACTGTGAAAAATTCTTAAAGAGATGAGAATACCAGGCCACCTGACCTGCCTCCTGAGAAATCCGTATGCAGGTCAAGAAGCAACAGTTAGAACTGGACATGGAACAACAGACTGGTTCCAAATCAGGAAAGGAGTACATCAAGGCTGTATATTGTCACCCTGCTTTCTTAACTTATACACAGAGTATATCATGAGAAACACCAGGCTGGAAGAAGCACAAGCTGGAATCAAGATTGCCGGGAGAAATATCAATAACTTCAGATACGCAGATGACACCACCCTTATGGCAGAAAGTGAAGAAGAACTAAAGAGCCTCTTAATGAAAATGAAGGAGGGGAGTGAAAAAGTTGGCTTAAAGCTCAACATTCAGAAAACGAAGATCATGGCATCCAGTCCCATCACTTCATGGCAAATGGGGCAACAATGGAAACAGTGAAAGACTTTACTTGCTTGGGCTCCAAAATCACTGCAGATGGTGACTGCAGCCATGAAATTAAAAGACACTTGTTCCTTGGAAGAAAAGCTATGATCAATCTAGACAGCATATTAAAAAGCAGAGACATGACTTTGCCAACAAAGGTTCATCTAATTAATGCTATGGTTTTTCCAGTAGTCATGTATGGCTGTGAGAGTTGGATAATAAAGAAAGCTGAGTGCCAAAGAATTGATGCTTTTGAACTGTGGTGTTGGAGAAGACTCTTGAGAGTCCCTTGGACTGCAAGGAGATCCAACCAGTCTATCCTAAAGGAAATCAGTCCTGGATATTCATTGGAAGAACTGATGCTAAAGCTGAAACTCCCACACTTTGGCCACCTGATGCAAAGAACTGACCAATTGGAACAGACTCTGATGCTGGAAAAGATGGAAAGCAGGAGAAGAAGGGGACAACAGAGGATAAGATGGTTGGATGGCATCACCAACTCAGTGGACATGAGTTTGAGTAAGCTCCAGGAGTTGGTAATGGACAGGGAAGCCTGGCGTGCTGCAGTCCATGGGGTCGCAAAGGGTTGGACATGACTGAGCAACTGAACTGAGAAGGGAATAAAAAAATAAATAAAAATAGTGACTTTATAGATGGTAGGATAAGGATGAATTTTTGTAGCATTAAGCCTCTTCTATTTTTCTACAATAGGCATGCATTAGTTCTGGAATCAAAAAGACATTAAAATGTCTGGAGCCAGCCCCATTGAAGTCAATGCCTGCAGATATGAACTACACCAGCACTGCCTCCCCCAGCTACCCCAGCTGATGGAACATTCTGGAATGGGACCCAGCGGTGGGACTGGACAAATAACAATAACATACTTTTAAACAGGACTTACAGGTACAGTTCTAAGTACTTCATATGTATTATTTAATTCTCTCAACAGCCCCATGAGATGGTACCATGCTTTCAGTTCCATTCAGCAGATGGAAACTGAAGCACAGAGAGGTTATGTAAAGTGCCAAGAAAGCTCAGCTGGTAAAGAATCCACCTGCAATGCAGGAAACCTGGGTTTGACCCCTGGGTTGGGAAGATCCCCTGGAGAAGTGAAAGGCTACCCATTCCAGTATTCTGGCTTGGAGAATTCCACGGACTGTATAGTCGGACGTGACTGAGTGACTTTTACTTTCACTTTCAAAGACCACACAGCAAATTAAGAGTTAGAACCAGGATGCAAACCAAAGCCCTTGATTCCCTGCCCTTGATCACTCTTGCCATTCCGTTTCTCATGTGCCAAGCCATCTCCCAGGGCACCAACAGAGCATGGGCAGTTCAAAGAGATTTTTGCAAGAGTTTAGGCTTCTATATTGAAAAAGCAAAAGGCCATCAAAGTAGAAAGAAGCTGAGAACTTTCTTGGACTTTCCTACACATAGCGGAGGGTGAGGAGGGGCATATAATCTCTTCAGCAGCCTCCAAGGGAAATGCAGGACTTTCCAGGTGGCTCAGTGGCAAAAGAATCCACGTGCCAATGCAGGAGACTTGGGTTCAATCCCTGGGTCAGGAAGGTCCCCTGGAGAAGGAAATTGGCAACCTATTCCAGTATTCTTGCCTGGAAAATCCCATGGACAGAGGAGCCTGGTGGGCTACAGTCCAAAAGCATTGGATATGACTTAGCGACTAAAACAACAACAAATGGGAATGTAGCCATCGTTAACAGTGCTTAGCTGGGGAAGGCCAGTGTCAGACCATCTTGGGTCATCGGGCAAGGAAACTGAGGCTTTCATTTATCTGGCAGTCACTGCCCCAGCTTCTCATTCACCTGCCCAGCCCTGTGGTCCCAGGAGTCTGGGACCCTGTCTAGTTCTGACCCAGCAGCAGGATCCGTGGGGAGGAGAGAGAAAGTGCCTGGTGTGAAAGGCAAGGGCATCCTCCGAGCGGGGCTGGGCTTCCCATGTATATCTTCCTTATCCACACAGAGCCCTTGGACATCTGGAGAGGAAGGACGAACACCGTCCACTTTAGAGCTAAGGAGACCGAGAAGGGCTAAGGAAGGTGCCTAACAGATGTTAGAGCATGTTATATTTGTCTAGGTAAACCCATAAAAGTGGAAAGTTAACTCATAGCATCTGGATTGAGAAAGGAAGGCTTCTCACTGCGGTGGAGCACAGGCCCTCGGCATGCAGGTCTCAATAGTTGCTGCACTCTGGCTCACTAGTTGTGGCTCACAGGCTGACTTGCTCCGCAGCATATGGGATCTTCCCCGACCAGGGATCGAACTGGTGTCCCCTGCATGGCAACCAGATCACCGGACCACCAGAGAAGCCCTGAAGCTGGGCTGAGGAGGGCTTCTATCACTTGAACAGAGCCTCAGAGACATGGCTTGTGGGCCCTGATGAAGTTGATGTCAGCTCTTATCAGACCTGGGGTGGTTGCAGGGGAAACGGAGGCCCAGAGCAGGGAGCAAGGGTGTGCCTACGGTCAGCCACGGTAACTTGGGACGGGAGCCCTGGGGGTCTGGCACTCTTACAGCCCTGGCCCTGCTCCTCCAGAGGTGTTCCCAGACTGGGCAATAGTTCTGGGCTCCTATTCACCACGACACACACCTTTCATTAGTAATTTGCAAGAACCTCCTTCACTTGGATAGTATCATTTTCTTTTCTCATCATATTCTGCATTCTATAAAGTGATTGGGGAGGCGGGGTGGAGAGGTAAAGGGAGACTCAGGGCAATTTAATGCCTAGGATTTGAGGATATAGAAAATTTTGATGCTCTGGTGAAGGGCACACTGCTTATCCAAACCTGACTTGGGAAGAAGCTGTCAACATTATCGCCTTCTGGTCACAAATTGCAGCTCTCTGATGGGTTTTTTTCTTCAAGTTTAATCTTGTGTTGGAAGCTCAGCTGATACCAGGAAGGTTTTAGACGTGTCAATCTCCTTCCTGGCACTTTATCAGAAATTGATTCTCTTTGCTTCTTGAAGCTCGATTCTTGGCCTTGCCGTTTGTTCAGCTTGGGTTACAGGCTCAGCAGCTGCGTACACGTTTCCTGCAGCTCACAGCCTGATGGCTGGGGCCTGGGAGTAGGCTGGTGATTTCAAGGGCAAGGTAATTCTCACAAGAGGGATGATGTGCTGTTCCATCGCACTGAAGCAGCGAGGAACAATGACCAATCTGTGTCCTGCTTTTTCTTAGCAAGAGTTCTCACTCACCTCTGACTCGGAAGGGATTAGGTTTTTAAACAGGGCATTTTGCCCTCAGTATAATACTAATTACAATACCAGTCCTAAATTATAATACTCAACACGTATCCAGCTCCTAGTAAGTACCAGGCACCATTCTAAGCACTTTACATGCATTAGCTCACTGGATCCTTACGTCACCACTAGACTATAGGTTCTATACTATCCCTACTCTTTTTTTGAAAAAATAAAAGAAAAATTATTTTATTTATTTATTTTTGGCTGTACTTGGTCTTCGTTGCTGCATGGGCTTTTTTCTAGTCGTGGAGAGCAGGAAAGCACAAGTCACTCAGTCGTGTCCAACTCTTTGTGACCCCATGGGCTATACAGTCCATGGAATTCTCCAGGCCAGAATACTGGAGTGGGTAGCCATTCCCTTCTCCAGGGGTCTTTCCGACCCAGGAATGGAACCCAGGTCTCCCACACTGCAGGCAGATTCTTCACCATCTGAGCCACCAGGGAAGCCTCTAATAGTGGTGCATAGTCTTCTCATTTCAGTGGCTTCTCTTGTTGCTGAGCTAGGGCTCCGGGGGCAAAGGCTTCAGTAGTTGCGACACATGGGCTCAGTAGGTGTGGTTCCTGGACTCTAGAGCACAGGTTCAATAGTTGTGGTACATAGACTCAGTTGCTCCGAGGCACGTGGGATCCTCCAGGATCAGGGATTGAACCTGTGTCTACCGCCTTGGCAGGCGAAGCCCATATTCCTACTCTTTAGAAGAGTAAGCCAAGCCACAGACAGGATAGGTATCTTGCCTGAGTGATGGCAGGAGCCTAGGAATCCGGGCTGTTTGGGTCCAGGGTTCACAGGCTCAACTACTTGGCTATGCTGCTTCTAAACCCACCATGTGACTGACCTGCCCCTATAGAAATCAGAAGCTGTTCATGTCACCGGAGGCCCCACTGTCCAAGTTCTCAAAGCTACAGAGACCAAGACCACGAGAAGCAGAAAGACTAACTTCACCATAGGGAATGCAACTAGCTGTTGGATGTAAAATGAATCTCACTCCTCTCTGCACAGAAATGTGAACTAAAAGGCTTCATTCCAAGAAAAGTATAGATTTGGAGTGTCAGTTGTTGCACTGGACAGGCTCTTGTAATGCAGCACCATTAGCTTCCACTGTCTTTTCTTCCCTCTCCCTTCCTTTTTAAAAAAAAATTTTTTTTAACATTTTCAACAAAGCAGTGGAGATCTGTAAATATGCAAGAGGCAGTTCCTGATCCCCCAGAAAACTGAAGCTGCAAGAACACTGAGAACTGAAATGAGCAAAGGGAAGGGTCTGCTGTTTGCAGGCTGGCGCGGTCTGAAACTTACAAGAAGAATCACTGGCCTCCTACAATTGGCCACGACAGGTGCTTGGGGCCGAGGGCCCAGGAGACCGAGGTGCTGGACATGCCCCCGTGTTTTCAGGACAATACCCTGCTCCCATTCCCTGCTAAGAAAAGTGGACCAGGGAACCACAGATGAGGCTACTGAGTGTGGGTGCCTCAGCCAAGGGCAGCCATATTCAAATCTGGCCAGAATTCCACAAGGTGTCCTGAACAAAAAACTCTGCCCCACTCATTCACCATTACAAGACAAATTAGGAACACTGATTTTAAAAAATCACATCCTCTTTGATCCATTAATTCTACTTATATAAGAGTTAACCTTTGGCTATTCCTGCACAACTGCACAGAGATGCCTGCTCTAGAATATTCTTTCCAGTACTCTTATAGTACTGGACGCTTACTCCTTGGAAGGAAAGTTATGACCAACCTAGATAGCATATTCAAAAGCAGAGACATTACTTTGCCAACAAAGGTCCGTCTAGTCAAGGTTATGGTTTTTCCTGTGGTCATGTATGGATGTGAGAGTTGGACTGTGAAGAAGGCTGAGCGCCAAAGAATTGATGCTTTTGAACTGTGGTGTTGGAGAAGACTCTTGAGAGTCCCTTGGACTGCAAGGAGATCCAACCAGTCCATTCTGAAGGAGATCAGCCCTGGGATTTCTTTGGAGGGAATGATGCTAAAAGCTGAAACTCCAGTACTTTGGCCACCTCATGCAAAGAGTTGACTCATTGGAAAAGACTCTGATGCTGGGAGGGATTGGGGTCAGGAGGAGAAGGGGACGACAGAGGATGAGATGGCTGGATGGCATCACTGACTCGATGGACGTGGGTCTGGGTGAACTCCGGGAGTTGGTGATGGAGAGGGAGGCCTGGCGTGCTGCGATTCATGGGGTCATGAAGAGTCGGACACGACTGAGCGACTGAACTGAACTGAACTCTTATAGTAGCAGAAGACTCCTGATAGCCTAGATTAGTCATTAACCAGGAAGTATTTGTCAGTCGCTCAGTCATGTCCAACTCTTTGCAATGCCATAGACTGTAGCCCACCAGGCTCCTTTGTCCATAGAATTCTCCAGGCAAGAATACTGGAGTGGGTTGCCATTTCCTTCTCCAGGGTGTTAACTGGGAACTAGTTATATATTTATGCTTTCCTGGAGGTTCGGTGGTAAAGAATCCTCCTGCAATGCAGGAGATTTAAGACACTGGCTCAATCCTTGGGTCAGGAAGATCCCCTGGAGAAGGAAATGGCAACCCACTCCAGTATTCTTGTCTGGAGAATCCCATGGACAGGGGAGCTTTGGCAGCCTACAGTCCATGGGGTTGTAAAAGACTCAGACACAGCTTAGAGCCTAAACAACAAGAAGTCATATATTTATGGACAAGTTCACAATTCTCTTGGACTTCTCTGGTGGCTCAGACGGTAAAGCGTCTGTCTACAATGTGAGAGACCCGGGTTCGATCCCTGGGTTGGGAAGATTCCCTGGAGAAGGAAATGGCAACCCACTCCAGTACTCTTGCCTTGAAAATCCCATGGACGGCGGAGCTTGGTGCAGGCTACTATCCATGGGATCGCAAAGAGTCGGGCACAACTAAGCGACTTCACTTTCTCACTTTCACAATTCTCTATATGTCATTTTTTAGTAGCAAAACCAGATCTGAACTGACATGAAATTTAAAGTCTTTATCCCACTTAATAGTAGTATAAACATTCATATTTTCCTGCACATATATTAATATATTTGACTACAGAATGCTGGCCCAGGGCTATACTTGGATATTACTTTCTAAATTCTAAAAAATTAGAAACACATTTGGCTCCAAAGATGTCAAATAAAGGATTAGGTTTTTATTCATTCACAGTGAAATACTAGGCAGCCATAAAAAAGAATGAATGAGATTTGTATACATGTGCTGCTACAGGATATTCTCTAAGACACATTGTTAAGTAAAAAGAAAAATCCAGAACAATGTATTGCATGCTATCATTGTGTTAAAAGGCAGGGGGTGGAGGTAAGGGCAGAGAGGACAGATAGAATATTTCTGGAAGGGCAGAAATTGATTACAATGGTTGTCTCTTGGGAGGGCAACTGGGGGGCTAATGTCAAGAGCATCGTACCCTTCAATGTATTTAGTGGGTTTTTTTTTTTTTAATTTCACTTATTTATTTTATTTTTGCCTGTTCTGGGTTTTCATTGCTATGCTATGGTTTTCTCTAGTTGTGGCGATTGGGGTGTTAGACCCTAATTGAGGTGCATGGGCTTCTGATTGCTGTGGCTATTCCAGCTGTGAAGCTGGGGCTCTAGGGCACACAGGCGTCAGTAGTTGGGGCACGTGGGGCTCAGGTGCCCTGTGGCATGTGGGATCTTCCCAACCAGGGACTGAACCCTGGTCCACTGCATTGACGGGCAGATTCTTAACCACCGGACCACCAGGGGAGTCCCTGCCCCTTAGTATTGATTAGGCAGGTTGATCAGACCCTCTCTGGCCTCTGAGCCGGGAGAAGGAATAACTGGAAGAGAGGAGTATGAAGACAGCACCAGGTCCAGGGCCCAGAGGGGAATGAACGCGTGTTCATGGTGGCACACAGACAAGCTGTCCAGAGAGCCTGGTCCCTGGAGGCACCTTGAATCCTCGCCTCCCTGCTTTGCTGGGTCCCCCTGAGATCCCAGTCTCCTCCTCTGCTTGGCGAACATGAAAGACGTCTCTGGTCCTTGTACCACAAGGCTCTGTTAACAGCAGGAAATGCTCGTGTGTGCGCATGTGTGCATGTGCACACTTAAATGTGTGTGCAAAGGGAAGGCTTAACATTTTCTAGGCGCTTGAGTTAAATGACTTCTGCAGTCCTTTACAAAGTGAGCTCAGCAGAGGAGAGTGCTGTCAGGGGCATTTTGCAGAATCTCCCATCAGCTGCATGAGGAGGCAGTCCATTATCACAAAAGGCTCTCAGAGTGGTTTACAGTGCGGGCCCAGAGCTGCCTGCCTGGGGCGCACAGCCAGGAACCCGGAAGCCTGGAATCAGCCTACAGTCCGCCGGGAGCAAGGAAAACCCCTTCAGCTCTGAGTGCAATTGTGCTGTCTTTTCCATCCAAGGCCATGGCTGTCTCTCTTAAATTCTAGACACGCTAAGGAATGATCACAATTATGTAGCAGCTAATATTTATGGAATATTTACTATGCACAGCGCTAAGCGCTTTATCACTGCCTTGATTCTGTATACCAAATCTCCAAGGTGGGAATTATCAAATGAGGTGAGACGGGTCAAGAGACTAGGCTAAAGGTCACAGGACAAGCATTTGAGCAGAAGCACACTGCGGGCTCCGTTCACAGAGTGGCCTGGGGCCTCCACGGCTCTGTGTTAGAGCAGGGCGTGTCCTCAACACCTTGCTCTCGAGCCCCACGGTGTTTCTGTTGCCATCAGTGTGGGCCCTGATCAATAAGGGGTTGATGAATAAATATTTCTTCCTCCTCTATGTTTTCCTGTTTGCTTTTTAAAATTTTTAACACTGTATGAAAAATTTACTTTCTAATGATTTTTGAGTAAACCACAATGGCCATGATTTCAGAAATCATTAACAATTCATGACCAAAGGCCAGAAACACTACATAAACTCCACAGGCAGGAGCCGTGAATCCTTGCTAGAGAAGAGGTGGAGGATATTTTTACCAGCTACTTCAAAAGTAGCTACTGACTTCAGGCCAGCCATCCAAGCTATATTCTTTCAGAAATGACTGTCACGCTTCCTAAGCCTCTGTTAAAGCCGCCTCTTCCAGGAAGTCTCTCTCTCCTCCAACACCCGCTGGGGCTTTGATCTGGATCTCCTCTATGCTTTTCTGCTATGATGTGTGCTTGTCTGTCTAGTAGGGGGTAGTGCAGGCATGCAGTGCATGGGGAAGCACCCAGGCTGAGAACTTAATAAGTATAAACGCTGGTTCTCAATATCTGTGGGCAACAGTGGGAAAGGGGAGGGTGGAGTGAATTGGGAGATTAGGATTGACATATATACATTGCGTGTGTGCTCAGTCGCTTCACTTAGGTCCAACTCTTGGCAACCCACTGGACTGTAGCCCACCAGGCTCCTCTGTCCATGGGATTCTCCAGACAAGAATACTGGAGTGGGTTGCCATGCCCTCTTCCAGGGGATCGTCCCAACCCAGGGATCAGACACATGTCTCCTGCATCGCAGGCAGATTCTTTACCACTGAACCACTGGGGAAGCCCTCATATATACACTATCATGTGTAAAATAGATTGCTAGTGGGAAGCTGCTGAATAAGACAGGGAGCTCAGCCCGGCACTCTGTAACAACCTAGAGGGGTGGGACTGGGCGGGGTGGGGGAGAGGCTCAAGAGGGAAGGGGCAGAAGTATACTTATGGCTGGTTCATGCTGTTGTATGCCAAAAACCAGCACAATATTGCAAAGCAATTATTCTCCAATTAAAAATAAATAATAACAGACACGCACATAAATGCTGGTTCTCATCCATGGCTGCATGTCAGAATCACTTGGGGGGAATTACAAAATTCTGATGCATCGGTCACACCCCCAGAGATTGTGATTTAACTGATCTGGAAAGAGACCTGGGCCGTTGTTGCTGTCGTTCGGTTGCTAAGTCGTGTCCGACTCTGTACATCCCCATGGACTGTAGCACGCCAGGCTTCCCCGTCCTTCACTATCTCCTGGAGTTTACTCAAATTCATGTTCACTGAGTTGGTGATGTTATCTAACCATCTCATCCTCTGCTTCCCTCTTCTCCTTCTGCCTTCAATCCCTCCTAGCATAAGGTTGTTTAAAAGCTCCCAAGTGATACAAACATGCTGTGACATTTGTGAACCGCTGACATCCAGCATCCAGCCCAAGGCCTGGTTCTGATACCTGCTTGCAGTCACGCAGGTGTGGAGGGTGGGGCAGGGAGGGTCCCATTAAAAGAGGACACGTCTTCATCAAAAGTCATTACGCAGGGACTTCCCTGGTGGTCCAGTGGCTAAGACTCCGAGTTCCCAATGCAGGAGGTCCGGGTTTGATCCCTGGTTGGGAAACCAGAACCCACATGCTGCAACTAAGGCCTGGCATACCAAACATATTTATATACACACATACATATACATTTAAATTGTATTTATTTATTTTTGGCTGTGTTGGGTCTTCCTTGCTGTGCAGGCTTTTCTCTAGTTGCAGCAAGCGAAGGCTACTCTGGAGATGCAGTTAGTGGGCTTCTCATTGAAGTGGTTTCTATTGTTGCGAAGTACAGTTTCTAGGCCACAAGCGTTTCAGTAGTTGCAGTTCCCAGGCTCTAGAGCACAGTCTCAGTAGCTGTAGCACATGGGCTTAGTTGTTCCAGGGCATGTGGGATCCTCCTGGATCGGCAGATTATTTACCACTGAGCCACCAGGAAAGCCCTAAAATGTTTTGTTTTTTAAATGCCCATTGTTGTCTCATAGGAACAAGGAAGGACTCAATGTTGCCACTCTCCATTTTGCAGAGAAGCCAGAAGCTTGCATTTTTTGGGTGAAATCTCTCAATTTTTGAATGTGATCAGCTAATTTCAGGCTTCCCAGGTGGCTCAGTGGTAAAGAATCTGCCTGCCAAAGCAGGAGACACAGGTTTGATCACTGGGTTGGGAAAATCCCCTGGAGAAGGATATGGCTACCCACTCCAGTATTCTGGCCTGGGAAATCCCATGGACAGAGGAGCCTGGTGGGCTACAGTCCATAGGGCTGCAAAAGCGTCAGACACGACTTAGAGACTAAAGAACAACAACGCTTAATTTTAAAAGACTGTCACATGGTATGGGCCAAATAAAACACAACTTTGGAGCTGAAAGTGGCCTGGCAAGCTCATGGAGAACAGCTTCTCGTCCTCCCTTTGCATTGCTGGCCCACAACCATGCAGGATGGTACCCAATCCCCACTCAGGATACAAACTGCCCGTCCACCTGCCAAGGTGTGTGCTGTCCTGTATACCCGACCCCCGAAGGAACACGACACAGGACCCCATCTACTTGTTCTCACCAGCTTGTCTTTCCCTTGCCTCTCATGGGGACAAAGCTTCTGCTATACCTGGCATCCTGTGTAAGGCAGAGAAAGTCAGGAAGTGTGGACTTCACAGACAACGTGGGCAGGAATGCGGAAAGAGGAGGTGGGTGGAAAGGCATGTTATAATGTACAGGATGAGCGTCCTGGCAGCTTGCTATTAGTTTCTTTCTCTTGTTTTTCTAACCAAACAAAAGTCGTGCTAAGACAGTCAGCACTCTCTTTTTCAGTGGGCCTGAAACCGTTTTAAACGTCTTTCAGGATTGAACTTGGATGTTGTGATAAACAACCCCATCCTCTGCCTTCCCTCACTTCAAGCATTTTTCAGAGGAGTGATGTGAAACGCTCTCCGCGGCTGGCATGATGGGAGTAGCCAGGAAAGTGGCAATTAGGGGAGTCCTGTTGCCAAGGAGAGAGAGGAGGGGAGGGGTAAAGTGTCTCTGCTAGTTACTGGATGCCTTGCTCCATCATTTTCCAGTGAATTTCGTAATGTGGATAAATAAGATGCTGTGATTATGCAACCAAAGGCCTCAGGTTTAAACAATTCATTCCTGGCCTTAGAGGACTGGTACTCGCTCTTGGTCATTTAATCGGGGGAGACCAGGTGCCTGCAGGCCAGTGCTCACCCCCATTCTGGCTTCTCCACCTTGAGGCTTCTGGAAGGATCTTCATGGAGACAGGTACATCTGCTTTTTTCTTTTTTCATTTTTAGGGTTTACTTTATTCCTCATGATAAAAATCAGTACATAAAACACAAGGAGGTGGGGGAAACACTTCCATAATCTTATTGCCCAGATGAAACAACTGCAAATATTTTCTTTCAACGAATCAATCGTGAATTTTAAGAGCAGCATGAAAAAAACCACCTAAAGCAGCAGTGGTCCCCAACCTTTTTGGCACCAGGGGCCGTTTTTGTGGACAGTAGAGAATCTGCCTGCAATGCAGCAGACTCCAGGTTGGAACCCTGGGTTGGGAAGATCCCCTGGTGGAGGAAATGGCAACCCACTGCCTGGGAAATCCCGTGGACAGAGGAGCCTGACGGGCTAATGTCCATAGGGTTGCAAAGAGTCAGACATGACAGAGGGATTAACACTTTTGCTTTCAATTTTTATGCAGATCAGGGTGGCATGGGGGGAGCAGTGGGATGGGGGGAGGGATGACTTCGGGATGATTTTCATAAGGTCCCTAGATCCCTCGCATGGGCATTTCACAATAGGGTTCAAACTCCTATGAGAATCTAATGCCGCTGCTGATTGACAGGAAGTGGAGCTCAGGCGGTAACGAGAGTGATGAGGAGCAGCTGTAAATACAGACGAAGCTTCACTTGCTCACCTGCTGCCCTCTTGCTGTGCAGCTTGGTTCCTAACGGGCCGTGGACTGGTACTGGTCCATGGTCTGGGGGCTGGGGACCCCTGACCTAAAGTATTTCTACTCTGTATATTCAAAAGGACTCTCACATTTGATACTTCTTCAGAAAAATGCCCCCATCAGAAAGGAGTGGGAAGATCCACCCTAGTTCAGCTGCTGGAGTGCCCACTGGGGGCTGACACTGCAGTCTTCTTAGCATCCAAGTTCCTCAGTTATCTCCAAGCCCTCATCCCAAGAAGGTCGATTATATAGGAAGGAAAGCCATGCTGGCTGTTCTGACTACAGCTGAGAGAGGAGGTAATAGGAGAGAGGATGAGAGTCATAGTCAAGAACACAGGGTCCTTTGCAGGCCCACCCTAACCCGCCTCCTCAGAGCTGGCTGGGGCGAGGCCGTCACAGAAGCAGCAGCACCACGAGCTACAGAAGGAAGAATCAGGTCCTGTGGCCGTTTAAGCCCCTGGATGCATCTGAGCCTGAGAAGTTTCCTTCTGTCTTTGGAATCAGGTCTGTTTACAGTCAAGAGTGTGAGTACTGAAGTGTTAATGAATTTCAAGATTCGTCGATATAGGTGATGAGCACCCAAGACTTCAGACCCCCGCTCCCATCAGCCACTAAATAAAACTCAAATGTAAACTCCCACAGGCTTGGGACTTGATCGAAGGGCCCTTCAGTCATTCACGGGTCCTACCTGCCACTTCCCCTCTCAGGCTCAATGACCTTGCAACTTTCCTTATTCGTATCTTTCTGCATTTGACCATGCTGTTTATCTGGCCTAGAAAACTACTCACTCTCAAGAGTTAACCTTTACATCAGCCTTTCTTGATACCACTGGCAGAGGTAGGTGATCTCTTTTCTGTACTGAAATCCCACCCTTTGTCCTTCTCTCCCGGGACTGGCACTTTCACACTGTACTGTGATAATCTTGTGGCACATCCCTTCCAACGGTGCTGTGCACACCCTAAATCAAGGCCTGTCTCTCATCCCTCCCTTAGTCTTAGCCCTGGTGCCTAGCACAGTGCCAGTGGGCTCAGTTTAGTACATTTCAAAAATTTCAAGAATGGTTAGTTTCAAGTATGTGGTATATTTCAATATTTTGTAGCTCTTCCCATGAAGAACTGGGGCCTATTTCCCCTTTCCCCTTGAACCTGTGTTGACCTTGTGATCTGCTTTAAAAAACAGAAGCTAGCAGAAGTGACACCGTTCAAGTGCTGAGCCTAAGGCTCAGGAGTTTCTGAGTCTTCCACTCTTATACTCTTGAACCTCTGAACCTCAATGTGAACAAACCTGTCTAGCTTGCTGGAGGAGGGGAGGACATTGAAGGAGAATTAAAGCACCATAACGGATGCTCAGACAGCCCCAGGGTGACACAGCTATTAATGGCCAATGCATAAATAAAGCCCAGCTGCGGTCAGCAAGTGCTGGCCCATCAGCAGAATCTTTAGGGGAAGCTGAGCCCAAATGGCTGACCCTCAGAATCATGAACTAAACCCATCGTTATTTCAAGTCACTAAAATCTGGGTGACTTGTTACACAGCCATAACTGACTGATACATTCAGTAAGAGATTATTAATGACACTGGGTTGATAACTCCAGTTGCCAACTATCATTGGGTCAGGGATTTAAGCTAGAGACTCAGAAAAGGAGATCCAGGGATCTTTAAATCACTAGCCCATTCCCTCAGCTTCTTTTAAATTCCATTGCCTCCCACCAGCCCTCATCAGTGGCTCATTTACCTCCTTTTTCTCCCGAGAGCAGGACCGGCTTCTCTCAGCCTTTCGCAGAGTCTGACCTGTAGCAGTTCAAAAGCAGAACCAGAGATTTTGAGGCTGTTTTAAAACAGCTAGTTTATCACCAAAAAAGCTTTTTATTTGCAAAACTGAATAGACGGGACCAATCATAATCAAATGATTTTAAGAAAATGTAGCCTATTATGATAATGGGAAAATGGCATACTCTTGAAATAGACCAACGGCAATGAAATGGTAATTCACACACACACATTATTTGACTATAATGAACAAAGCCTCCGCTCTTTAATCTAGAACATTATCTGCACTTTGCAAGGGCCGACAGACTGTAGTTTTTCCCAGTCAAATTACATTTTTATTAAATTGTTTGGAATTATATAAAATGCCTTCCACCGTGCGCATACATACAACCTTTGATGACAGCGTGCCAATATGCAACGCAAACCTCCGATCTCGCCACATAGGTGCCGGTGCAAATGTGGATTAGCAGTAATCAGCCCCATTTCACATAATGGGGCAATTTCAGAGAGAATTGTTGCTTTTCTCAGAAAACTAGAAGACTAACACTGAAGGTGTGCATACATTTCACAGATCGACATCAGGATGTTTAAATATGCTACTCCAAATGCAGTTTTTATAACTCTGATGGAAGCGGCCATTATGAACGGAGTCCCTGATGGAAAATTAATAAATCGCTTTGGTTTTAGAACATAAGATGGGAGTCTCACTGCACACCATCAGTGTGTCTCACAAATTGTCCAACTTCACTCTCGGGTGGCTATCCGTGAGAATGTCACAACCACATGTTCCGTTAACCAGGAGCATTCTGAAGGTGGGAACAGAAAGGCTGAGTGATGACTTATTGAGAGGCGAGAGAACTGGACACAGTCAGAGAGGAAAGACTTTCTTTTTTTAATTAACTTGGCTGTGCCAGGTCTTAGTTGTGGCACGTGAGATCTCGTTCCCTGACAGGGGATTGAACCCGGGCTCCTTGAACTGGGAGCACGAAGTCTTAGCCACGGACTGCCAGGTAAGTCCCAGATGTTTATCTTTGCATGTGGTCACTTCCGGTGGGTCCACATGTGAGTAAGACGCAGAGAGCTGCTCATAGCTGGTAAAAAAGCTCAGGTCAAGGGATGAGGCTCTTTCCAAAAAAGGATAAGGGAAAAAGCAAAGGTGCAAAGATGAACCTCTGGCACTGGCCAAACTTTGGGCCAATACATAAAAGGATGTAGAAAAGCGGTAGCTATTTTTAGGAGACCCTGGGTAATACAGTATCATGGTATAGCAGACACCATTGGAGGTATCTGCTCAGCTCATGACACCCTAGACTGCTCCCTTCTCTCTTTCCTTCCTCTCTATCCCCAGGGTGATCCTGTGGCAACCATGACTGTACATGACCCCAAACCCTGAATTTGGTATGCTCCACTGGGTATGGGCCCTTGACCCAATCACAGCCAATGAGAATCCCAGCCCCCAACATTTGAAATTGATTCTGAAAGAGAGAAGAGAGAGGGCCGGAGCAAGGCTACCTCCACGTGTGAGCAGCCACCAGCCACTGGCTTTAGGGACAGATAAACACAGAATGACAAGACGGAGTGAATGGATCTGACACGCTCAGCATGCATGCCTTTGTGTTTCACAGACACCTACTTTGATTAGGTTCTTCGTGTGTGTGTTTGCTTTTTTTTTTTTTTGGCCTTAAGACAACCTAGGGTTTTAAAGACGAAAAAGAGCCCAGAAAAGGACTTCCCTGGTGGTCCAATGACTGAGAATCCAACTGCTAACGCAGGGCACCTGGGTTTGACCCCTGGTGTGGTAAAGTTTCACACGCCTTGGGGCAACTAAGCCCTTGAGCCAAAACGTCTGAAGCCTGAGAACCCTAGGGCCCATGTTCCGCAACAAAAGGAGCCACTGCAAGGAGAAACCCACACACTGCAACTGGAGAAAGCCCAGCACAGCCAAAAATAAAATTAATTAATTACTTAAAAAAAAAAATAGCCCAGAAAAAGATACCACTGTGATGCAGGATGCCCATAGCGGGGGAGGTTTCACATGTGTGGACAGGGGGTAGATGAAAACACTCTGTACTTTGCACTCAATTTCCCTATGAACCTAAATCTGCTCCATAAAATAAAGTTTATTGATTTAAAAAAATAGCCTGGGATCTAGGGATCAGGTGATCCAGGTTGTCATGTCGATTTTAACCTGACTTCTGATCCCTAATGCTCTGGGGCAGGAGCTAGGGTGGACGGCTCCTCCAAACCCTTGTGCACACCTGCTCTGGCTGTTGGTTGAGGGCCTCTGAGTCGGCCCTAAGGTAGACCAGAGAGGACATACCAGGTAGTAGGCCATGCAGTGAGGAGCCGGGAGCTGGAAGGGGACAGAGCAGACTGGAGACCGGGACTGCTGGGCGGACAGATCAGGGAGGTCTAGCAGTCAGTAAGATGGCTGCAGAGCCAAGCAAAGCCCAGGGCAAGGGCCAGGAGCAGGAGGGAAGCAAAGCTGGTTCAGGGTGAACACAGCACACCCCAGAGTCCGGCGGAGGCCCTTCACGTGCCGGTCACACACACGCACGAGGATCCAGTCCAGGGGATTGCTGACATGTTATGAGATCTTGGATAACTCACAGGATCCAACAGGTTCTCTCTGGGCCATATTTTCTTTCTTTTTTTTTTTTTTTTTTAATGAGAAGTAGGCTGAATCACCTAATGAGTTTGCTTTCCACCTCTAAAATTCTGTGATACCAATAAAGAGCAATAAAGAAAATTAGGGTGGGCAATAAAAAGAAAATATTAATGCAAAGAACAGAGAGCTTAACCACTGAAATTTGCAAGCGAATTTCTCTATCGGAGTTAATTAGAAGCTTCTTTATTCATTAAATTGGAAGATAATTTGCTTATTTTCCAGTGAAGATAATTCACTCTAATTATGCACGTTTGTTATCAAATGCCTCTGTCCTCTCATCACTGAGCCCCTCTCCTCTCCAGGTAGCTCAGTGTGGAGACGGCTCCTTCTCCCCACGGACAGAAGGAACCAGATTACATGGCGCCTGTCTACTGCACTTAGCTCCTTTGAGTAGCTTCCTACCAAGATCGACTCAGGGAGCGGGGAAGAAGGTGACATTAACATCAATATATGCTGCTTGCGAAATGAAGGGGCTGTTCCTCCGCATTTTGCAAGGTGACCCTGCCAGCTGCAGCCAGAAAACAATCAATAAGGCTAAATGTAAACACTACATGTGCACCTCACTTTAGGAAACAGATGTGGGCCTGGGGAAAAGAAAAAAAAAAATGACTGGATTGAATTGTTGTAAATACAACACCATTCTCCCATGCAGGCTTTCAGAGAGATTGTATCTGCACTTAGGATTAATTTTCAATGGTTGGAAGATTCTGACACTTCAGTTTTACTTTGCTCTAGATGCAGATAATAATGTTCATCGCTGCCACTTAGAGGGAAGTTGCATTTTCCTTGGATGTTAGATTCTGAAGTCGGCAGGCATGGGAAAATCAGTGTCAAAATTCCCCTTGGAAAAGAGCCTTAAATGTCTCGTAAAGAACAGTCTCCAGGACACAAGATTTTATACCCACTGATGTAGACCTATGTGCATGTGTAATATTTGGTGCATTTGGAAATGCATGGTATGTGATAAAAGACATGCAAAATATAACTTTATGATATTTCTAATTAAACTATTTTTAATTTTTATGATCTATGCTTTTTTTTTACATATTCATTTTTATTTATTTATTTGGCTGTGCCACGTCTTAATTGTGACACGTGGGATTTCTGATCTTAGTTATGGCACGTGGGATCTCTAATTGCAGCAGGCAGAATCTATTTCCCCGACCAGGGATGGAATGCAGCTCCCCCTGCTTTGGGAGATGTGGAGTCTTAGCCACTGGACCACCAGGGAGGTCCCTAAGTTATAACTATTGTAATTATTTCCCTCTATTTTTTTTGGCTTGGGGTAGGAGGAACTTGTCAGAGGTTGGGGCACGAACTGGGCACCAATATGATGAAGGTTAAATGTTCTGGACTGGAGAAGGCAATGGCACCCCACTCCAGTACTCTTGCCTGGAAAATCCCATGGACGGAGGAGCCTGGTAGGCTGCAGTCCATGGGGTCGCGAGGAGTCGGACACAACTGAGTGACTTCACTTTCACTTTTCGCTTTCATGCATTGGAGACGGAAATGGCAACCCACTCCAGCGTTCTTGCCTGGAGAATCCCAGAGACAGGGGAGCCTTGTGGGCTGCTGTCTATGGGGTCGCACAGAGTCGGACACGACTGAAGCGACTTAGCAGCAGCAGAAATGTTCTGGACAGGACACCTACTAAGGTCCAGGATCTATGCACCAGCTTCATCTCCTGTATTCTCACATCCACTCCTCCAGGTCAGGAGTCAATAGGCTTTCTTTATAAAGGGCCAGAGAATAAAATAAAAAAAAAAAAAATTTACAGGTCATAGAGTCATGCAGTTTTAAGGTCTCTGGTGCAACTACTCAACCCTGCCATTGGAGGGTGAAAATAGCCATTGATACATGTAAACAAACCAGTATAGGAGGGTTCTCCAGGTGGCTCAGTGGTAAAGCATCTGGCATCCGCCTGCCAAGTAGGAGACCTGGGTTTGATCCCTGAAGAAGTTTATTTCTTCTGCTGTCCAAATACGAGGGCTCATCCTTTCTCATTTTATGTATCTATGTCATTTCATTTAAATGGCAAATATCCCACTGAGATGCCACTTCATCTCAATCATTGGGCTGGCAAAAATCCAGAGATGTGACAATATACTGCTGACGAGAGCTGGGAAGCAGGCCTTTTAGAGTACTGTTGGGAGACGTATAAAATGATGCAGGCGCTGTGGAGGGGATTTTGGCAACATCTTCAGAGAGGCTTTAGGCAGTATCCCTTTAAGCTAGCAATATCATTTCTAGGAATCAACCGGGAAGAAATACCTCCACAAACAGGAAACAAATGCACGCACGAGGTATTCCCTGCATCGTAATTTGCAATGGAAAGTATGAGAAGTGACCTATAAGTCTATTACAGCGGGTGACTGGCTGAATAAATACGGCGGATCCACACAAGGGAATGGAATACTGGGTGAGAGAATGGCAAGCTGATAAGACGGCCATATGTTCAGTGAAAAACTCGAGGGGCAGAAACTTGACATTATATGATTCTTTTCTCTGTGAAAGAGGGGAAATAAGACTGTATTGGTTCTATTTATACTGAGAACCACCTGGAAAGCACATGCACGAGAGTGACTGCTCAATGTAAATTTTTTATATTGTTTTTATTTTTGAAGGATTTAGATGGATATATTTCCTATTCAGGAAACTAAAATACTTTGCTGTACAGCAGAAACTAACACAACCATGTAAAGCAACTAAACTCCAAAAAAAAAAAAAAAATTAAAAAGCAAGAAACAAAGGAAATCACACTATGATTGGCATTGGCATAAGAAATTTAACTAGTATATCAGAAAACATGATATATGTGAAAGTCACTCAGTTGTGTTCTGCTCTGTGACCCCATGGACTGTAGCCTTCCAGGCTCCTCTGACCATGGAATTCTCCAGGCCAGAATACTGCAGTGGGTAGCTATTCCCTTCTCCAGGGGATCTTCCCAACCCAGGGATCAAACCCAGGTCTCCCTCATTGCAGGTGGATTCTTTACCATCTGAACCACCAGGGAAGCCCAGAAAACATGATACATAGAATGCAACAACAACAAAAAATGTATTTTGGACTCTAAAAAAAAAAAAGAAACTAGAATAGACTTAAAATATTAAATGTCCAAAAGGTCTGGTTCAGATTTTTTAAAAATATAGTGAAAAATGCTGTTGACATTCCCAATCCAAGGTGCAAGGGAGGGAAAAAAAGTAAGCTTCCATGGACCTTGCTTGAAAGAAAGCACAATCGGAGGACAAACTGCCTTTTTTTTTTTCTGGCTGCACCACGGGATCTTGGTTCCCCAGCCAGGGATCAAGCCCGCCCCCGCCTTCTGCCCACCTCTGCAGTGGAAGCCTGAGGCCTTAAAGCACTGGACCAGGGAAGTTGCTAAACTACTTCTTTCAAGACATCAGTCTGTAATGTGTAAGAGATAAGAATAAAATAAGGATGAAATATGGTTTCTGGACATTGAAACAATCTCTAAACTAAGCCAGTAGGCTGGTGGTGACCTGCTTGTTTATTTGAGGGTAAAGGTTTTTTTTGTTTGTTTGTTTTTAAATAAAATGGCTAGACAAGGTGAGAATGGAAAAAGAAAAAAGGAAAGGAAGATTACAACCTGTCCAGATGGGTTGTCTCGGACTCATGATTTCCAAGTATTTACTGAGCACCTGCCACTGCCAGGTTCCTCCCCAGGTGACAGTTCTTGGAATTCCCTATCATCTACAACAGGCTTCCCTGGTGGCTCAAACCGTTAAGAAACCGCCTGCAATGCAGAAGGCCCGGGTTCGATCCCTGGGTCAAGAAAATCCCCTGGAGAAGGGAATGGCAGCCCCCTCCAGGATTCTTGCCTGGGAAATCCCACGGACAGATGAGCCTGGTGGGCTATAGTCCATGGGGTTGCCAAAGAGTCAGGTATGACTTTAGCAACTAAACCAGCATCACCGTCATATGCAACAGCAAAGCCACGAAGCTCAGAGAAGTAAGGTAACTTGCCCAAGGTCACAGAGCAAGAAAGGGAAAGAACTTGGGTTAGCAACCCGTCAGCCTAGCTGCTAATCCACTGCTCACTACACCTGGCAGTCTGCCCGCCTGTCCTTCAACTCCAGGAATGGGAGTGCCCCAGCCCCACTGGCCTTCAGCCCCATCCCAGCTTTCTGAACCTTGATCCTGGCTTCTACCTACAGCCTCTGCAGAGACATGTGTGACAGAAGAAAACGGCAGGGTGGGGACAGGGCTGAGCCCCTGCCCAGCTTAATGAGGAATCATGATTCGTCTCCAGCTGCTGGTTTCCAGGCAGAAATGTTGGCTCAGTTTTGTCGGGTGAGATTCTTCCAGAAGAGCACAGTTTTGTGAAAAAGCTTCTAATTTTTAAATGTTGACAAGCAATTAAAAAAATGTCAGTGCTCTGGACAGGCCCAGCAAAAGAGGCCTCTTGGGACTTCCCAGGTGGTCCAGTGGTTAAAACTTCACCTGCCAGTGCAAGGGGTGTGGGTTTGATCCCTGGTTGGGGAACTAAGATCCCACATGTCTCATGGCCAAAAAACACAAAACCTAATACAGAAACAATATTGTAACAAATTCAATAAAGACTTAAAAAAAAAAGAAGAAGCCTCTAGTTTCTAACCTAATAGACAGCTAGGGCAGAAGATGGGAAAATCCCTCCTCCCATTACTTCCTCATCTGTGTCATGGACCCTTTCTTGTGCATGTGGGTGGGGAGAGACCTCTTTAAGGAAATCTCATCATAATAACTAAAATCTATTAGACAAAGAGCATGACTGTTTGGGAGCCAAGTAAACAAACATTGGCTCCGAGACACACTTTCCTCTTCAAATTCTTCTTGTGCACCTCCAGGCTGGTTCTGTTCCTTTGAGTTCCATCCTGTTTTCTGAACACCCGAAACAATATCCCTGTCACTCTTCCTTTGCATTTTCTGTAGAAATGAAATTCCCAGGGCCCAGTTTACTGCCAAATTACCTGAGATAAACAAGTCATGCTAAGATCCTCTTTTCCTTTCCAAACCTAAACAGCAGCTGGCAGCTAGAAATGGTTATTTATAACCTGCACACCGTTCCACTCATTTGCTTGGTTTAGAAATGCTTAGCCGTGCATTCTCTGGCTGGGCTTTGTAATCAGATGAGAGCCTGGGGGGGATGCTGTGCGGTGGCTAAGAGGCTGGGCTCTGGGTCAGCCACTCATTACCTGTTTGTGAGTCCTAATAGTTCCGACTCCATTTCCATCCATCTTAAGGTTAAGGTAGGACATGTAAGGGACTTCCCCCGGGCTCCAGTGGCTAAGCATCCGCCTTGCAATGCAGGGGTCTCAGGTTCAATCCCTGGTTGGGGAGCTAAGGATCCCACATGCTGCAGAGTAACTAAGCCCAAGAGCCGCAACTGAGCCCATGTGCCACAACTGGGACCCGAGGCAGCCGAATAAAAACAAACAAACAAACAAACACAGAAGTGTCCTGCACATAGTAGGTACCCAGCAGTAGGAAACTTACTTAGTACTTAGCAGCAGAGGAAACCTTAGCTGTTTCCTCTCCCAGAAACAGCTGTTCGTGGATCTCAGGGAGTTCTGGTGATCTCTGGTACCCAAACATATCCTCAATCTGCCACTTCCTCTCCGTCATCCCTTTGTGAACTCCGTTATCTCATCAATAACCACCTGGTACATCTCCAGCCTCTGCTATTCCTGGCTTCGCCCCCAACCCCACCCCAGGCAGCCATCTAAAAATAAGACCTCATCATTCGCCTGCTTGACCATCCTCTGGTGTGTTTCACTTTGTACACTTCCCTCTTCCCTCCTTTATGTTCACACCTCTGCAGCTCCCAGTCTTCTCCCTGGATTCAGGATCCCTTCCTGCCTCGGGGCCTTTGTCCTTACCCCGTAGGTCTTCTTGTCAATCAGGTCTCAGCCTAAAGGGATCCCCTTGCTCAGAGAGGACTAGCGCCCAGCTCTCCCGACTTTGATCTACACAGCACTTATCTGATCTCTTTTTTTGATGATGCGGTCTGCCTGCCTTACTAGATATCAGCTCTGTGAGATCAGAGGCTGCTGGCTGGCTTTTTTTTTTACTTACTGTATTACCCACACCTGGAACAGTGCCTAGAATGGAGTAGGCTTGGGGAGACATTTCTGAAATCGATGAATGAGTGAATGACCAAATATCTGAATGGAAAGGCAGGAGGCATGATTACGAACGGCTATAAAGACTTCATCTTCTCTTACAATGTGTTTTCTTGACCCTTTCCCCTTGCTCTTTCCGGGACAGCGAAATGAAATATGACAAAGTAAGTTTAATACACCATTGGAGATAATTGAAAAATATTGATTTTTTTTTCATTTGAAATAGTAAAGATAAGTAAATGCCACACATCTGTAATCTAATTGGTGGTCTCTGTGAGACATGCTTCCTAGGCTAAAATGGACTTTGGTCTACCTCTGTATCCATCATACAAGCTTCCAAACTTACTCCCATGCCACACTCCCCCGCCTCCCATTCCAGTTCCCCAGGGAATACAAGTGAGGCCCCTGGATTTGTGAAAATATGTGTATGTATATGTGCATTCAAATTAAAGTGTCCTTTGGGTATTTTCACTCTCTCTCCAAACTAATAGTATCTTGGAAGACATGAGACTGTGCAGAAGATCCCCAAATTCCCAAGGAAAAAGATGCAATCCTTCCCCTGACAGCTAATTTCACTGAGAGCTCATTAAGTACTGGGAACTGTTCTAACTGAATTCACTTGGTTCTTGCAACAGCCCTATGGGAAGATCCTACTATTAAACTCCATTTTACAATTTAAGAGTCTAGGTACTGAGATGAAGTAACTAACCCCCACCCCCTACCCCCCACCCTGGGCTGAGATCACATGGCTGGGAAGAGGAGTTCCAGAATTTAAACCCCTTTAGGTCAACTCCAGGATGAGTTTGAGCAAACTCTGGGAGATAGTGAAGGACAGGGAAGCCTGGCATGCTGCAGTCCATGGGGTCACAAAGAGGTGGACACAAGTTACCAACTCAACAACAACAGGTGAGCATCAACAAGAAGAGAAGGAGTTGTTGTTTGTCTCTAAGTTGTGTCTAACTCTTTTGTAACCCCATGGACTGTAGCCCACTGTGGGATTTGGGATTTCCCAGTCAAGAACACTGGAGTGGGTGGCCATTTCCTTCTCCAGGGCACCTTCCTGACCTAGGGATTGAACCCACATCTCCTGCAAGTCTCCTGCACTTGTAGGCAGATTCTTTACCCCTGAGCCACCAGGGAAACCCTTGAAGAGAAGGAGAGGAGAGTCCAAATTCTCAGCCCTGGTTTTTATGGTTCCCCTCTGCATGGTTAAAATAAAATCTCCATCCCAATGGAAGCAGGAGGCAGAACTCCCACTGTGCAGGCTCACTGGGAGAAAGGCTTTGTCGTGGGGGTAGAAAGAGATCTGGGCCTTGTTCTCCCACTCCTGGGCTACCCGTCAGGGGTTTTTAACCACCCACCTCCTCCCATGCCATGGCCTCCACATCTTATAAATGATAGTGATCAGACTACATTCAAAGTCACTTACTGGCTGAAACCAGCCCATATACATTTGTCTGGTCTCCAAAAAACAATGTTTTTTTTCCAGCTAACATTTAAAACTGGGCAGATTTCACATGTATAAATCCTGAGTTCTGGATTCTTTTGAAAAACTGAAAAATCAGTTGACATGGGGTCTGTGTTCCTGCCTAGCAACAGTTGTTGGGAGCTGAGGGCAATGGCCCGCCAGATGGCGTGGTACCCTCTGGTTCCTTACCCCCACCCATCTCCCCAGTTGTCTCTCTGCCACTGAGGTCAAGTCCAAGTTGCCATTTATCAGCAGGTCTCACAGTTTTTTCCCTACAGTAAAGATGCAAGTGAAGGTTCATGGGTTCACGTTTCTGGGAGAATGAATCATTATCATCATAAGTACTTACATGTGTACTTTTTACGTGCTAACCCTTGATCTAAGGGCTGGGCAGCTATTAATGTATTTAATTCTCACAACAACCTTAGGAGGTGAATACCTTTATTATCTCTATTGTATAGATGACAGAGGGCTTCCCTGGTGGCTCAATGATAAAGAACCTGCCTGCCAATGCAGGAGACTCAGGTTCAATCCCTGGGTCAGGAAGATCCCCTGGAGAAGGGAATAGCAACCCTAGGGGCTTCCCTGATAGCTCAGCTGGTAAAGAATCCACCTGCAATGTGGGACACCTGGGTTCAATCCCTGGGTTGGGAAGATCCCCTGAAGAAGAGAAAGGCTACCCACTCAGTATTCTGGCCTGGAGAATCCCATGGACTGTATAGTCCATCGGGTCACAAAGAGTCGGACACGACTGAGCTACTTTCACTTTCTAGTATTTTTGCCTGGAGAATCCCATGGACAGAGGAGAAGCCTGGGGGACTACAGTCCGTGGGGTCACAAAAGAGTTGGACACAACTTAGCAACTAAACAGCAACAACATAGAGGACCGAGACGGAGGAAGCCACAAGCTTTAAGAAATTAGTAGACGGCAGATTTCTTTAGGAAATTCCCAGATATGCAAAATATATTCAGGTGTTGAAAGAACCTGACGCAAAGCAGCATAATGAAACAAACCCTGGCTGCCGCTGTGTTATATTACCTGCCCGGTCCCTGCAGGCTTCTACATCTATGACATCTCTACAGGATCTTCAGGGTTCTGAGATATATCAGCATCCCCAGATGGGATCCTAGACTAGATCTGTCAGGTCCCTTCCAGCTTTAACCTTCTGTGATTTTATGTGGGTTTATACAATGTATCTAATTATTTTGGGCCTCTTTGGAGAGGACCCACACACACACATACACACATCATGAAGTTCAAGTTCACTAGAGTTTAGAAAAGTGTCATGGTCCCTGCAGGGGTCCAGTGGTTGGTGACTAGACATATGTGATGCTGCATTCACCTGTAGCTTTACTATCCCCGAGGGACGTAAGTCAGGGGCCGTGTCTGAAGAATCCATCAGCCCAGGGTGGTCAAGGTAGCATCAGGCTCCAAGATGAGATGGGAGATAGCAGTGACCGGGACTTCACTGGGATAGAGAAGGGGGGAGCATAGGAACACTAAATGAAAAGTAGAGGAAGAACAAAATACAACTAGAGGCTCTGGGGTGTAGTAAAGGTAGCTAGGCTAGAATATAGTTAAGACGGGTTGAATGATTGCAAAGTACAAAGTCTGGATGAACCATCCTTGTCCACCAGAAAAACAGAAACCAGCCGAGGTCTCTGGAACTTGGCCTGGAGGCTTGGCTACAAGGGCTTTTTCTCTGCTTTATGGAGACCAGCCAGAAATTCACTAAGGATCAAGTAAATGGGCTCATCTCTTTCCTGGTTACAATGTCAACCCAGCAAACACTCATGGGCATCTCCCTGTGCCAGTCCTTGGGCCAAGTGTTGGGCATGCAAAGAAACAAGAGTGGGTCTCTCTCCCTTGCACAGAGAGGGAGAAGGGTGCAGAGCCCAGTAACCGTGATCTAGCACCACTCCTGAGAGGTCATGGGATCCAGAACCACGTGAGAGGAGCTAATTCCACACGTGACACCAGTCACTGTTAATCTATGGCATGAAGTGACTTGAGAGAAGGGCACGGCTGGCAGGGAGCAGAGAAAAGGCAAGGCAGGGAGGTGGGAAAGGATACTGGAATGATTGAGGCCAGCTTCCCCAGGTGGCTTGGCTAGGGGTTGAAATCACAGATGCCTGAAGGCCAGCCCAGTGTACTCAATGTAAGAAGTAAACACTTGATGACTGGCACCACCAGCCAGAAGACTGAGTCAAACTGTCATCGCAAGTCCAAGGTCAAGAGGGTGGCCACTGTTAAGTGCTGGAGGACTGGGGCTGTGTAGGAAGGCAGGCCCTGTGGGGCTAAAGCTCCACTTTACTGGGAGACATTAAAAGTCCAGGTTTTATGGGAAACTAACCCTGACTATACATTGGAAGGACTGATGCTGAAGCTGAAGCTCCATCTGATGGAAAGAACTGATTCATTGGAAAAGCCCCTGATGCTGGGAAAGATTTAAGGCAGGAGGAGAAGGGAGCGACAGAGGATGAGATGGTTGGATGGCATCACTGACTCAATGGACATGAATTTGAGCAAACTCCAGGAGATAGTGATGGACAAGGAGGCCTGCTGGGCTGCAGTCCATGGGGTTGCAAAGAGTCGGACACAGCTTAGCAGCAGAACATTATTTTTAAATGTAGGAAAACACATCTATAGCCCCAGTATAAAGCCTCTGAGCATGGGAATGGGTGGGTGAGTATCTGAAAATGACAGGGATGGGGGCAGGGGGTGGAGGGGGACACCAGCAGGCCAACTGAGGGATAGGGGAAGGGAGGGGACAGCTTCCCCAGGGAAATTCTCTGGTTAAAGGTTCTATGTCCACAGGGCAACTGTTCTAGGTCTACAAGGCTCAGGCTATTCAAAACCCCATGGGGCATCAATAGTCAGCCCAGGGGTATTGGACAAGGTATGTGGAGGACAAGGATGCTTTCTTATTCCTACACAAAGTACTCTATAAACAGCTCCAAGCTCCTCCTTCTAACCACCCATGTTGCTTCTTGTAAGCCCCCTCCTACGTGGGAATAGAGGAGCAGCCTCAGAGTCCAGGGAGAGCTGGGAAAGTAGTTCAGGATGGTGTCTTTTAAACTGTGTTTTTTCTTTCACCAGCCTAAAGGGCAAGCCTCGCTTGCAGACTCGCTCCCCAGGCTCGCAGACTCGCTCCCCAGGTGTGAGAACCGGGTCAGCACTGGCAGGGACAGGTCTTTGATGACACACTAGAATGTAGACTTTACTCAAACGAGTCCTGGTTCTGCCACTGACTAGCTCGTAGTACAAAATGAGCATAATTACAGCAGCATATTGAGCCATCGAAAGGACCAAACTGAGTCCTCTGCAGCTGATGTTGGCAAACTCCTCCTGTGAAGGGCCAGACAGCAAATATTTTTGGCTTTGTGGGCCATATGGTCCCTGTCTCAATGAGTCAACTCTGCCACTGAAGCATGAAAACAGCCATGGACTGTGGGTGTACATTTGTACATAAATAGGTGTGGCTCTGTTCCAATAAAACTTTATTTACAAAAGCCAGCAGTGGACCAGAGTGCTTTGGGCGTGGGGAACACCTTTACAAATGTTATCTTCTGGGGACCACCAAGTTGGACTAAAGTTATGTTTATGTATGGCTTTCTCACCCAACTCTGAAGTTCTTAAGGGAAGAGAATATAAGGCCTCCCCTTTCTTTTCTCCCAGATTAAAGCTAAAAGAAGAAGCAAAGCACAGTGTGGTACACGCTAAAGTGTACAGGGATTTTCAAAATGGTCCCAGTTAATACTAGGGCAGGACTGTAACTTCAAATACCTACAGGGGCCCACGTAGCTATCAGAGGCAACGAGGGAAGCCAGCCAGGTCGGGGCTGTGATGGACTGGAAAGAGATCTTCTCTTCTTAGGGGGTGGTCTCCACATAGCTCCCGCAGAGGGAACTCCTGCCATGCTGAATTTCAATTTGATATTAACTTTATTGATATACATTGGGATTCATAAATTGACTTTTCCAGTATTTTAAAAAAAACACAACTGGAGATTTATGAGAAATCTTCCAGTTTTTCAGTGGTGACAACATATTCAAAAAAATTGAAAGAAAAAAATTATGGGCCAAATAAATATGCTCGTGGGCTGACTCAGCCAGAGGCTCTCAGTTTGCAACCTCTGATATAAAGATTTCATTTTCAAATTTTCTCCATCTCTGTTTTTTAAGGATAAAAAAAATTGTAACTTATGTCTTTAAAAATCAACTTTACAGAGAACGCGGAGAAGAGTACACTGAGCTCCCAGCCCCTCTTCACCTGGATTCAGTCTAATTCATCTTGATGTCTCTGGATCCCAGTGCACAGGAGGCGCTGAAATGTGGAGTCACTGAAAGAATGCCCCAAAGAAAAATAAACAAAACAGAGTGTGCCAAGTTCCTGTGAGCTAAAACTCCAGGATGGAATGAATGCTGAGGAACGGCAAGGGAAAAGAAATCAATCAGATAGAAGGACTGAAGCCAAGGAGGAAGGGGAACAGAACCAACACACAGACGACATGGACCACACATTTATTTTGCCTGCTGAATGCTTTCTTTGTTTTATTTTATTGTTATTATTATTATTTTGGCTTGATTTATTTTCAGTAGGAAGAGAAACAGACAAATCACCAGGACCCCAGGTAAACACCGCCCAAGGACAGAAAAGATGAGACACGGTGACAGTGTACTTTCTGCAAAACCATACTAATTCAACTATCACCCGTTTTGCAGTTTGGGGTTATTTAGACAAGCGAGGCTAAATTTCATGTTGGCATTATTAATTCTTAGAGAAAGTTTGCTAAGCAAATGAACAGTATAAATAGGGGAGACGTCGAATATTTGCTCTGGGGGGAACTAAAGCAAATGCGTAGCTTTAAAATCCTATCTAATTATCTCGATGAGCTGAACTTTTGTCTAATTATCATGTTCCTGCAAAACTGAGGAGAATTTTTTTTTCTCTCAGCTATCTCATATTTTAAAAGCATGGGGGGGAATTCCACTTTGACATAAAGGTGAACATTTTCAGAGGCAGAAGACTCCTACACTGCCAATTTACTTTTGTGTAAATAAACCATGTCAAACATTGGGATTTCTTTTAAACAAAGAGTGAGCTAAGTGCCAAGATTATTATTTGTTAGCGAGCTTCGCCAGGTTCCCTTCTCCCTCTTCTGTCAGCAGTACAGAAGAAATCTGCACAATGGCAGGTAATAACAGCATAACCTCCATGTAGGAGTGCTTTTCACACGCCAGATTTGGAGTAAAGTGTGTTTGCACATAAGTCTCCTTGAATCCACAATTATAGATTCACCAACGAATTGGCATACAAAACAAGGCAAGCTTCAGTATCATCTCCACTTTATTGACAGGAAAACTGAGGCTCAGAGAAACTGAGACTCAGAAAACTGAGGTCAGAGTATACCACTGAGAACCAAGTCCAGAGTTATTTGGCCCAGAAAACCTACGAGCATTACAATACCTTCATCTCAGAGCCAGACAGAATCTGCCGTAAGCCAAACCCAATGAGCTAGGGGAAAATGTTGTGAAAAGCTATGGTGATTAGCACAGGTGGAATACACCAAACTACAATCCAGTCTGGGGATACTTCGCAGATATTTAAACTTCTGTGAGATTAGGAAGTAAACATCTTTCTAACAAGGCTGGGCTTGGCTTATCTATCTAGTTGGCTAGAATCATAATTCATCAAGGTATGCTTCACTTTACCCAATAGATATGTGCCTGCAAAACTGTGTAGAGATCAAAGTTTATAAAATTGCAAAGGAAAAAGGGATCCTTTGAATGCTAAATCTAATCTTAGGGCAAATACTTTCTTAAAGAGAACAATTTTTTTCTTTTTATAACCAGTCTAAAAGGGATTCCTTGGTAGCTCAGCTGGTAAAGAATCCACCTGCAATGCAGGAGACCTCGGTTCAATTCCTGGGTGGGGAAGATCCCCTGGAGAAGAGATAGGCTACCACTTGAATATTCTTGGGCTTCCCTGGTGGCTCAGCTGGTAAAGAATCCGCCCGTAATGCGGGAGATCAGGGTTTGATCCCTGGGTTGGGAAGATCCCCTGGAAAAAGGAATGGCTACTGATTCCAGTATTCTGGTGGGTCGCAGAGAGTCAGACACGACTGAGCGACTTTCACTTTCACTTTTCAACCAGTCTGAAAAATGGACAGGTTCCTCTGCCGGGTCATAATAATGCTCTAGGAGTGCTCAGAAGATAACAATTAGAAGTGACTGAACAGACCTCTTGCCAATGGTCTATAGCAATGTTTCTCAAGGTGTGCTCCACAGATCCTGGGAGGAAGAGGGGTTCCCTGAACAATTATTATCTCTATTATAAATTCTAAGACTTTTTCTACTGGGTCAGCATTTGCACTGATGATGCAAAAACAACAGTAGGTATTAATAAAACCGCTTATAGCTTGAGTGGCTACAAGGCACTGGCACCATACTGTACCAGTAGTCCTTATTTTCTTTAGTGCCATGACTGACGACAAAACA